>NW_026019946.1:0-387500 GCF_900185275.1 Solanum verrucosum | reverse complement strand
AAATTACAGCCCATACTCCTCATTCATTAAGACTGATAATTTTCGCTTAACTGATACTAAATCAATATCATATATTGTATTGGTATTATTAAGGCTGATAATTTTGTTTAACTAATACTAAATCAATATCATATATTGTATTGGTATAATTAAGACTGATAATTTCGTTTAACTGATATTAAATCAACACACACATATATATATACACACACTGTATTAGTATCATTAAGGTTTCTTGTTAAGAAATTACTCATTATGCAATGATACTATAAAAAATTATATATATTGTTGTGGTATCATTAAAGTTTCTTGTTTAGAAATTACTAATTAATCAATGATACTATAAGCGTATATGTATATTGTTATAGTATCATTAAGATTATTAGTTAAAAAATTAGTCATTTGTCAATGATACTATAGGCGTGTATATATATATGAACTACCAAATATAATACTCCTAAATAATAGTAATACATGAACTATTTCTCCTAATAATCTACCAAACGGTCCTTTAAAGACATAAATGACCCACTTTTATCACAACAAGAGCTTAAAGCGACTCATTTTTTTACAAGGACAAAAGTGCCAAAGGGGCAATTTCGACTTTTCCTTTATATAAAGAAAGAAATAAAATGAGTGGTCCACAACATGTGAATACATAAAAAAGCCGGCCCCTCCTGTGGAAAAAATATTTTGAAAACTTGAAGGGGAGGAAATCATGCTAAAAAAAGCCAAATAGAAGGATCTAGAAACCCTAACAAACCCTATTATATAAACTCTCTATACTCTCCCCTGTAACTTCCATCTCCATCTCCTTCTCTTTCATCTCACTCTACGAATCTCTCAACACCATTGTAGATCACACAAAAATGGCGGAGGCAGAGACGTTTGCTTTCCAAGCTGAGATCAACCAGCTTTTGAGTCTCATCATCAATACTTTTTACAGTAACAAAGAGATCTTTCTCAGGGAACTCATTAGTAACTCTTCTGATGTGAGTTTTTTCTTATGATTTTGGTGTTTTTATGTACTTTTAAATGTGAATACACTAAATATGTCCATAATGTTCATGTTCATGCCTAGGTGGTTTGATGAATTTAGTGGTTGTAGCCTGACGTACTGTTTCGTTATTTGTTATTTGATTTGATGCTTTGGTTTGTGATGGGATAGATGCTGAATGTATCATAATGTTTGTTCTGTTATTCCTGATGTTGTTGCCTGCAGATGTGCGTTTTTCTTATGTATATATAGTATTTGTTTTGTAAATATAGGGATTGGTGGATGATTATGCAAAATTCTAGAGAAATGTTATTGTTGTGTAGAAGTTTTGCAAGAATTAGATGATGTACAAATGTATATAATAAGATTTGATGCAGTTTTGGTTAGTTTTGAGAATAGGAGTTGTATATAAAGGAGAGTTTTTGGATTAACGAAGCAATTTTGTTGTTCCAGGTTTTCTGTTCAGAGTTTTTCAAATTCCCAGTAGTATTGGGGGTTTGGTATGACTGTTACAGTTTTATACAATAACCCAAAATTGCTAATGTGTTCAATTTTAACACGATCCATTAGTGTCATTTGCTTAATGATATGAGTTAGTAAATTCTTGTATGGTACCCAAATCAGTCAAATTTATGATTGTCTTGGTGATTCCTTGATAGTTGTAAACAAGTTGTGGTTGTCTCCTATGTTGCTTGGTCACTTTAAAAATGCTGATGAGTGTGTTTGATCCTTCAAAAGTAGTGTATTTTTTGAACATAGAGTCCGAGTAACATAGATTGTCTCTATGCCATTGTATTATCATCAGATATCTCAGGTAATGAAGTATATAATTATTATCTGGGTATGAAAATTGCAGGCACTGGACAAGATCCGTTTTCAGAGTTTGACTGACAAGAGCAAGCTAGATGCCCAACCTGAACTTTTCATTCACATCATCCCCGATAAGACCAACAATACCCTCACAATCATTGACAGTGGTGTTGGTATGACAAAGGCTGGTGAGTTAGCATACCCCTGTTGAAGCTTTGTACTTTTACTTGATACTAATCTTCTCTAATTTGACTGATAAATACTAATCTTGTTTGTTTCATTTGCAGATCTTGTGAACAACCTTGGTACAATTGCTAGGTCTGGCACCAAGGAATTTATGGAGGCCATTGCTGCTGGTGCTGATGTAAGCATGATTGGGCAATTTGGTGTTGGTTTCTACTCTGCTTACTTGGTCGCTGAAAGGGTTGTTGTGACCACAAAACACAATGATGATGAACAATATGTTTGGGAATCTCAAGCTGGTGGTTCGTTCACTGTTGCAAGAGATACATCTGGTGAGGACCTTGGCAGGGGTACCAAAATTACCCTCTTCCTCAAGGAGGACCAACTTGAATACCTTGAAGAGCGAAGGCTCAAGGACCTGATTAAGAAGCATTCTGAGTTCATCAGCTATCCAATCTCTTTGTGGGTTGAGAAGACCATAGAAAAGGAAATCTCTGATGATGAGGACGAAGAGGAGAAGAAAGATGAGGAAGGAAAGGTAGAGGAGGTTGATGAAGAAAAGGAGAAGGAAGAGAAGAAAAAGAAGAAAATTAAGGAAGTCTCTAATGAGTGGTCATTGGTGAATAAGCAGAAGCCCATATGGATGAGGAAGCCTGAGGAGATCACAAAAGAGGAGTATGCTGCATTCTACAAGAGCCTGACAAATGATTGGGAAGAGCATTTGGCTGTCAAGCACTTCTCTGTTGAGGGTCAGCTGGAGTTCAAGGCTGTTCTTTTTATTCCAAAGAGAGCTCCTTTTGACCTCTTTGACACCAAGAAGAAGCCCAACAATATCAAGCTGTATGTTCGCCGTGTGTTCATCATGGATAACTGTGAAGAATTGATTCCTGAATATTTGAGCTTTGTGAAGGGCATTGTGGATTCCGAGGACCTTCCCCTCAACATCTCTAGAGAGATGTTACAGCAGAATAAGATCCTGAAGGTTATTCGCAAAAACTTGGTAAAGAAGTGCATTGAGCTATTCTTTGAAATTGCTGAAAACAAAGAAGACTATGACAAGTTCTATGAGGCCTTCTCAAAGAACCTCAAGCTTGGTATCCATGAGGATTCACAGAATAGGTCTAAGTTTGCTGAACTGCTGAGATATCACTCCACAAAAAGTGGTGATGAGATGACCAGCTTGAAGGACTATGTAACCAGGATGAAAGAAGGCCAGAATGATATTTATTACATTACTGGTGAGAGCAAGAAGGCTGTTGAGAACTCACCCTTCCTTGAGAAGCTGAAGAAGAAGGGTTATGAGGTTCTTTACATGGTTGATGCTATTGATGAGTATTCAATTGGTCAATTGAAGGAATTTGAGGGTAAGAAGCTTGTTTCTGCTACCAAAGAAAGCCTCAAGCTTGAGGAGACTGAAGATGAGAAGAAAAAGCATGAAGAACTGAAGGAGAAGTTTGAGGGTCTGTGCAAGGTGATTAAGGATGTTCTAGGTGACAAGGTTGAGAAAGTGGTGGTCTCTGACCGTGTTGTGGATTCTCCTTGCTGCTTGGTTACTGGAGAATATGGTTGGACTGCCAACATGGAGAGAATTATGAAGGCACAAGCTCTCAGGGACTCTAGCATGGCTGGATACATGTCTAGCAAGAAGACCATGGAGATCAATCCTGAGAATGCCATCATGGATGAGCTCAGGAAGAGAGCTGATGCTGACAAGAATGACAAGTCCGTCAAGGATTTGGTTCTACTGTTGTTTGAGACTGCTCTTCTCACCTCAGGTTTCAGCCTTGATGAGCCAAACACATTCGGCAACAGAATTCACAGGATGCTGAAACTTGGTCTGAGTATCGATGAGGATAGTGGAGATGCTGAAGCTGACATGCCAGCATTGGAGGATCCTGAAGCTGATGCCGAAGGCAGCAAGATGGAGGAAGTTGATTAAATCTAGGACACCAGTGTTTTGTTTTGATTATTATGAAGCCCTTAACCCCAGTAGTTTTTGTTTTTTTTACTCAGCTCCACCAGCTGGACATATATGATTGAGTTTTATGTTTTGGTTTTATTTCTGCATTGTAGGGTAGTATTCATTGGCTCATTTTGTTACAACGTTTTATGTGACTATAGATTCTGTACTTTGCCTAATTGCTTCTTGCATTCTTCTATGGATGTCTGCCTTGTTAGCTTACTATATGTTTTATAGGATTGGCCGTGACAAAGTGGTCTGAAGATTGTTTTTATTTTGTTCTCTTTGTCAATTATTGGATTTGATTTCCACCTTGACTGTAAATTATGCCCACTCTAATTCTTGTTTGCACTGATATGGATGTTTCCTATTTAAGCAGCAAGTTCAGGACCTTGTCGAAGATGAGGGAATAGTATCAGGTAAGAATTGAGATATGTGCTTGTTTTGCTCTCTTCTATTTGTCAAGTTTTAAGGGGCGACCATAGTCGCTCCCTACCCATTCTCTCTTCAAATGCAAATTTATTATTAGTGTTTAGGTATTGGGGTGCCTATTATTTCAAATTCTTATGTTCTCTTTAGCTGTATAAAGGTAATATTTATGGCAGTCGTGATAATTGTCCGAGGGTGGTAAGTGGTAAACCATTGAATGTTTTCCAACTTATCTTGCATGAAAAAGGAGAGAAGAAGGAATCTAAAGGAAAAAGCTTGCAGCACAGTTAGGTGATTAGAATGACTTCTTGATCTCTAACTGAAATGTGTATTCATGGAGCAAGGGGTAAAAAATAATAAAAGAAAAGAGTTGATATTATTTAGAAACTACCTTTGAATAGTCTTGAGACTAAAAAATATTGAGGCAAACACTAGGTGTTTCGGAAGATGGGGAGGTAATTTTTACTTTTTAGTGTTAAATTCAACTTGTCAAGATTAAGCTTTTACAAGACCTTTTCTAACAATTTTGTGGAGTGGGGGTAAGACACAGCTTAATTATAAGAAAAAAAGTACAAAATGGACAGATTCTAATAAAGATATACAACCAATAGTGGGAAAGGAGAAAGCGTAAGAGTCCAAACAAAGAGAAAAAGATGCAAGTGCTGTGTATGAAACCTATTTCAGAAGAGAAAAATACACATCATGTAGCTCATAAACAAGAATATCCAGTAAAATCAATCACTTCTCTAACAAGAGATACAACTATGAGAATGCTATTATTATCAGTACCAACAATTACAAGTGAATGGTTGGTTGGCAGTCAAAAAACTTGAGATCCTAAAGATTTCAAGACTGTATAACAGTATAAGCATAACGTCTATAAACTGAAAAGTTGATTATGCCATTCTGTGCTTGTTGATATGACCAGTTTCACTACAATTCATAATTCAACACGTAATAACAAGTTACTCATCTACATTAATATAAATTGGGAGTTGCCAGTAATAATTAATGACCACTTAGCCTAATTTTGGCCTATATTATGATTTCTTTTTTCTCAAAACAATAAATAAAAATACCTGCACAAATCTAAAGACCTAAAAGACAATCTTACTGAAGCCAACATGGACTGTGAACCAATTACAAGCATAGACAACAAAGCTGAACAGGAAATCAGATATTATTACTATCGCAACAAAATACTGAACCACTACACTCAATGAATAACAAATCAAGAAAATATTCAAATTTTGAAACAGGGCAGCAACGAACAGTATCCAGACATCCACATCCATAAACTGACTAGTTTTTCCAAAAACATAACAGGAAAAAAAGATGGTAAAGGTAGTTCCCTAAACTACTCCAGCTTGTGTATGCCAAATCAGGTATCCTCAACTCTCGAATGAAAGACAAAGCTTGGGAATGTAGTCGTAATGTCCCTGTTTGAATGAGGAATATTATTGAGTCAATCAACGCCATGAACAATAGCACAATTTGAAAACATGATAATATATGGAGTAATGTCAAGTTTCAGAATGCCACTCACTTGAGATATTGAAGGGTCATGTTCTTCAAAAGTGAAGGATGTTGCAAGACCAAATTTCTCCATTCCTCCTTGTCAATCTTTCCATCATGTTTAGTATCAGCTTCTTCAAAAGTCTGACGAAGAAGAGAAACATTAGTTAGACGGAAATTCATGAGAAAACATCTACCATCGGAATAAAAATTGGGGACAGAAAGATGAACTAGAAGTTAGCCTCCAGATCCATTTGCATATTATATAATTCAATTTTGACCAAAACACTACTCAAAAAGATGAGCAAATCCCAACCACATTGCAGATAGTTCCATGCCTTTTCTTCTTTCCATCTATGTCTGTGTTATAAGTAATATTTCATAGATATGCACCAAGAAGGTGCTAATATATATATAGGAAAACAGGACCTTGATTCACTTTAGATTTGAAAGAACTCAAGAAGTGCACAAAAAATATTTACATCACGTCCGTATTTCTATTGCAACATGTGTAAAATTAGCTGTCGTCTGGTTACGAAATGGGAAGAAATAATCCCCATATCGGGATCTAATTGCTTCATGTTTTTCTTTTTTGCATAACTAATACACATTTAAGTTATGCGGGTATCTACGTATAGTTTTATGTAAAATAGCATGCGAAATAAGAATGCGAGTATTAATAATACATCGATTAAAACTACTAAAAGGACAAAATGACCTTCATATAGCAAACAATATTTATTTTGTGTCAAATTGTATGCTATATATCAGCTCTTTATACAACAAATCAAATGTCTAATAGTATTCTAGGAGTTGATTGATGGCCAGCTATCTTTTACATTCAACGATCTGCTTACTAGTATTCTAGGACCTAATTGATAATTCATCATTCTAATTTCTAAGCACCATTCCAGATTAAGCATATCATGTTTAAGTGGGGTCTTTGCTCCTTCAGTATTCCTCAGTTAGTGTGCTTTTCTTTCAATCTAACATTCAAAGAATTTCTCCTAAAATTTACCTTCCGCTTATTCATTCGTCTGCAACAACAATTAATGCAAGTATGCAACAAAAACAACATATCCAGTGCATTCAGCAATTAATGCCTGCCGATTAAATAAAACACTGTGGAAATCAGGAAAAGGTTGCTCAGACGAATCTGATCTATCCATAGGTCTGTCCATAGTTTTCCTTAGATCCCTTTTAATGACCAAGAAATTCATTTGGGCCAAACCCTTGAAACCTATCATAACCTTCAAAATTCGTAGATAATGAGTATGCCCCTCTACTCTTCTCCACTTAAATTCCAGGTTTAATTCGCATGACACGTGACTCGAATGTGACCTAGGTCACAAGTCCCTAGACCTTAACCACTTGAACTTAACCCCAGTGGATTTAAAGAACTCTTAGTAACTGTTCATTCATCTCTAAATAGACAAAAGTAAAGGGTAATTTTTAAAATTTCCATACTCGGATACGAGGACAAAAGTTTGGGGTAATTTTTAAAATTTCCTACATAATAGAATTTGTCCCAAATACTAGTTTTTTCTAGAATTTGGCCCAAATACTAGTTTTTCCTAGTATTTGGGAATTTGAATTGTTTGCCAATTTTTTTTTCCATATAATGGCATTTTGTAAGGCCAAACACTATTTCCCAAGTTTTTTCCTAAATATACTTGGAAATATTTATGGACAAACGGCACCTAATAGAGGACTTGATTCATTAGCTAATGCATAGAGAGGGAGGGCTTTCGAAGCAGCCAACGGAACGGGAAATACAATTGCTACTATTTTAATTTGGTTAACATGTTATTTGTGTGGCCCCCAAGGCCTAGCTCGAGTGGCGAAAAGGTGGAGGATTTATGGCTTAGGTCGCAGGTTCAATCCCCACACCACGCAAAGCGAAGTCTGGTATTTAAGTGGAGAAGGGTAGAGGGGCGGGCCCATTATCCACCGAGTTTAGAAGGTTGTGATTGGTCCAAAGGGCGGGTCACAGATAGATTTCTCGGTTATAAAAAAAAAATGTTATTTGTGTGGGGAGCTATTGTGGAGAAAATCCAAGTATTAGGTATATATATTAGTTCCTTTTTTTTATCCAACAATAGTGTATTTAATTGCATTGAAATGATACAGTTAGCATTAAGTCTTGGCAATGACTTGAGAACAGATGATTAAGGTAATAATGACTCGAGAACAAATGATTAAGGTAATGATTGAACTTATTAAATTGGATATAAAATCGAGAACTTGGTATCAAAATTTAGGCTTTATACTCCTGTGGCTTAAGGGCCAGTGTCTTGTTTATGGATATGTTGTCAACTATGTTTAAAAAACAGGAAGCTATAGGGGCATTTTAGGAAAGTTTCCCTCCATTCATTTATATCTCCTGTGGTAGAAGAGTATGAATTAAGATCTAATCCTAAATATCTTCATCATACATTATGAGAACAAGATAGTCCATGAGAGAACTAGAGGAGGCACCATTGGTGCAAGTTATGCCTAAGGCGTGTGGTAGGCCGAGAGCTCAGACTAGACCACGTCTGTTAGGTCTATTGGATGTAAGCGCACGACTGGTGGGCGAGCTAGAGTAGCACAGCCTGTGGTACTTGAGGCGTAGGATATTCGCGTACAGACTACAGTTCCTGGTCCTACCATTACTCTTCCGGTGGATGTAGTAGTGAGACCATTGAAGTTATGGAGTCTTATTCTCCTAGACCAGTTGAGGTGCCAACACCACCAGCTGCTATAGAGGGTCATGCTTCTATTGATGCTCAGATTCATATTGTTATTCATGTGGGTCAGCAGCCTATCCATCTATTGAGACTGTGATTCCTATTCCTATGGTACTCCCCAATTTGTGATAATGTGAGGTGGAACAAGACCTTCTACTGCTGCTGGTGATGATCGTGTGAGGACTGAGGAAGATGAAGTCTTTATGAAATTCTTTCCTCCAGAGTTTGATAACACTCCATTTACTATAACAGCCCAGAAGTTGAGAGAGAAGAACCTTCCTACTATGGGAATTAGAGATTCACATGTGGTAGCCTTGCTGCCTTTCTGTGATCTGGCATAGCTAGATCTTGGTTGGTTTCTTATAAGAGAGGTAGGCTAGCTGAATGTCCACTGCTCACTTGGAGCGAGTTTGTGGCCTTATTCATGGATAAGTTAATTCCACAGAGTCAGTGTGAGGAGAGGCAGCAACAGTTTGAGTAGAGAATGAATGTGGGTAAGAATGATGCTACATTCACTGATCAGGCTCGTTGTGCACCTCATTTGGTCCCTACTGATAGGGAGAAAGGTGATTAAGTTTGTTGATGGGTTATGATACCATTTTCAAGTTACATTGGTGGTTGAGAGTATATATGTATATACACCTGATACTAGGATTTTTTTTCCACAAGAACTCTCCATCCAAATGATAAGTTAACCAAATTGAAATGGTAACAATTGTATTTCCCGTTACAGTACACCATTGGCTGCTTCCAAAGCACTCTATTTCCATGCATTAGCTAATGAACCAAGTCCTCTTTTACTCTTTCTCTTCACCCTAGGTCCTAATATGTAGGCCAAAAAGGATGGATGTGTGCCTAGCCAACTTTTTCACTATTATTTATTGTCCAAATTACTTCATTACCCAACTAACAAGTAAATTAGTAAATTAGGCCCACTGACGGCTTAATAATTCTACATCTCATAAATTATATATATATATATATATATCAATAATATAAGGTTATTACATTCTCTGCCACTTAAGCTCTCGTTCGTCCTTGAACGGAGTAAGTATACATGATGTTTCAAACGGCTATGAGCTGCATGCCCTGGATCTCTGAAGTTGCCTCCTCGTGTGGATGGTTCCTCCACAACATTTTAACCAAATAAAGCTCTTTCGACCTCAATTTGTGAACCTGCCTGTCCAAAATGGCTGTTAAAATCTCCTCCACGTGATCTCTTATATCAGTTGCCGACCAACTAATTACCCATACCATAAAAAGAAAGAATTCGCTCCTAAGAAAGTATGTTTTCATGTTATGTTACACACTAGGAACTAGGGGTGCTTTGTTTCCTTTAGGTCCATTATCAAGACATCATCCTTGAAGAAACCACACAGGATTGGTGGTGCTTCTTTTCCTGTAGGTCCAAGTCACCAAGAAATCATCCTTGAAAATGACAAACTCCAATGGAACTAAACTAACAAAGATAGATAGCAAAGGAGACAACCAAGAAATGGAAGTACTACTGCCTCAGTGTACATGTAAACAGGAGAGCCACTCCTTCCATTCAAAATGAAAGATATGCTAACAGAGGTATCTAAATGTAGATTGATGAAGCACCTTATCGATTATGCTCTCAATAACATCATCTGATAGATTCATACCAGATTCAGCAAGGGTAGCAACCACCATTTGCTTCACCTGCATAGAGACCAAACTATTATCATGTCAAGCATTCCTGGAAATGCATCAAATGTGAAATAAAATTTCCAAGACATGTTGAGTTAACCCTAACTAGAGCTACTGACTAGAGCATCTAAATAGTAGAAAAACATATGAGCGATCAAAATATTACAACAGATTTGCGTTCATAAGTGAAAGTAACTGTTTCACCTTATGAGAGATAAGCTTACCTCTTGCCTCTCAATGAAGCCTTGTTGCTTGAGATCGTATAGCTGAAAAGAAACTACAATAGCAATACCATTAGAAGCAGGATTACACAAAGTGACACTATTGACATAGTTAAGCAACTTGCATACACTCAATCTTATCATCAATAGGAGCATTTGGATGGAAAACAGAGAGGGCACGAGCAAACTCCTCAAAACCCAAGATTCCATTGTGCTTTGTGTCAAATAAGTCAAATACCTACAATTAAATAAGTCCAAGTAGGAAGAGATAAAACGCTGAGCTATTTATCCTTTAACCTTAAAACTAAAATAATGTATTATACATGGTGATTGAACAAGTAAATTGATACTTAATATACTTGAATCCTTTAGAAATAACCCATTAAAAGAACTACTACTGCAACTTCATCTGTTTAGGAAATAGTAATTGTGATTTTAATAATGATATTACTAGTTGATCTAATATGCAGGAAGCAATGTCCTTTGCTCTACCAAAATTTGTAATAACCAAAGCAAAATGAAAAGATTAATGTAGTTAGCAAGGAGAACGTACCCTATCTGCAAACAAACTTTCCTTTTTGTTCGTCTTGAATAGTGCCAATTGAAATTCTTCCTACAGTTTAGTAATAGCCTCAAAAATCAATGCCTTTGGACCCAAGATTGAATAAAACTTCATGCAAGAAACCCAAAGAAGAGTTTAAATGCTAGAATACCTATATCTCAAACACAATGGTGCTATTTCCCAAAGTTGTAGTTAACAAAGGATGAAACACAAACCTTGTTGATCAGCCCATCATCAACCACTGCACTGCTAATCTTCTTAAAAAGCTCATAGAGAGCTTCAATCTCACTGACACTAACTGCAATAAGAATGAGATTATATAGATTTATAACATTATTTACGTTAGTTGAAAGTCAATATGACCAACAATATAAATTAGGGCACTCATATATCAATTTTTTATATTCCAACTCCTTGCCCCAATACCTTTATGACAAAATATGACATCAAAAACAACATAACGAATAATGCAAAAATAAATCAAGTTTTTGCTTTTGATATAAAAGAACACAATCTTCAAAATGCAAATACAGATTTCCAGATGACGCCATCATAAAAAAGACAAACTTGCAACCAGACAAGCATTGCTTTTGGTTCATCTTTCTTTCTATGTTTTCAAATAGCAGAAATTAAATGTTAACAGATGTGTTCCAATAGCATACAAACTGTCTCTCGTGCAAGGATCTCTGGATCTTCAAAGGCTGTTGATTGTCTGTCCAGATCACAACATTTAGACAGAGAGGCACCTAAATGCTTGATCCCCTCTAGGCACTGCAACATGGTATAATTCCTGCTTCAAAACGCTCCATATCTGGTCAACCGAAAACAACAGTTGAGGAGGGGTGGGAAGGCCATTTTGATTGGTCATTTGTGTCGTGAGAAAAATTATAGAAAATGAACAAACAAACAAATGGAACTAACCTTTTGACCATTCTCTGTTATCGTCCTTAGTGAATGTAAAATGCTAAAAGTTTCTGAAGATGATCAATTTCAAGCTATTTGTCTGACAAGAAACCCATGTCAATATACATGTAGGTCTATGAACAACCCCTTAAAACAAACAAACAACAAAGGAAAAAGGAAAATAATAAAGCAAGAGCCCTCTCAATCTGTCCTCTTGACATGCAAGTTAAATATCTACTAACTAATGTCATCATAAAATAAAGTTTTGAGCCTACTGATCAAAAACAAAAAAACCAAAGAACAATGGTTTGAACCTAACTTCAATTTGGCTTAGACTTGTTTCCTCCTGTAGCCATTGTTGTAATACATAGAGGAAGAATGATATCTCTAGATGAGAATAAGAGCAGAAATGACTATGCAATTTCTTCAAAGTTGTCAGAACACTTCTTGCTAGGTAATTATATACTCTAGTCCCAATACGCATAATATCTTAGGAATATAACTTTATGATTATTATACATGAACAGTAAATTTCAGATTATAACATCCTTGCGCTTCACTAGGTAATGACGCTGCAATGTAGGGGTAGACCCAACTAGATCCTTGAGCACCCATGAATTTTTATCACATTCAATATATTTGCATAATTGATCAAGAACAAAGCTATATAAAAATAGAGTGAGCACTCAGAATTGTGAAAAACGGATGTGCTAGCTGATCAACATCCGAGGTCCTGGGCTACAAAATGCTTGTGGTGAGTGCTGAAATAGCTTCACACAGTTATTCTCTTTTAAGCTGATGGATTTCCTTTTTAATAACTGATAAATCACAAAGGCCAGTTATGCAAGGTTCGAAACACAGTGGATAATAGGTCTACCCTCTACCCTTCTCCTCTTAAATAAGCCAATGCATTTTTTTTCCTTTCTTGCTATTTATTTGCTTTCTTTTTTACTTTCACTTTTCCTTTTTGTTCCCAATTTCCCAACCTTGTTCCCAAAATAGAATATATATTTTTTTCCTTTTTAACAAATGGAACTTTAGTCTAGTCTCACATCGCAACAAAACTCATTCTTTTTTCTCCTCTTAGGAATCTCTTCCCCACGATCACCCATGACTTCAAAACCCTAGGCCTGCTACTACTTCCAAATGCAGAAACTTAACAATGATAGCATGCCCCAACGAAAAGACAACGGACATTAACAAAACTCGAAAAACCACATCTTATATCAATTATTCAATCAATTCTCTAAGAATTAAAGTGTATAATCATTCTTTAATGTTATATAGTAATAGAACCATTATTAAAAGTTGTACAAATTAAGAAGGATAGCACCTCAAGTAAAATTCGTCCAAATCACATTTGTTTACCTTATCACAATTCTTTAAACTTCACTAATCACTATACACTCAACTTCCCAACGGTGCAACAGATTCTGAAATAACTTTAGCCAAACAATAAACTAATAAAATCACCAAATTCGATATATAAAACCTAGAATTGAAGAAATAATCAAACCACAGATTAGCAAACAGATCTAATAATCGAAGAGAATACATTAATACATCGGAATTTGAATTCGATATCACTAATAAAATCGAGATTTGTAGATAATCGAAGGAGAAGAATGATTTACCTGACGAGAGGAGATGATGAACAAGAGAGGAGACGAAGGAGAAGCGACTAAAAATAATGATGAATTTGACGGTGAAGCAAATGCAAAAAATGGGCCACTCCTCCTTTTTCTTTTCACTCTGCCACATTTGTATTTGTTTATGCATACGTAATTAAAAAATATATATATGGATAGTAGGTTAAAAAAAACATATGGGTAGTAGACTAGTAGGTAGGGTTGTCAAAAATAATCCAACTATAGGTAATCCATCTATAATTTTAATGGTTGAGCTTAAGAAATTTGAAGAATTGGGTTCAATCTCAACTAATCAAGTCTTAACCCATTTTAAAAGAATTCTCAATTGAGTCTAATTTAATCTTCAATTTCAATCTATTTTAAGACTCTTTATGTTACTATATTGAAGATATGAATTACTATCTATTTTATATCTTTTAAGATTTATCTATCCATTTGTAAAAAAAATTTTAAAAAAATTCTTGAGTTGAAATTCAAATTGTGATTATAAGACTTAAATAACAATATATTAAAATTATTGAGATTAAACATGTCAAATTGGGTGGGTCAAGACTCAATCCGCTTTTAAGCCCATCTGAGCCCAAAGTAAACTTGGGCGGGTCAGAAATCAACCCAACTTTTATTTCAACCCATTTTAATATTTTCAATTTCAACCCAACCCGCATATTTGATACCTCTAGACTCTAGTAGTAGGCATTATAACTTTATTTTTTTATTTTTGTTATTTAAGCTTTGAAATATTTTATTTATTCAAACATTATAAAAGTGTTTTAAAATGTCTAAAATAAGCTAATTCAACCAGGTATGATGTATGAACATCAATTAGGAACAGTGGCGAATCCAAAAAATTTATATCGTAGGTGCTCAACTATTTTTAGCTCGAAAATTGCTACATTGAATGGGTGCTCAACTAATACGTTGTATATAAATAATAACATTGTCACAAAAGGCAATGGGTGCTTAAGCACCCATCATGTGCAACATAGGTCCGCCACTGAATTTAGAAAGCACCTTCCTAAGCGAATCCTTCTCATATTTTTTTCTTGTGTTGTTCATTCCAAAGGAAAAAAGCCTAAAATTCCTTCAAACTTGTCCACTTAACATTATTAGCATTATAACTTTACGGGGTTTGTGTGATATTTTTCTTATTTTTAGTGAAATTAATGTTAGCCTAAGAGCAAAATACCAGAATTAGGCGCACGTTACATTAATGTAACATCTCACAACTAGAAAGAACTAGAAGGAAGTTTAAAATCTGAAAATAGTTATTTTTGGAATGTATAAGGAAATCTGGAAAATTTTAAGCAAGTTAAAGTGAGTTTTTGGTCAACTTCAAACGACCATAGCTCCTAGCTCAGGATGAGTTAGGTGTAGTTCCAGATATGGTTGGAAATTACTTGGAATGGTCTTTCCAACGCCTCTAAGTTTGCGCGATTCCGAGTTCGTATGAGTAAGTTATGCCATTTGGAAGTTAGGCTGTTCGAATAAGGAAATGCCCAATCCGGATTTTTGAATGGTAGTTTGGTCTTTTCCTTACCCATATTAATTAAATCCATTTTTAATAAAATAGTTGGGGTCAAAACTGAGTTAGTTCAGTTTACACTTTTGAGAAATAAAGTTAGGGTTATTGGAGAAAGAACGCAAGAGAAAAGAGAAGAGTAAAAGCAAGATTCACCAAGAACGATCGATTTTGGTTGTGGATTCACCAAGGAATTGACCCTACAAGGTATGTGAGTCTTTCATAACATTGGGTTCATTCACCCACGCGCCAAACATGTTTCGTTCAGCAGAATTTGTCATTAAAGAGTTTGAAAGTTGATGTTCTTGACATGAATTCTTGAATTTGAATGTTGTTCTTGAATAGGGTTGAATTAACGAGTTTCAGAGATCGTTACATTGAGTTTTAGAGTTGTTTTGAGTTAGGTTCTTGAGTACATATACTGGGTATCTGAACCTAAAATGAATTTGAGAACAATAGTCGAGTTTAGGCGAATTAGGACTGGAAAACGAAGAAGGAAAAAGTCGGACAAGGAACAGGTTCCAGGTCCGCGTCGTGGACCTGTTCCCTCAGTGAATAAAAGGTTTCTCCGCGTCGCGGTTAAGACGCGGACTCCTCTTTCTCAAAATTAATTTCGCGACCATTTATTTAGAAACACTTTCGCGTCGCGGACTTGTTCCAAGACGGTGATTTCGTGACTTTTCTCATGGTTAGCTATTTAAAAATCATTCTTAAACATCATGAGATCTTTCCAATCACAAATCAAATCCTTGAATCCATAATTCAATTCAAGGACCAGTTAGGAGTCAAGTCAAGAGCAAATAAGATCAAAGTCATGAGAAGTCAAGAGTCAAGTTAAAAGAAGTTCATAAAGTTTTCCAAAAGTCTTTTGCAAATGTTTTAACTTTGTTTTAAGACTTAAGTTTTGAGTTCAGAAAACAGTAATCGCTTTCTAAATAAAGCAAGAGGGGAAACTTTGATTTTCAAGATAGCCTTTGAGCTAAGTTTTTGAGCACTAATCTCAAATCACAGAAAGAAGTATGTTTTTAAAACATAAAAAGCTAGTATATTTTGAGAGTAATATTGAGCACCGATATGGGGAGAGTTCAGACAACTCACAGCCCTCATAAATCATGTAGCCATCATGGGTAGAAAAATGTCATACTTTTTAGATGAATCATTTTCGCATAGATTAGTGGATCCACTTAATAGTTCAGGTCCTATACTTCTGGCCGGGTATATGATGAGCTGGCAGTGTGAGGTAGATTGTTGTATCATCACTATAGCTCTTATGTGATGATTGTCGGTTAGAGAAACTCCTACAGAAGTTATTGTATTTTTACATACATTTCAGAGTTATGTTGTATCCTTGTATATACACAGAGTTGACATCATATTTTTAGACAAATTTTCTTTATATTGCACTTGTTTTAAATTGTTTTATATTGAAACGAGTTCAGTTAAGTATTCATAAGTTTAGAAGAGCCAAGGTAAGTGTTTCTTTCAAATTCCCTTTCAAGCCTATGTTGTTTTAGCATTCCAACTCGCATACTCGTATATTCAATGTACTGATGTCAGTTGGCCTACATCGTCTTATGATGCAGACACAGGTAAATAGGATCGGCATTCCAGCGCACCGTTGATCCGATGAGCATTTCAGAGTCAGTCGGTGAGCCTCCTTGCATTCCGGAGGATCTATTTTCATTGCTTTCTAGTTAGTTCATTAGGATGTTGTGGGGTTGTCCCAACATTCATCTCAGTTGTTTTAGAGGCTTCATAGACAGTCAGATGTTAGTCCTTTGAGTCTTTTCATTATCATTTCTTATTGTTAAGACTTGGATTGCCACTTTTGGCCAAGTTGAATGTTTAACCTTTAAACATTCTCAGTTATTTTATTATTCAGTTCAGTTAAATGTTATTGATCATTATCAGTACAAATATTGTCTTCCGCTAAGTTAAGTAAGCTAGGTAAAGGCTTCGCTTGGGGCCAGCAATGGTCTTCGAGTGTCAGTCCCGCCCAGGGTGTAAGCTCGAGGTGTGACAATTAATTTCATGTTACCAATTCATTAAAAATATAATGTTTCACTATTTTTTTCTTTCTTTTTATTACTTTTTTTTTTTTACAATAATTAACTCTTGAAACCCCACAATAACTTCATCTCCTTTGCAACCCCCTAAATAAGAACATTAAGATTCTACCAAATATTTTGTATATTTTTCTAAATAGTTATGAATAGGTTGGTTGAACTCTTATTTGTGATACGATCCTAGTTAGACGGCTAGAATCAAATCAACGTAAAAATAAATAAATAAATAAATAAATATGATTTTAATCAAGCAAATCTAATAGAAATCAACTTCGAGAAGAAATAAAATATAGGGAGAAATAAGGAGATGAGAAGAGAATAAAGAATGATTAATTGAATCCACAATTAACCAAACAAGAAGAGACTTGAATTCAATAGAAAAGAGAACTCAATTGAAATCTACAAATGAGTGATTCAATTTGAAATCAAGAACAAGAATTTCAGCAATGGAAATTCACCTAACAGCTACACCAAGCTACTCTATAATAGAGATTCCACTATCTACAAGATACCAATTAATATCTCAATTCTTCATTTCAATTATCTAAGGAAGAAAATAACTCAAGACATCTATTTATAATTCTGCCTATTAGACAAATAGACTAAAAACAACTATTTGAAGTATAGGTTTGGCATGAATTGAGACGATTGTGGTTGTATCATTCTCTCCTTTTTCATTGTATGAGGGTTAGTACAATGGTTAGCACATATATCACTACACCAAGGAGGCACATTCCTTAGGATTAACTAAGTATCTCGCATTAACAAGACTACCAAGTCAATGGATATTTTTAGTGGGTCGGGTCAAGCGAATGAGTTATTAAATGGATATTTATTTAGTTCTTAATATTTTGGTTTTAAGCAAAAATTTCATGTCGTCAAATTTTGATAAGAAAATCAATTAAATAGGTTGAGTGACTTTTGAGTTAAAAATTAAAGTTGAGTGATTTTCCGAGAAAAGAGTCAATAATTGAGTGACTTTTGAGTTGAAATCTCAAGTTGAGTGGCTTTTTGAGAAAATACTATATAATTGAGTGACCATTTAAGATATTATATCATATTTTATAATAATGTAAAACAAAGATAAAAAGTCTAAATCGAACGAGTAGAAAGACGTGATTCAAAAACTATTAAAATTAGATATCCAATAAGAAAATTTTAAGTCATACAAAAGGAAATATACCTAATATCTTGCTACTCAAGATCGTTAGAATACCTTACGATTTACTACTCAAGATGCACCTATTGGCTTGTAGTCATTTTCATCTCCCTAAGCCCAAAAAAACCATTAATTTAAAACATAATATATAAAATATATATTACACATAAGTTATTCGGTACGGTTCGATGTATTTTTAGAAAATCAAAAGGGAAACTTACATAAATATACTGTATTAAGAAAATATTATCATTTGTAGCAATAACATTTTATTTTTTCATTTGATCACTTTTAATACATTTATAATACAATTTTAATTCATATTACAGAGAATAATTTACAAAACACATATAATACAAGTTTTATTGATAGATAATACATTTATCACACATTTTAATACACTATAATACAATATGTCAATTTCTTACCAAACAAGCATAATATATTTTAAAACATTTATAATACATATATATTACATACATAATTCACTTTTAATACATATTTCAGATTTATCATAGTATTGCTATATGTTGCTATAAATGGTAATAAATAAAAAGAATCGCTAAAATCAGTAATTATTTATTAAAAGATACCCATTCAAGTAGTTTTTCCAAATCAAAATCTATCTACTTGTTCGATACAGTTATAAATTCATATAAAAGTCTATAATTTTATTAAAAGAATTCGAATATTAGGTTCAGTACAATGTAGTTTAATCGATTATGTCGATTTTTTAAAATCCATCAACACCTCTAGAGTTGAGAGAGTTTTGATAGTTTTCACAAATTTTAAAATCTTTATATTTATAAAAATATACAACTTAGTTTTTTTAAAGGGAAAAGGGTCTGAAAAATACTTCAACTTTGGCCGAAATTGCTATTATGATACCAAACTTTATGGAGGGCCTTTTACCCCCTGCCCTATTTAATAGTGTATTTTAAAGGTATATATGTGCCCACGTGGACACATTACTGTTTATAATGATGCAATATTTATGGTGTCTATGTGGGCACATATATACCTTTAAAATACACTATTAAATAGTGCAGGGGGGTAAAAGGTCTTTTCCAAAATTTGGTATTGTTACAACAATTTTGGTCAAAGTTCGAATATATTTCAGACATTTTTTCCTTTTTTTAATTATATTTTTAAATATAATTTTAATTTTAAATCAATATGATTTCAAATCATGATACGAAATAGCGTTCAAATCAGCAAAAGAAAGAGTACCTCTATACAATCTTTTAAAGAAAAAGTTTAATGAATTGTACCTAGTGGAGATATTTATTTACGGGAAAAGGGTAAAAAATGTCCTTATCGTCAATATTTTGGTTCAGAAATATCCCTACAGTTACAAAATGGATAAAAAATGCCCTTTTTGTGAATAAATATATATTTTTTCTTTTTAAACACATCTTTTTCCTAATTAAAATATTATTAAATAACACTATTCTTGTTTTCTTTCTTCTAAAATCACTTTAACAAATAGAAACGTATGAAATAATTTTTTTTCTTCTTAATCTCATTTTATCAATTAAAATAGAATAACTTCATGTACTCTTTCGACATATAATATATGTCATATATAAGATTATAGTATATCCATCATTAATTTATATTTATATGAACGATAAAAAATTATGATAATAAAATAAGAAATATTTTCATTTTTTATTTTTTTTCTAAATTGAAGTAGGATAAACATTTGCTATTTTTTTTTAAAAAAACATTATTAGAAAAAGAATGTGTTAAAAAAAATATTTATTTGGAAAATGTGCATTTTTGACCCAATAAATAACAATAAGGACATTTTTAGACCAAAATATGAATAACAAGGGTATTTTTGGACCAAACTACAAACATATGACATTTTTGTTTCTTTCATATAGTTTAAGGGCATTTTTGAACCAAAATATTGATGGTAAGAACATTTTTGAGCCAAACTATAAACAGAGGGCATTTTTATAGTTTAAGGATATTTTTGACCATTTTCTCATTTATTTACTCGCATATTAAAGCAGTGGTGTATAACCTTAACCCTTTTTTTTTTTTTCAGTTGTGCAATATTTTATTGGTCCACTTTAATTATTTGATTTGTCTTTTCTTTCACCCACCATCTGAAACACAAAGGGATTAATCTTTAAAACAAATTTCATTCCAAAATTCAAAAAGATGAAAATGCCTTAAAACTATGTAAAATGAACAAAAATATCTTTTATTTATAATTTGGTTAAAAATACTTTAGTTTCTTAATACCTTTCGTTCAAAAATGTCCTTATTAGTATTTAATGAATAAAAAATATCTCATTTTCAAATAAATAAATTATTGATTTTCTTTTTGAACTCAATATTTTTCTAATAATATTTTTTATTAGTAAATGTTTATTCTACTTTAATATAGAAAAAAATAAAAAAAATAAAATTTCTTATTTAATTATAATTATTTTTGGAAAAATCACGCCCTGTACACATTTAAGAGTTAATTTTATGGGTTTTAAACATACTTTTAAAAAATTCTTACTTATAACAGTTTATTTACGAAATGACATATCATTTAAAGTTAATTTTATTTAAAAATCAATTTCCATTTATTTAATAAATGATTAATCTATTTGTGATTTTTTATTATTAATTAATAATATGTAATTAAATTGATTTCTGTTCCTTTTTTAAATCTGAAATTATCAGTTACATAGATATAGGGATTCACCTACAACACGTTTCCTTCTTTACCGTTACCACCTTCCATACATCAATCCCACCCCCCCTCCAAACCGCCCATACGTCAATCCCTCCCCCCTCCCCCCACGCTCATCCAATTCTACACGCCATTAACATACTAGCCCACTTTTACATTCATCTATCACATCTTTCTCACACCAAACTACACCAACTTCACAATCCTCCATTCAATTTAGTTTTTTCAACAAAATCATGTCGAAGAAAACAATTGTAACTCCTCGAAAGATCCCTCGATTAGTCGAAGGAACTTCTACGGATGAAGTTCATGCTCTATCTTTCAACATTTTGACTCAACCGCCAAATATTGTTGAAACTCCGGATAGGGGTGGTTCATCTCTATTGAAAGATCAAAAACAGAAAAAAAAAAAAAAAGACTCAAATAAAAGGGTGAGTCCGATAAATCGAAAGGGAAAGAAGAGGAAGGGGAAAAATGTTGAAACCCTTTTGATTATGATTATGATTATGATTCTGATTTTGTTACTGAATCAAAAAAGAAAAAAAGAAAAAAAAAACAATGAATGTTGAAGTTGCTCAGTCGTCAAAACCATCTACAAGAAGATCCAAAAAAAAAGAAGGAATCAGAAGTTCCAACACATAAAAAAGACAAAAAAATTGTTAGGGTAAATATTATATTCAATTTATTTTCACATTATTAAAACTATTGTTTTTTTCTCTAAAAATATCATATTATTCTTATATTATTTTCGAAATAGTTGTTTGGATGAAACGTGTATGAAATCTGATTAATATGTGTATGATTCTGATTAAACAATTGATTGTTGGATATTGTATGTATACAAATGATATGAATTGTGTTTTAACAGTAGTGTGATTGTCTATTAATTGTATATACAAAGAGTGAGGATGGCGCGATCAGTGAGAGTGAAGTTACTGGTACGGTTGCTAGCAAATTTAGTGGACCTCGCATAGCAAAAGAACATGGTCCAGATACCACTAATTATCCTACACCAAGACCACGTACAAGAAATTTGAAATAGTTGATTGCACCTTCTACTTTTTTAGAATTACATGTTTTTTTTTACTTTTGGACAACTTTTTTGTGTTTAAGTATTTGATGATATATAATATCATATGTTTTCTTCCAATCAGATACCATCTACATATGAATTATTGTTTGGCTATTATAATTTCAGGATACTAGTAATATACAGACTTCATACCATTTGGATTCACTATTTTAAAATATCAGTGTGTATTCAAATTGTACAATTAATTGATAAAACGTGTGTGAAATTTGATTAATATGTGTATGACACTGAATTTAATGTTTGATGGTTGAATATTATATTAATTGTGATATAATATTGGTATACAAATGATATGATTTGTGTGATTATATGAAATTGATTTATTGTTGGTATAATATGTGTGAGATAAACTGAAGTTTGTGTTGGAATGAAACTTGAATAAGATTGATATAAAGTTTGTTATATATTACACTATCTTATATATTAATCTTGAATAAATTTTATTTCCAAGTATATTAAATCTGTATGAATAATTAATGAATCGCGTATATGAAATCTGGAATCTAAAATATGAAATTTGTACAAATATTTACACTATCTTATATATTAATCTGGAATAAATTTTATTTCCAAGTATATGAAATCTGTATGAATAATTAATGAATCACGTATATGAAATCTGAAATCTGAAATCGAAAACCTGTACAAATATTTACACTATCTTATATATTAATTTGGAATAAATTTTATTTCCAAGTATATGAAATCATAAAGAAATCTACATTAGCTTTCTTTTGATCTAAAAAAATTCGCACACCAACATCATTGTGGATACTAACAGGGGGACATGTATCACTAACTATATATTTTATCTCTATATTGCGAATATTAACATCTATCATTAGTTGCGATGTTATCACACTTACTAGACCACTATAAAGACTAGAATACTCATATATAATCCCCTCCATCTGAAAATCAACATATTTTCTTGTTTCATTAAAAAAAATAACAATTAGTCTTACATAATACAAAAAAAATTAAAAATTATACACACTTGTCATTATTTTTTCATACAAAAATCATTCAGACAGTAAACTACAAATAGATTTCATTAAAAAATAAAATTTCAGATTTCATACCCACTTAATACAAATTTCATACATACAATCATCATTTATACCAAATTTATACATTTCTCATACCAAATAGTTCATTCCTTTCACACAAATTTATACATAATTGACAAAACTTATATAAACAATAACATTTCAAAGTTCATACCAACTTAAAACACTTTTCATACAATTATTCAAAAATCTAAATAACTTTTTTTACTAACTAGTTAACACACTTTCATACCAACTTAAAACAACTGTCATACAATTCTTCAAAATTCTAAATAACCTTTTTTCACATTAGTGAATACACTTTCATACCAAATTCATTACACTTATACTAACAAATTCATTCAAAACTATACATTTTAATTTATTTTTTCAGGAAAAAAACAGTAATCGATATTATAATTTTAATCTACGTACCCAATCTACAACGATAAAAATATTTATATGTTATACATTTATACTCAAATCTTTCATATATTGCGGCAACTTCTCACGAAATCATTGTTTTGCCAGTATAAAAAAATAACCAAAAAACAAAAAAATATGGTGACATTAAACCCCTACCAAAAAACAGTAACTTACCAAAAAAAATCACTGATATTACAGTTTCACAACAACTAATACGTATTATGAACAAAACATATTGTTTATACAAAAAAACATATCACATTCAATATAGTGACAATTTACAAAAACAAAATCACAAAATGTGATTTACAGTTTTTTTTTTCTTTTCATTTCACTGAAATCCAAATACAAATAGTAAACAATTAAAAATACTAACCTGAAGGATTTCATCTTCCGCCATGTTTAATTAATATTGATACGTAGTTGTCCATCACAAAAAAAATCAGAATTTTTCAAACAAAAAAAAACTTCAATTAGTCGCTAGTGACAAAATTTTTGGAAGAAAATCGAAGAGAGAGAAACATGAAAGAAAAATGGATAAAATCAGATTTTTGAATTAATTTTAACAAATTAGAGTGAATTAAGGAAACTGAATATTCTTAATTAGTTTGAAATTCCTTAATTCATGCTAATTAATAATTATCTTAAATTAATTCAAATTTAATTGACACCCCTATTTCCTTCTTTTTTTTTTCATTTTGTTCCTTCATAAACGTTTTATTTTAATTTTTTTTTATCTTTTTATTCTTTTCAAATCAAATGTTTTTAATTATTAAAAATAACTTTTTTTTAATAATCTGTTAGAATCTGAAATTTTTAATCTTACAACTTGAAAGTTTGATTTTACTGCTATAACTTGAAAATATTAGTCTAATATATGTCATATATGAAATTTTCACATTATTTTTTATCGTTATCTAAATAAAAATTAAAGATCGATTTACTATGATCTTATATATATGACATATCTTGTTCATTAAAAGAGTACATGAAAATTGATAAAATGAGATTAAAAAGAAGAAAAAATTGGTGCCTACATTTTTACAAGTTAAAGTGATTTTCTTTTTAAACAAACAAGAATAAAGTTCTTTAGAAGTAATATTTAAATTTTATTAGGAACAAGATGTGTTAAAAAGAAAAGAAATATATATTAATTTTTAAAGGGCATTTTTAACCTATTTAGTAACAATAGAGGCATTTCTAGACCAACGTTGGAGCAGAAACCAAAAAAAAAATAAAAAAAAAATGAAAAGAGAAGAAGAATTGTGTCTTAATTTTTTCTCAGTATCAACGTGACATACGAATATCAGTGGCATAGCTACAACAATCCTGGACACCCTTCGTCAGAAAATTACGTTGTATATATATGTCAAATTCTACATTTAAAGGATATATATTTGAAGTTGGACACCTTAGAAAAAAAAGTTGTGTCTTTTGTGCAGTGGTAATAACACAATATTTTTTTGTTTTATTTTGACAACCACACACTATTATTCTTGAACACTCTTGATAAAATTTCTGATTCCGCCGTTGAAATATATTGGTTAGAATGTTGACAAAGTCTCTATGATTTCTGAAAGATTAACGATCACAATTATAACATTTCACATTTCGATTTGATTATGCCCATTAAAAAATAATACTAGTCGATTTAATTATTTTATCACACTATTTTTATTAATTGATGTTTAATATTTAATTTTAAAAAATAATTTAGGCAATAAATAACTAATGCTAAGAATGAAATATGAAAAAATATTTATCTTTTCTTAATATATTAAAAATAAGAAATAAAAATATATTTTTAAAAAATAATGTAAACAAATAAAAATAAACAGAGAAAAGCAATATATTACAATTAAAAGCTATTCAAATTGTTGTTATTTCTCACAAAATGAAGTCAAAGCTTATAACGTCAAAAACGATATAATATGTACTACCACTTAGAATATTTTGAAAACGATAGAATAATAATTTAATTTAGAAAAAAATGATCAATTTCTAAACAAGGCTTTGGCCAACCTCCACAAGGTCAAACAAGGTCAGCTGCACTACCACTTACACTACTTAATTAGTTAGTTCAGCTCCCATTTTAAAAGTTTAAATTTTTTAAAATTATATTTAAACATGTATTTAACTTGAAAAAAATTAAAAATTTGTGGAAGGAAATTTCAAAAACATGAACTTGAAATTTATTTTTAAAGACAAAATTTTAAATTTTAATCAAAAATCTATAACCAAAGAGAATTTTGAAGATAATTTTTTAAAAATTTATAATCAAATATAGATTATTTCTTATGAATTGTTTGGTTTACTGTATTAAAATTAGCATGCGTTGCATAAAAAAATTTATATACAAAATTCTCTTCTCAAGTATGGTGAAAAAGATGTAATTTGTTTGAGGGGTAATATGATCTTTAACCATGTTAATGCATGCATCAGGCATTACTAAAAATCGCATTATTAATATCTAAAAATTCATGATATCAATAATGCACACCTTAATATGCAATAAAATATATAATTAACACAAATATTATTTTTATTAATACACTAAACCGAACGACTCCAAAAAGGTCACATGCTTATTTGTCATGTGGCAGTCCAAATAAGAGTAGGTGGTGGATAATTGTGCTTGCCAAACTCGTGACACCAATGTAATTAATATTGGCCCCCCATCTATATATTAAATAAGAAAATCAGGTCGATATTGATGGCTTCAACTTTGATTGTATATTAAATAATTAATATTTTTATGGTACATTGTTCAACCCCCTATATTCTTGGCACCTTGTAGATACATTCATTATTTTAATTCAATTTATGTAACATATTATTGTCACTATTTAATAAGTTCTTCTCTTTTGACACCATTTTCTTAAATATGTATAGATTCAATTCTTTTACTTATAAACATTTCTAAATTTATGATAGTTATTAGTTACTTTTTTTTTTTTTTTTTACCGTGGTTTCCGGGCGTCGCTTTGCGAACCCGACTAGCTGTACCCACCGGGTCCCGCTGTTTCAAGGCGGGTCCACCACGGTTAGTTCCACGGGGCCCTGGAGACGCGGCCGGTTTGTAATGCCTCCAGTGGCCCTGCTGGGGCTCGAACCGGCGACCTATAGTTATTAGTTACTTGGTTAATTTTAACTTGTAATTTTTAATAAATTAAAATATTTTTTTCTTTATTTTTATTTTAATATTGATTATTTATTTTGTAGATTATTTTTAATATTAATACTAAATGTCTATTAATAAGGACAGTGTGATAAATTAGTCATGTCAATTATTATTTCTTAATAAGTGTGTCAAATTTAAATGTAACAAGTAAAAGTAAACAAAGAAAATAGTTATTTATTACATAATTATTGTGTATCATATTTAACTTATATTGTTACTTTATATTCGATAATAATATGATTCTAATAACAATTGACGTATAAGATATTTTTTTTATATAAAGAAACTAAAAGATATACACTTAATCAATTGAAGGTAAAATATATTAAACCATAAATTACATCATTATTTATATAACTTCTAAATATATAAATTTTATATTTAAAAAATATAATGGATTTATTTTTAAATTTATATCAAAATTAAATAATCTAATCCTCGGACTATGACCTTGCAGCAAAAAATGAAAAGACATAATACATAAATGTACCATTTAGCTTGACATCGTTTTATATATACATCTTTCAATTTTGGATGTGCACATGTATGCACTTAAACTTGTATAAAGTTGAAGAAGTAGATACATGAGTCCTATGTGGCATAATACACATAAGACACCACATATGACACAAATTATCATGTTGGATGTCAAATATTCCGTATGCGTCTATTTATTCAACTTTATACAAGTTTAAATCTTTTTGTGCACATCCAAATTAGAGGATATAAATATGAAATGAGACCAAATTAAATGACATATTTATGTATTTATGCCAAAATGAAATGAAGAAAGTAATTTGTAGTATATGAATTTAATATATAACTATACATACTTTAAAATATTTCCCATAATATTCATCGAATTCGAAATAAACTAATAGGAAAGCCGGCGGTGCTTTATATTATTAGCTCTCCAATTGCCAAATACAATAAGTTGGCTTCTTTATTAATTATTATTTCCTTTTTTCTAAGTCTCCAAATTAGAGGAAATGCATTCGTATTCTATACGTAAATCTAAATAAATTTTACTTTATCAAAATTTCATAAGAACTATTTTATAAATCACAAATTTTGTAATAATTAATGATATTAATAAGTTGTTTCGAAAAATTATTTGTTTTAAAAAAATTGCTTGATATCTTAAATTATAATAGTGATATGTAAAATGAAAACAAGAGCTCTTGTTTGTCAAAAAGCATAATTGAATGTTAATTAACCTCCTATTTGATCATAGATTGATCATAGATTTTGAAGTTGAAATTTTAGTTTTTAAAATTGTGATTTTTACAATTTAAATTAGACATATATATTTTTTACTTGAAAAAGAATTAAAATTTTATAAGTGAAAGTCTCAACAATTAATCTGAATCCATTTTTAAAAACTTGAAAATATTTAGATTTTTAACGAATGATTAAATTTTATAATCAAAACAAATATTTAAAAATAATATTTTGTACTTCCCAAAATTTAAAATTTTGTGAATGTAAGTCTCAATACAAGTCCATTTTTGAAATCTGGTCAATTTTCACTATTAAACACATATTCAAAATAAATTTTCAAAACTACTCTCCAAAATTTATGACAAAACGCTAGTTTAATAGTGAAATTTTTACCTATAATAACAGAATGAGGAAAGAATAATTAATTTTTAATAAAAATTACTTTCTAAAATTTAATATTTTGTGAATGTAAGTCTCAAAACTAGTCAGTCTAATTCTGAAAAGTCAGAAAATATTCAACTTTTCAAAATCTGATCACATTTCATAATTGAACAAATTCCAAAAATTTACTATTTTCAAAAGTATGATTAAATTTTATAATCAAAATAAATATTTAAAAACAATTTTCTAAAAACTACTTTCCTAAATTCAAATTTGTCATTTTGTGAATATAAGTCTCAAAACCAGTCTTTAAGTCTATTTTTTTTTAAAATCTTGTCAAATTTCACCATTAAGCAAATTTCCAAAAATACTCTCCAAAATCTACTTTCCAACATCTATGTCAAAACGCTAGCTTAACAACGAAGTTTATTTAAATCTATAATAATAAAAGAGGAATAAAAAATAATTATTTTTTAATAAATAAATAATCTTTAAAAAAAAAGACACTGTGAGTGAGAGTGAGTGGTGGCTGGCGCCTGCTGTTGTTGTATTACTTAATAATAATTCAGAAAAATACTGCGCTTGTTTTTCCTATATATAAATAACAACTTCCTTAGTGCTCAACGACCCTCAGATCTCCTCCTTCTCTGCTTACACATACTTTTTTTTTTCTCTGTGTATGAAAATGACTGACCTGAAGGCCAAATTTTTGGAGGTGTACTCTGTTCTTAAATCTGATCTGCTAGAAGACCCAGCTTTTGAATTTACAGATGATTCTCGTCAATGGGTCGAGAAGGTTTTTTGCTTCTTGTTTTTGTTTTTTTTTGTCTATAGTATATGTGAATGTGTAGATCCACTTGTTGCATTACATGTGTTAAGTTTCTATTGATGAATCTTGTTTTAATTTAAGCATTTTACTAAGTTTCTTGCCTTTTTGATATTCTTACTTTCTATTCTTGTTTGTATCGTTCTTATCTTTTGCTATCTTCTCATTTCAAAATGAGGTAAGGTCTCCGTATAGTCTAGTTTCAATGAGTTTGTTGTTGTAGATATCATTTCCACTTGCACAGAGTTTAAAAAAGTAAAAAAGATTTGCATCCAACGGTGTGGCCTAGTGATTGTGCTAAGGTCTGTGTACAATCTAGTTTCCCTGGCCCCATTTTCCATGAGGTCTTAGGTTCAAAACTCATTGAAGATAAGTGATTCTTTGTGTTCTAGCCTTGATGGATAGAGTTATGTGTTACCTGTTCCGACAAGTATCCGTGGAATTAGTCGAGGTGCGTGAAAGCTGACCTAGATACCGTGGCCATAAAAAAAAGTAAAAAAGGTTTTTAAAATCATGTGGTCTCAAATTAAAGATACTTTGAATTTTTTGTTAATGTTATGGTCTTAAACATGTTATGTTATATGTGAAGTTGAAGTTGAAGTTAAAGAGTTGAAATGAAGGGAAGATGTATTCTTTTGGAAACAACTAAAAAAGGAAAGTAATTAAATGAATTGGAATGAAGAAGTAGTAGTTTGAGTATTGGTTTATCCATCCAAGTGATTTTTTGTATGTTGTTGATTGCTTAATATTCATTATTGTCTTTGATACTTAAAAAGTTAGACCTTACTAGTGATCTGCTAGTCATACTTATTAGGAGGAATAAAAAAAATAATTGTGGTGGAGTTGATTGACATGAGTCAAAATAATTGTTGAAAGTTTAGATCTGTTTTCCTTCATATCTTCCATTAAATGGAATTTGGGTGAAAAAGAAACTCTCTTTTGTATGATATAATAATGAACAGAGAATGAATACATAAAGACATGTCTATGATTCAGAAAGAAATTCGCTCACAGTTGAAAATGACAAGGCAATTAACATAGCTCAACATTAGAATGTATATTAAAGTGGAGCTTGTTCTGATGTTCCTCAAGCTTGAAGTTAGTCCAAACATCCACTAAGAAACTTGCTTGAAAACAGAAATTATAATGTTCTTGAACATATGAATCCAACATATCTTTACTCTAGAATCTATGCGCTCTTGCTTGTCGTTTATGGTTGTCTGTGGGAGTGGTTTCTCTTGTCTTTATCTGTGTGTACATGAAATAAAGAGGGGGAGGAAGGGTGGGGGAGAGAGGTTTACCTGTGTGATTTGAGAAAGGTGAATCTCTATAACAACCTTTGTGTGAGTTCAACATGGATTGTCTTCTGCTGTACCTTATGATGTAAACTAGTTGGTGTATATAACTTCTTGTTAGTTCAGTACTGTTGATGTGGTAATTTGTGTCATCCTTATAGTTCTTCAATTTGTGGATACCCTCGACTCTCAGCTTCTTTTCGCTTTTAATCTTTCGGAGTTTTTTCAAATTTTCAAACAGTCTATATGTAACTGATATTTTTTATGATTTGCTTCAGATGCTGGACTACAATGTACCTGGAGGTAGGAAATAATTTCTACTTATTAACTATTCTAAAATTTTGTACTACTTGTACAATCTTCGATAACTCGAGAATATCTTCTAGCAGCTTTATAATGATGTATTCTCTGTACAGGGAAGCTGAATCGAGGACTATCTGTTATTGACAGCCTTAGTTTGTTGAATGATGGAAAAGAACTATCCCCTGATCAAATCTTTAAAGCATCTGCTCTTGGCTGGTGCATTGAATGGGTATGCAAAACAATCACTTTTTTCAATCTGTGGTTCAAGCTGAATTCCTTGGTGACCCCAATAAATTCAGCTTTAGTTCCGCTTTTCTTCTTTTCAATGTGTAACTAGAGCAAATGTATGTTGCAGCTTCAAGCATACTTCCTTGTTCTTGATGATATAATGGATGGCTCTCATACACGTCGAGGTCAACCATGCTGGTACAAATTAGATAAGGTGTGGGCCTACACAGGGGTTACTGTTTGTTCCTCTTTGTGCTTTCATGTGCAATACCTACTGGTCATTCTCTTTTCACTCAGTCATTTTTATTTCAATACTTCTTATAGGTTGGGATGATTGCTATTAATGATGGCATACTTCTTCGCAACCACATCACGAGAATTCTGAAGAAGTACTTCAGGCCAGAGCCTTATTATGTTGATCTTCTAGATTTGTTTAATGAGGTAGGATTTTTTTCAAAGAAAAAGAATAGGCCTTTGAATTAAACCTTATATATATATAATGCTGAACGTTTTGTTTTCTCTTTTGCTTTGTGGACATAATCTGACAGGTAGAGTTCCAGACTGCCTCTGGACAAATGATAGATTTGATCACAACACTTGCAGGAGAGAAAGATTTATCAAAGTACTCATTGTCTATGTAAGGGGACTTTCTCAAGACTTGTGTGCAATTTTTCTGCTTGCACAATATTTCTTGCATTATTTAACTTTATAATGATGTGATTGCATGCAGTCATCGCCGGATTGTCCAGTATAAAACTGCCTATTATTCATTTTACCTCCCAGTGAGTATAAATCTTCCTTTCAATTGAGTTCAGAGCTTATTGTACTATTTTGAGAATGATTGCATGTCTATTATGTTTCTTAACACTTGCTTCCTGTTTTTTTTTTTTTTAAAAAAAAAAAATGGGAAACCATTATCCTTGTTGATCTGAGGTTGATTTTCTCTTAAAAACATTTCAAAGTTCAGAATCTTCTTCGAATTATATTAACTATATGCAACTGCTGGAAAGGCATAGAGGAGCCTCTTATTTTGTGTCCATAAGCAATACCTTTCCATTGTTGCAAATCATATGCTGCTTGTTTTGTATTTAACTATTCTGGTCCCTTTAGCAAAGTTGTCTCTTCAGAATCATAGTATGTGCCTCAAAGTTTAATTTGTATATAAGCTACATCCTGAGTACTCACGGTTAAGATCTCCAGGTGGCATGTGCACTTCTTATGGCAGGAGAGAATCTTGACAACCATGTTGATGTCAAGAAAATTCTTATTGACATGGGAATCTACTTTCAAGTTCAGGTGAGAATTACAACCACTCCTTAATAGCTTCCATTGTGTATATAGTTCCACATTTATATTCGAAGAATCGTTTCAATTTAAAATTGACCTTTAATGAGGAAAAAATGGACATTCACCATGGAACAATACGAAAACTATCTTCTTTTTCTCAACCAAAATTATGCTTTTGAAGTTTGATAGCTGTAGTCTGACCTTGCATCTCGTTGGGAAATGGAAAAGAGCAAATCAAAAGCAAAGAAGATAATTCCTTAAATTAGCCTACTTTCAAATCGTAAAAGAATGTGGTCTTTTTTTAAGAAGTATGAGAAGCATTGTAGAGATAAAAGTCAACGCGTTTCATGTGGTCAAACTGTGAAAAGAAATTTGTACATGGCGAACAGTGTGATGAATGTAGTCTTGGACACTGTGTCCTTTGGACATCTCCATCTAGTTTGGTTTCCAATATACCCAAGAACCATCGACAAAACTTAGTTTCACAACGTTTGTGCTTTCATGCAACAGATTCTGACTAGTAGCTCTCTTGACTTTGTAGGATGATTATCTGGACTGTTTTGCTGACCCAGAGGTGCTGGGCAAGGTATGTTGTAAAGGAAGCTCATAGTACAAAGCTCCTTTAATATTAATCAGAGAGCTATTTTAACTTGAAAAAGTAGAAATCTTATGGTGACCTCTTTTGCTATCAGATTGGCACTGATATTCAAGACTTCAAGTGTTCTTGGTTGGTAGTTAAAGCTCTAGAACTCTGCAACGAGGAGCAAAAGAAGATATTATCTGTAAGCTCGAAACTTGTTATCCCTCGGTTAATTTCTATAAAGATTTTGTTCTATTTGAAGATGCTAATTAGAAGAGCTTGTTTTGCAGGAGAACTATGGAAAAGATGACGCTGCTTGTATTGCTAAAATAAAGGCACTCTATAATGATCTCAAACTTGAGGTAGTCCACTTTACCTCCCCCCTCCTGAGATAAATCGAAAGTTCTGTGTAATCATTGCACTCTTCTCTTTACAAGTGGTCGATCTCATTTGATGTTCAGTAGTCGAAACATAGTTCTTCAGCTTTTAATTTATTTTCTTCTGAATTTTGTAGGAAGTATTTCTGGAATACGAGAAGACGTCCTATGAAAAGCTGACCAGCTCTATTGCAGCTCATCCAAGCAAAGCAGTGCAGGCAGTGCTATTATCATTCTTGGGAAAGATTTATAAGAGACAGAAGTAGGAAATAAAATAATTAATGAACTTCATTCTCTCATTGGGAGTGAGATGTCTGTATTTCATGCATTTTTCTGCTTTTTTCCCCCTTCTACTTTAGCTTGAAGTACTGATGATGGATTGTTATTATTTTCAAGAAATGGAAACTCTTATCCTTTTTCACCTTTAATAAACAGTAGAAAAGTCCAATGAAATCTTTCAGTATTCTGCTTTGTCATTGTTGTTTCATTGCCTTCAACTCATCGCTTCAAGTGCTGGGAACTAGGGGTGTTACTCAAAAAATCCCTAGGTTTTGAGTTGGAATTTGAATCCTTGATGAAATCTAAGATTTTGCAACATTTGTGTGTTAAACAATGCTTATTTAACATATTAAACTTGAGTTCATGATAAAAACTTGAGCATTGTCTTGTTTCGTAGCGGAATTGGTTGATGCATTGTAGATGTTTCCCTATTTATACCAGTAGCAGTAGCATTTGGCTTGCAGTTGCCAGTCTTACGACTTTTGTTACTCGTTATTTACTGTGCTTCAGTTATCGCATTGGTTGGTTATGGTTATTGCTATTCTTTTGACTGCTATGTTATGTTTTTCCTATTATTTTCTCTATCCTCTTTACTTCAATACTTCTGATGTTCACTACTTATGGCGAGAGTCTTTCAGAAACAGCTTCTCAATCATGTATCATTTTCTTTTCCAGTTGAATATTTTAGTTTAAGTTGGATAACTTTTGCAATTCTCATTATGCTAAACAACCAAACTTCCAAAATTTTCTAATCCTTAAGTATCTTTTACAATAGACATAATGCTGGTGTGTTTGCCATGCAGAAATTTACACGTTATAATAATCAATTAAAGTGGATCAACAGGCTGCTTTGCTTAGCAGCACGACACTTGTATTGCTCTCCCACAACCCCGTTTTCACGGTAAAAAATTAGATCTAACTTATGTACCAACAAAAAAAAAAGTAAGAAATGCTACTTAGACGACAGCATGAGTTTGGTCCGGAGGTGTGTATCTGGAGTTGTCATCATCTTCAGTACTCTTGAGTTTTTGAGGAGGTAAACTATGCTTTGGGAGTTGGTCACTCGCCTTTTCTCTTGATTCCTTTAAGCTGAGGGATGTGTATACTGTCATTCCACCTAGAGCTGTAACGGCACCACATATACTCGTCCACCCTGGATCTGAACTAAACAGGAAATATCCTCCTAGTAGGATCACACAAGTCTTGAATTGTCCTAAAACAACGTGTGACGTTGCTGATGTAGCTCTGCATCAACAATTACAGTTCCTCTTAATGAATTTTCAAAAAACCGTGCAACAGATAAGTCCGGAGCTCATATTAGAAGACTCTTACCCAAGTGCTAAAGCTCCAGACCATTGCAAGAGGAAACCAAGTAAGGCTGAGATGAGAATAGCACTCGTATTGTGGATGTCCCACTTGAAAGATAGCACTCCTGGAGGGTCTAGCAAAGGCGACAGTGGTACCAAGAAGAAAATTGTCACTGGGGTTGTCCTCCACATCAACCTGCATAAAACTTTGGTCGTCAGCATATTCAAGCTCAGAGTCACTTGTTATCATATGAAAAGTAAACGAAAAAGGAAGCATTTCTTACGCAAGAGCAGTCCAATTGGTTTGTTGTTGGAGATTTGACCAAAGAATTTTGTTTACACCGCTTGGAACTATCCATGCTAGTGCAATACAAGCCCCAAAGAAATTAAATTCCAAGTCTGTGACAGTTGCAACTGCAACGCCTACTGACACAACAGCCAAAGCCAGAACCTGCATCATTATTTGAACTTGAGCAAATTCAAGAATGATGTAATCCATAAAGGTCTATATTATTTAAACATATAATTTGGTAATGCTTCATGTAACTAACTTTGTGAAAGGATACTGTTTTCTTGAAAAGAAAGAACTCTGCAATGACAATGGTTGGAGTAACCGCAATTTTAGCCATCTGATAGAAACCCACACTGCACGAGTCAGCTAGTTAGGAAAAGAGAAGTTGCCACAAGGTTTGGACTTGGAGAAAAGGTTTACAAATACGGTAACCTGTTATGATTCAGACTAGCATTGGCAAGGCCAGAGGCAAAAGCCATCACAACGCCCAACGAAAAGAGTGAAGAAAATGGTGTTGTTCTAGCAGGAGGAGCAGCTGGAAGCAATGACAAAGCCTTGAAGATGGCGAGTAATATCCAAGAACAGCAGTAATGGATGAGCGTTAGGAAAATGGGAAATTTAAATCCAACTCTTCCCATAATCTGCAAACCACATTTGCAACTTTAGAAGCCAATAAAATATTTCACCATTCACCAGGTCATGTCAAAACAGTTATAGACTCTATTTTTTTGGTGTTATATATATTGCAACCATCAAGAGTTGGAAAATGTAGGAACGAAAGCCATACAAGTTTGTTTCCTAATATTATTCCAACAGCAACCATGAAATTGAAGGTCATTGCCATAACTGGACCACAGAATCGCTGTTGTTGACGCTTGGCTCCTTCTGATGTTCGAAGCTCATTGTAGAAAGAACCTCTGAGCTCTTCCAGTGCCCGACCTGGTTTATAATAGGGCATAAGTATTTAGTTTTGAATCGAGGCAAAAGTACAAGTTGTTCTAAATAACAGCTAAATTATGTATAGTAAGTACTTCTAAATGGAGAGATATTATTGTTCTAGGTAATACCTATTTCCATACATGATGAAAAGCAGAAATCCTACAAGGTGTCTGAAGATGCAGCTTATATTATACACTCCGGGTTCAACTGAACTCACTATTTTAGACATAGGACATATACATACATATGTGTACATCTTTTTCATTGAGAATGGAAAAAGAGAGTACAACAACTTAAGTGTTAATGGGTCGTTTGGTTTGAAGACAACTTATGATATTCTTAGCTATGCTACGATTAGTTATCCTAGTAGAGTATTATTTTTCAGTGAATGTTTGGTTTGTTATATTAAAAATAATATGCATGTTCACAAAAATATCCTCGACGTGTAAAAGATGTGAAAATTATATAAAAAGGATTTGAGGGGTATTTTTGTCATTTTAAATTATTCTAACTAGAGGTAAGGATAAATTAATCAGTGATAAATTATCCAAACTTTATAACAGACCTAATAACAAGTTTAAATCCTGGACCCGCCTCGGTAAAAGAAGAGGCATATACAAGGATTCTTAACTAAATGCTGGATAATTTATAAACTTCTGATTAAGACAATAATATACAACAAATTTTGCAGCAAAGAATCAGATTGCATTAATGAACTCACACTCTAATTTTCTAGAACAAACAGATTGTCAAATCCCAGTTTCCAGTTATTAACCCACAAGAGAATGTGTGCAGAATAATCAAAATTTTGAAAACCTAAAACTCCTGAAAATTAAAAATAAAAGGATAGCAAAGCAAACAGAAAAATAATAGTCTGAAAATCAATAATAGAAAAAAAAGGGATGAAGAGTGCTTCACCTGTTTCACCAGCATCGCTATCTTTTCTCTTGATAAACCTTCTACCTCCATTTCCAAACAAATAATCCAGAAGGCCCATAACCTCCCCACAATTTTCGTATATGAAGAGGTGAGCAAATTCTTACAAAATGCCCATAAATTGATGGTTAGTTAGAATGAAAAACTTTTAAAATATAATGAATGTGAAAGGCAAAATGTGAGAGATCTTACGAAAGAAAGGAGTATTATAGTTGCAAAAGGAATGTAAAAGAGTGTAGAAAAAGCAGGACTCTCTTTAACAAACATGTATTGACATGTTTTTAAGGTATCATTATTTTGAGTAAAATTAAAGCCATAGCCTACTCAATCTACTATAAATGTCACAAATGTCACAAAAATATTAATTTGAATAATGAAGAAATGGAGAAATGAATGTTTGAGAATAGGAAGGAAGAAGAAGAGAGATGCATCAAAAATTTGAACAAACTAATGCGTAAACCAAGCCAGAATCACGGATCTAAAAAAAAATTCTCCAAATGAGGTAACATTTTTCATATTCAGAAAGTTTCTTTTTATTTGGCTTTTTTTATTGTCTTCCTCAAAATTAGGGATAATTTGTTTTTGTAATTAACTTTTAGCATAAATCTTTGTTTAGTTTTTACCCCAAGAAATATTTATTTTTACCTATTGAAAAAGTTATTTTCTTCTATTCATTTAAGGAGTCGTATGATAGTCGTTTAAAACAAGTCTTATTCATATATTAGACTCCATATAGTTTATACGACGTTTGGTAGGTGGATAGGAAAAAAGTTATTCATATATATAATTAATACGATATTTGATGGGTGGATAAATTTTTTTATTTGTATAGCTAATATTTGTATAATCAATACCCACATAACTTATACTGCATAGCTAATACTTGTATAACTAACATCCACATTATTAATGCATGCATAACTAATACACATATTACCACTTTGCACTATCTATTCATTTTGGAAAACTTACAAAAAAATAAATAAGTTGTTTTGTGATATTTTTACTAGTGATCTTCATTTTTACGCATGATAAAACTAAAAGGCTATTCTTTTATCCATTTTGTAAAGGGTGAAATTTATACCCCAAACTTTGATTTAAAAATCAAACTCTCTCCTCAACTTTGAGAAATATTCATTTTCCCTTCTTATCTTATGCAAAATTTATATTACTCCTGTCATTTTTAATACTTCATCTATGTAACATTTGTTTTTAATTTTTATATGCTTAATTTTTTATTATTGAACCAGTATTTATAGATTTTTTTAAATTAAGTTTATTAACATTATATATGGAATAATTCTTTTATAAGTTTATTGCAAATTTTAATATATATTTTTTATGATTGTTATTTTAATATTACATATGTATGAATGTCTTAAGATCATACGTATTTAAGTTTCACTTATTTCGTGTTTTTTAACTTGACCACAATCAGAGGCGGGTCTACCCTAGAGCAAGGGGTGTCGAGCAACACCCCTATATCGAAAAATTACATTATATATATAGATCAAAATTTAGTTTAATGAATATATATACAAGTGTTGACACATCTTGATACAAGTTAGTTAAAGGTTTAGTGTAGTTGTTAAGGGGTTGCAAAACTTGTATGAGGTTTTGTGTTCTATTCTTGATAGGAGTGTTTACTTTGTATAAAGTTAAACAATATAATGACATTTATGCTCTCTAACTTATGAATGTGCATAAGTATGTATTTAAATTTGTATAAAGTTAAACAAGTAGAGACATACGTCTTTCTACACATAATATAATATGTGTCTTACATGGCATAATATAAATCAATTTGAGTGTATCACGCGAACTGTCATGTAGAACGCATGTGTCCGCTTGTTTAACTTTATATAAATTTAAGTGTTTACTTGTGTACACCCAAAGTTGGAGAGTGTAGATGATATGACATATTTATGTAATTATGCTCATCTCTTATTCTTTATTGTCTATGTTGATAAATGAATTTTCATTGTCATTAATGAAATTTTTTAATAATTATAATTTAAATTTATTTATAATATAAATAGATGATCTTTTAAGAAATTGTTATGAAATATATCTTTATTTTTATTAATTATTTTTTTAGTTGTATCATATCATTATAAGACTATCACACTATAAATTCCGTTAAAACTTAAAAGTAATAGCATTTTGTTATTATGTTCATTTGTTTCATTTTAGAGCAACATTAAACTATATACTCAATCAATATTTCTTTCTTTTTGGATGAAATTAATAGTATTTAATAGAAAATTTATTATATATATCATGAAGCACACAAAGGAAGTGAGATCTTATTTCATATTGAAAAATATCAGGAAGAACTTACTTGACATGCCTTAAGCTTTCAAGAATTCTCTACGGGTGTTCGTGATCATGTACTTTCCGTAAGATTTCTAACAAATATAGTTATGACACGAATGAAGCTAACTTAAATCAAGAAACATAAACATAACAGAAGAAAGATCACAGAATAAGAAGCACAAAATTTCTGGCAATACTTCAATAGAAATCAATTAAAAAGACATACAAGAACTCCTTTTGTTCTATTTATTTCAGGATCACAAATCACTGGTGCTGTTCCATGACAATAAAGAAACTTACGCTACATCAAAAATGATCTTTAGAGGCAATTAATTAGCAATTATCGTTAAATATGTATTTTTATTGGCAATTAATTAGCACTCTTTGTATATGTCCTAAAGGTTTTAGCGACATTGGATCTAATGGCACTTAACTAATACCGGTAAAGACTTTAGCACTCTTTATTAATGTGTCTATTTATTGGTGCTAAAAGTTGTTTTTATTGTAGTGTTACGTCGTTCAATTTTAAATTTTAATATCGTAGGAGGGTTAAAGGTGAAACGTTTGCCTCCTTCGTGTAGGGGAGGTACTTGTGTCTTATCCCAAATCTATACATAGGAATATCGTTGTTTGATGTCCGTTCGTTTAGTTGATCTCTAGCTATATCAGATACCTTTGAACATAGAAACTCTTCTGATTCAATGTATTTGAGCATATCTTGAATCTTCTCTTTACTTTTTCTAAGCTCACTAACTAGTCTTTGCAAATTCATTTCTTCCTTATTCGTTGCTGATACAACAAAAGGAAGAATAGCATTCCCGGTAAAGTCTGCTGGAACTAATGCAATATTACTTCTACTGTCGTAGGACTACTGCTTGTATCAATAAGGATGGCATAAAATTTGATGTATTATTGACGCATTTGTATAGGAATGTAGTGATTGCTTCTACTGTCGTAGGACTGGTTTGAGTTTCTGATTCAGCTGAATTAATCAAAATCAACAACCACTTGATTAAATATTGATGCTCCATTAAACAGGGGAGATAGTTTTGCTTCTGAATCGCGCGCTACCATGGACCAGTCCCTTAAGAAATTACCCAAACTGCACCCATCAGGCATACACCAAGCGCTACGCCACCACATTCAAAATGGTAAAGCTTAGCTGCAACTAAACTGTTTGTAGATGGGAACCAAGGATCTATAGGAAGTACTAAATTTTATCGATATAAGTACGAGGATGATCAAAGAGACTAGACATTGGACAATCAATAAAAAATATGAAAAAAAAATAAAATTAACGCCAAAAAATCACAAACTAATATAGTAACCTTAAATTAAAAAATTTCTAACATTTTTTTTTAATTTTTATTTTTTTCAGCAAATTTCGAAAATGAGTAATTTATTTAAAAGAATAAAAATTAAAAAAATTGTTGAAATTTTGAATTTAAGGTTACTATATTTATTTGTGATTTTTTGGTGTTAATTTTATATTTTTTTCATATTTTTTATTAATCAATTACTCATTTTTGGGATTTACCGAAAAAAATAAAAATTTAAAAAAATTGTTGAAATTGTTGAATTTTAAGGTTAAAATATTTATTTGTGAATATTTGGCATTAATTTTATATTTATTTTTTTCATATTTTTCCTATTTTTTATTAATCAATTACTAATTTTTGGGATTTACCGAAAAAAATAAAAATTTAAAAAAATTGTTGAAATTGTTGAATTTTAAGGTTAAAATATTTATTTGTGAATATTTGGCATTAATTTTATATTTTTTTTCATATTTTTCCTATTTTTTATTAATCAATTACTAATTTTTGGGATTTACCCAAAAAAATAAAAAAATTTAAAAAATTGTTGAAAACGGGTCGGGTAGTTTATTTAAAAGGGGGGGGTTGATTTATGGGTCGGATTAGGTGTTTATGGGTTCGAATTTTTTAGGGGTATAATTGATCCCTTTCCATTTTCATATAAATTCCATGTGGTAAAGTCAAAATGACATGACAATTCCATGTGGCATTTAAAGAAATGAAAAATGAGCTGGATATGTCCAGCAGACCAACTAACGTCCATAATGGCATATTTAGATCAAAAGTTGGACGGCGAGGGCATGAGTGAGCCAAACTTTAAACGGAGGGTATATCTAGACCTTTTCAAATAGTTTAGGGGCATATTTGATCCTTTACCCATATTTTTTTTCTCATTTTTTAGGCATTTTTTTCATATAAATATAATAATTTACTCACTAAGAAAATAAACAATTAAATAATTTACTCACTAAGAAAACAATTAAATAAGCCCACGTACTTTTTCACCTTTAAAAGTTGTAGCTGCACAAATTTAATCAGATACGTTTCAGTTGTAACTGTATGTATTTATGGGTCAAGGAAATCCAAAAAACAATTAACAATTAAATAATTCACTCATCACTAAAATGCATTTCTTTAATATTCTTAATCATGATGAAAACTTCAAAAGCCTCTAACCAACTATAATCAGAAGAAGAAATGAATGTTCTTAAATGTAACCGTTTTTATCTTTACCTATGTATCACCCAAAATTCACTTCAATCCATCCGTTTTTATCTTTACCTATATATCACCCAAAATTCACTTCAATCCATCATATGATAAATCCCTTTGAATTTTTTTATTTTTATTTGCTTTTTATTTTTAAAATATTTATATAATATTATATTGCTACTTGTGATATATGTTTGTGTTGTTTTGCAAATTGAAAATATATGACTAGCAAATGGAATCATAGGCGGACATAATTTTATCTTATTTTGGTTGGTAAGTTATTTATTATTTTTAGTGGATTGATATGATTTTTTATTTATGTTACAGTAACATTGTTACTCTCATCTTCTTCTAAATGTTTATGAACTTTCTTGAAAAAAAAACAGGTACACTATTGAATTCTTGGTGTTAATTATTTACTATATTTATTATAATAATGTGTTTTCTCACTCCTTTATCTTGTATTATTCTAGATAATATAAGCATATTTTTGTTGCTTAGATGTTGGCGGCTAAAGTTAAAAATATATCAACAATAATAATAACATGTTAGATTTATGTATTTTCAGTTAAAAGGAATACGTAAATTATAAATTCTTAAGTTGACCAAAAAAAGATTGAAGCTTGAGAATTTCAATTGTATTTTGAATTCTCTCCTTTTTTTCTAATGAGCACTGAATTTATAGATTTAAAAAAAAAAATAGAAATGAGTAATGATTTTATATTTTATGAATTGTTAATATAGCTTTAATATTCTTTGGGAATCACTTATTATTTTGCAGTAACCGTTGTTGATGAACACTTTTAAAGTTATTTTTTTTTTAAAAATAATACATAAAGTGTAGTTCTTGGAAGTTAGAGAAAAAGTTAGAATATACTTAATTAATTTTAATGAATAGATGGGAAATAAATGTTTTTTATGACAGTACTGAAGTCATCAATCCTCAGAAGAAACCGATCACTTGGAAAGTGATTGGAGGAAATCTTTTAAAGTTATATAATTCCTTCGGTATTATTATATTCTCTTAATATTGACTTATTGCACCTTGTATACGAGAAGAAAATTCAAAATACCCCAAAATCCTTTACTTTCTTGAATTATTTCTTTGGTATGACCAAAGATGTAAAAAGTCATCTTCTCAAGAAATAGAAAATCTATGATGTTCAATGATCCTATAGATACATATATCTATGTGTTTGTTTGTTTAATTAACGAAGTAAAATTAAGTTTAAATTTGTACACATCTCAATATAAAAACATTACATTCTTATTTTGAAGTTCATCACTTTCTTTCAAGATTCAGCTTTAAAAGAAAATATAAATTACTGCTTCATTTATATAGATTATTATTATATACAATTCAAGTATTTCTAGATGATTAATAATTCTAAAATTAAAGAAAAATAAAAAGAAAATAAATAACAATAATGCATAGCTTTTTTTTGGTTAAAAGAGGAGATATTATATCATAGGCCAAAGTCATCTGCGGCCCCTCAAAGTTGTCCTCATTATTCATTTAGACACCTCAACTACACGTAGTACCTATTGAACACCTCTACCACCCAGATTTGAACCGTCTAAGCATTTTTTTTTATCACTTTTCATAAACTGATTGGCGCGTGTATTTAAGCTCCCCACGTATATCCGACGTGTATAGAATGACCATTTAACAACTATCACGTGTATCTGACGTGTATTTGTAAATGTCTTAATTGGGGAAGATTCCTAAATCGTTAACTTTGACAGAACACTTCTCTCTCTCTCTTCGCGATTTCTTCCAAATTGAAGCTCTCCATCTTCGCGATTTCCTCCAGATTGAAGTTGGATTCGTCTTGTTCGTGTTACGATCTTGAAGATTTCCTTATGTAAGTTAGGATTGTTAATGATTTTTACATGCTTTGTTAAATGAATTCCAAAAGACTAGGATTTTGTAAAAATATAGGGTTTGTGATTTTTGCGAATATTATGTCCCTTCTTTACTATTACCCAGAAAATATGCTTTAAAGCTTTGCTTTTTAGTTGTTGTATGAGTTATATGAGTATATTCCGTTATCTTAAGCTAGGGTTTCTTTGATATTTTGTAGGGCTAACAATTGACCATGGAGGAGATTATATTTACAAAGATTTACCATGGTGGAATCTTATCCGAGATATCTGTCCCTACTTATGTTGGAAACTGTGTGCCTGCACTCAGGTATATTATTAAGGACTACTCTTTCATTTTGGAGCTACTGTATTATACTAAAGAATTGGGGTATGAAACTGTTGCAGGCTTTTATGTGAAGGATTTATTGAATAGAAAATGGGTCTTAATTACAACTGACCAACATCTCCTACACCTAATTAAAGACTTAAAACATGAGGACACTTTTGAAGTATTTGTCTGTCATGTATTAGATGAACCCTTACTTGACACTGACAGACCTAGAGGCTATCTAACTAATGTTGGTGGTGAAGGTGTTGATGTTGACCTTGGTGAAGAGGGTGAGGTAGTTAACTTAGGTGGAGAAGGTGAGGTTGTTAACCTAAGTGGAGAAGGTGAGGCTGTTAACCTTGGTGGTAAGGGTGTTGATTTTAACATTGGTGAAGAGGGTATGGATGATAACCTAGGTGGAGAGGGTGTGGATGATAACCTAGGTGGAGAAGGTGAATCTGATTTCTTAAGTAGTGATTCAGATCTAGATATACCTACAGAAGATGGTTCAGATATTGATGAGGAGTTGAGAGCTTTTAGACAAGAAAGAAGAAACAAAAAACAGAGAAAAAAAGCTATTAGATTTGAAGAAATACCAGTTGGAGAGGCTGGTGGTATAGATAGAGGCTTTGAGGATATTGGGAAAAATAAAACTGACAAATATGCAGGAAAATTATGTGGAGATGAGGATTATATTGATAGCTCTGACTGTTGGAGTGATGATAATGATGAACAATTAGATGTGGATGCTATTAGGGGAGTAGATATACCTGCTAGAAGGAGAAGCAAAAAAGTTAGGTATGATGAAGATTGTGAAGTTTCAATATTTGAGCTTGGAATGGTCTTTGAGGGTGCAAATCAGTTCAGGAAAGCAGTGACAGATTATGATGTAGAGTACAAGAGGCAGATAAAGTTAAGACCTAATGAAAAACATAAAGTGAGGGTGAAGTGCAAAAATGTTAACTGTAAGTGGTTGTTATATGCTTCCATTGACAGGGACTCAGGTGATTTCATTGTGAAGAACTATGGGGGAAACTTTCAAGAAAAGGAGTAAAGATGACATGTTCCATGTGCAAGAAAATTGGTCATAACAAAGCTGTGTGTGCAAGAGTAAGTAATATTTCATATTCACATTTGTAAATTGCTTAAAGTTTATATATATTATAATCATATATTTTATTTTGTGGTGACATAGAATGAGAGGGGGAGCACTTCTCAACCTACAAGTCAAGGAAATTCAAGCCAACAAAGTTATTCTCAAACAAGAGTAAGATTTGATTTACATATTCATTTGCATTAAATTTTCATTGTATAAGTTATTCATCCTTATTTTTGTTCAATAGGTTAGAACACAATCAAGTCAACAAAGTTCTGTTTGTGCTGATACCACTATTGTGCCAAGAACTACACAAACAACAATAAAATTATATTTAATAATTCATTTACATTTTCTAATTGTTCTACAAGTTATTCATATATCCTTATTTATGCTATATAGTCTACAATGGGAGGTCCAACACATTCTACTTTTAGAACCACACATGCAACTACACAATCAAGTCAAACAAGTTCTATTTGTGCTGACACAAAATCTGTGCCAAGACCTCCTCAAAATAAGGTTCAAGTTGGGACTGGAAGAGGATTGGGAAGAAAAAAAGCTAATGCAAGAGGGACCCCATTTGTTACTGAAAGAAATATTTCTTCTAGTCAACTGCCACCTTTATTAGGTCACAAAAGACCATACAGTTTTGCCTCATTTGCTGCTGCTGCTGGAGGAAACAGAAGGCCTGCAACTGGTTTTGGTGTTTACTCTGATCCTACAACTGGAGCCCAAGTATTTAATGTATGTTCACTTAATATGTTTACTCCAAGTATTTAATGTATGTTCACTTAATATGTTTACTCTGTTTTGGTGTATATTCTGATAGCCATATTATGATCTTACCTTATCTTACACTTTCTTTCTTATATTGCAGCTTGGTACATAAAGTGAGAAGATTCTACATGGGCCAACAAAATTGAAGAGTGCTTTACCAACCAATATAGACATTGACTTTAAACGTCGTGGCCTAAAATGGAAGGGAAAAGATGTAGTCGGCACCTTACAGTTGCAACAAATGAAAGCAAACAGGAAAAACTGGAAGTAGTTCATTTGGAAAGTTGTTATGATTTTGGCCCATGTTAAAAGGGTCTTCAACAAGCTACTCTTTAGTTTATTTTGAACACTCATGTAATGTATTTTTGAACCATGCCTTTGTGTTAGCAAGACTAAATATTTTTGAACCATGCAAGACAATGGTTTTGATTACCTCTCAATGCATTTGCGTTATGTATTTTTCAACCATGACTTTGTGTTATGTATTTTCCAGCCATGCATTTGTGTTATTAGCTCAGTTTTTGAACAACAACTACACAGGGCAAGTCGATCCCATAACTAATTTCAGAACACATGGCAAGTTAGAAAACAGAGGCAAGTTACAAAGAGAGGCTGATCAATTCACACTGAAATTTACAAAAGAGACACTGATCAATTCGACACTGATCAATTCACATTCAAACTTTCAATTTGATACAAAATATGAACTTAACAGACCAATTAAATACAACACTAATTGATATAGAGCCTCCTAACTACTGCAAAATTAAACAATTAAGTACTACAATCTTGAACTACTATAAACTACACAATATTAAAGAACCATTTTATAGTTAGCAGACAAAGAAAAACAATCACAACTCGGTTAAATTTGATATTTTTTCAATCCCTTTGGAGTTTAACTTCCTTGAGCTTCTTGTTCAATACCATCATCTTCTCTTCATTTTCATTCAATTGAAATTTCAAAGAATTCCTTTCTTCTTCAAGATCTTTCAGTTTTCTCTTTAGTCGATCAATCGGATTGTGACCATCTATGAATCTATTCATTAAGGATGATTCATCAGCATTTTCAAGTGACGGATCAATACATCTAAAATAGCCACATCCACTATTTTCCTACAAACCACATAACAGTAATAAATATACAAAAATGTTAATTTTTCAAATAATACAATAACAATAGTTTTTGTTCGAATAATTACAAACCTTTGATGCTTTGCATCCAAAAAAATTGACAACCTGGGTTCAATGGAGTCCTCGAAGTTTTCAGTGGACAATAATAACCACACTTACATACATCGACTTCCTCGATATTCACTGAACTTTGCGACATTTGATAAAAGACAATTGATTTAGAAGAGAGAAACGTTGGATATTTAGAGAAAGAAAAGAGATTTGAGAATTTAGGGTTCTAAAATGGATTTGGGGGAAGAAGAATTGGGTATTTTAATGTTAAAATATCCAAGTTAAAATTGTAACGCTAGATGTCTTAAATGCAGGGTAAAAAAGGGAGAAAAAATAATTCACGCACCCGATTTGCGTGAATCACAAATGATTTGCCATGTAGGCAAAAAATGCTTAGATGGTTCAAATCTGGGGTGGTAGAGGTGTTCAATAGGTACTAGGTGTAGTTGAGGTGTCTAAATGAATAATGAGGACAACTTTGAGGGGCCGCAAATGACTTTGGCCTATATCATAATATTATGCATCAATACAAATTTTATGCTTAGCTTAAAGCTTAAGAAACAATGTGTTCGAAAATTCAAGACTAAAAAAAGTTTCAATAGTCTTGATATTCGAGAATTAAGGGAATATTAAGAAAATTCAATAAGATTTTTATAATCTCGCGAACTAATTCACTAGTTTAAAATATACTAAGACCCATTCAATAGATAAATATATATAATAATATGAATATTTCTTTTTGAGATACTAGAATCATTTTTTCAATATATGTATCCAGTGGTATAGTCGAAGTGCGTGCAAGCCGTGTCAACATATGTATAGAGTATGGTTATGTCATAAATAGAGCTGTCAAAATGGGTTTGGCATGCTAGACTGGCCCAATCCAACCCTTGAATTAAATGGGGTTGGACTCAATTTTTTCATCCCCATTTAGGAACGAGGTTTTTTAGCCCTGCCTCATTTGGCCCGTTGGCCTCGTAGGCCCAACCTGCAAGCCTCAGAGGCCAGTCCACAGGCTGTAAATTTTAAAAATATTTATTATATATATTTTAAATAGTGTTTTACTTGTTAAGATTTTGTCAATAAATATTTTTAAAATATCAATATAAAGTCAAGACTATATTTTTTACATATCTTTTACATTTTAGGGTCATTAGCCCACTAAATTTTCTTATTAGACCAAGTTCATTACTCCATTATAACTATGAATCTTTGACCTCTTTTACTTTTGTTTTTATGCCTAATTTTTCACTTCTCCTTTATTGTCTTGTTTATGAAAATAATGATCATGTAATGTTTTTTTGCTCGGATGAATCTTATGAATGTTGTATCTTGACTATTATGTATTTGTTTTGTAAATATTCACTGAGGTATATGTAATTCATGAATGAATTTATGTATGTATTGATGTCGTGTCCATCAGACATCAACGTTCGTATCCTTTCTAAGAGGAAAATGTTGTCCGTTTTTTGGTTGAAGGGCCAACTCGTGGCTCGTGTCACGACCCGGGATCACCCCCTAGTCGTAACCGGCGTACTTGACCTCGAAGAGGTCTAATACAAGCCTCTTAGCATTCATTCATCGCATAGACACTAAAACCATAAGGAATTAAAAACTTTCTTTACCAAGAAAACATTTCATTAAAAAAAAAATAATAGCAAGCGGAAGACTTTCTAGACTTTATACATGATGTCTCAAAACCATCTAATACTTTAGAGTACAAAATTCGGGACCAATCCCATACACAACTTAAACAATACTAAAAAGACATAAAAGAACATATGGGGTATTGTCCTCGAATATATGAGGACTCACCAAGTCTTCATCTTCAACACTTAGAAACCTATCAAATAGCCATGACATGTCACCATCTCCAAATCCCTACACTTTAGTCAAAAAGGGAAAGAAAGGGGTTAGCACAATTAAGTACTAAGTGTGGAAGCCATGCAAAAACATGCTAAAAGGGACGTTAATTGGAGAAACATGCTTTTATGCCATTTGGTAAAACTTCATGAAAAAAATACAAGTATAAGAGTCACAATATCCAACCATAACCAACATACAAGTCATTAACCACTTTAGCACATACTCCACACATAACCCATTCCTTCACCTTAAACCATCCATCGCAAGTAACCCTTGGACAACACTTTTGCAATGTATGGATAGCGTCCCATACCACCATCCACACTAAAGCATCATCCTAAGGCCACCAAATGTGAACTTACCACTTATCATGCTTCATATCACAAGCCATCATGCACAACTAGTACCAATGTACAACACATGAACATAATTGACAAGTAAGCCTTTTCATCATTTCTTGACCTCTATCTTAAGTTACCCAAAGCCACACTTAAGTGAAACATGAAGTGACCGCCCATACAATCTCTTCATATACACCTAAGTGTTCCTAAGTGTTACCATAGATAAGGAAATTTACCATTACAACATAACATACTAAGTCAATGTTCACATATAAAACCATAGCCAACCGTATACATACTCAACATATATTCATATACAACCCATGCTTAACTTTAAAGGAACACATGCCATTTCATTACCATAGGACCTCTACCTAATATAACCTTAAGACACATTTGAGTAAGACAAGAAGTGACCGCCCATACAACCTCTTCAAGCACACTTAAGTGTTCCTCAAGATTACCTTAGATAAGGACATTTCCTTTACAACATAACATCAATAGACCAACATTCTTTAAGAAACCATTTTTGGAGACATTCAAGCACATAAGGGGACTTTCACATAATAGTCGTTAGACTTAGGGAACTCACTTTAGTATCTTCAAAGCCTACTCGTGCCATGTGTAGATAGCATCCCATACTACTACCTACACGTTGTAGAACCTATCCAATAACTAGAGTGTGCATCCCACATGATGGGAATAGGCATAACCGACATAGACCATACTAGCTAGGTATGGAATCCGGAGTCTATCCTACTCCGTGGAGGTTGTTCTACTTGCCAAAGGTAGAATTAGTAAGCAACCCATGTAGGCACATGGTTTAGGGGATGTCCAAGGAAGTTCATTGTGCCTAATCTCATACTCAACTAGGCCACCTTCCTAACCACATCCACTCGGTGCTAGCCTTGTTTCCCATAGAGTATTCAATCACATATGTACTTAGAGAATGTTCTTTTTCTAGTTCAACCAACTCATAGTACCTCTTCCCAAGAAAGGCCCCATTTCTTAGTCATGGCCAATCAAGGTTCATAAGGATAGCTCATTAAATCCCCCTGGAAGGGTGCCTTAGCCCTACCGATTTTTCATTAAAGGTGCCTTAAGCCTGCCGGTCCAAGGTTCATCATTTCACACATGAGAAGGGCTACCACCATTAGGTCTACCGATTTCATGGTTTTACATTTACTTAGGAAAGCTAGACTTATGAAAGGGCATCATTTCTTAGTTTTGCCGATTCAAGTCTTGGCCTAGAATTCCTCTTTTAGCATTTATAGAAAGGGCACCATTTCTTAGTTCTGCCCATTTCACACATTCATGCATTCAAGACTTTAAGTAACAAGGAGGGACACTTTAGTCTACCAACCAAGTCACAACATTTTCATTTAAGGATACTTCATAATCCAACATCATTTCATATATACATCATGAGAAATCATACTTTAACTCACAATACTATCCACTTTACATAGGATCATCACAAGATCACATAAAACTTATTCACATCATACCTTCACATATAGCTTCATATAAAACTCATTCATATCATACCTTCACATATAGCTTCACATAAAACTTTACATATAGCTTCATATAATACTTTACATATAGCCTCATTCATATATAATAATATAACAATACAATAACACTCATATAATGCCCTTCATGGCCTCAATTCACAATAATACAATATTCCAACATTATGCCACAACTTCCCCAATGCCTTCATGGCTACAATTCACAATAATACCACACAAGAACAAGATATAACACTTCCACCAAAGGTGGATTCAACCTACCAACAACAATTAATTCAATAAAGAGAGTTCAAGCTTTCTTACCATAATTCAAAGCCATAGCCAAAATCACCAAAAATCCAAGCAATCACCAATACTTCACTCATAAGGCTTACCACCCTTAATTCACCCATTATCAATAATTAATCATGAATAAACATTAAACAACACAAGAGATATCAATACAATTCACTTTACACATAATTCCATCAACTTTGAATTTATAGAAATAGACCCACTTCATAAACACATTTTAGGGTTTTTGTAGAATACAAGGATTCATGGAGTTTTTCATCTTAAAGCATCAAATAAACATCAATAATATCATAACTTATCATTTGAAATCGTTTCATGCAAGAACCCATGAATTTGAGTAGAAATTAAGCTTTTTCACAAACTTTGGAAAAGTTGAAAACCATTTGAAATTGGCTCTAGGGTGATAGCTTGCCCTAGATAAAGAAATCCCATACCTTTACTAAGATTCCCCAAGAAATTTGATGAAGAAAACGTCTTGCATCCACAACCCTAGCTCCCACTTCTTCTTCTTCTCTTCTTTCTCTCTTCTTCTCTTCTTCACTCAAGAACCCTAACTCTTACTCTTTTAAAATGGAACAAAAATGATCCACAATCAGCCTAACACAACAATATAACCTCAAAAGAAATGATTTGTGAAAAGACCAAAATGTCCTTAAATTTCCGGACGGACTACCTGCCAACTGCCCAACTTTCAAAGGGCATAACTCGCTCATACGAACTCGGAATCGAGCAAACTCGGTGGCGTTGGAAAGATCATTCCAAGGGCTTTCCAAACATAACTGGAACTACTCTTGGATCATCCTGATATAGGAGTTATGACTGCTCAAAGTTGGCCAAAAACTCACTGATTTCCACACTTGGCCGAATTTCCAGATTCTGAATTTTTTTCCAAAAATGACTACTTCCAATTTCAAGCTTCTTCATATTCATTTTAAATTGTCGGATGTTACAATATCTCCCCCTTGGGAACATTCGTCCTCGAATGACACTTAACACTTTTCAAGGAAAACGACCAAAGTAAACAGCCCATATTCAAGCATACAACCATATAATCAATACACATAATAAGGAGGAACATCAACTCCACATAGAAAGTCCCACACAACTTCATGTGATTCAAGAAAGTAGGCACAACATCTACTAACTCCTTATGCATCATCTTTATCTTTTCTTATTTCTCATTTCATTTCATTGGAGGTACTTCCTTCTCCAAATCATCTCATGGTCATCATAACATCAAAGGACACAATATGCAATTTTCTCATTAAAGCACATCATGCAACCTTCTCCAAAACTCAAGTAAGCATGCTCACATTATCACCTCATAAAGCAAATAGACAACTTATGCTAATTGAACATTATGCAACTTTCTCATAGAAGCACTTTACGCAACATCATCATAGATGCAAGATAACATGAGGAACAAAATTTATGAAAACTCATTTTCTCATTTAATCAAGAACTCATTTAACTCTCTAGCCCGTTAGGGTTGGGCTAGCCCATTTTGACAGCTCTAGTCATAAACATGATTAATGATGTGAACAAAGCTATTGTTTCAAGCAATTTGAAAGATTATTGAGATGGAATTGGGAGAAGGAAAAAAAAGTAGTAGTTACTAGTGTGTGGATGATTTCTTCTTCCTCACTGAAGAATCTAATCAAACACGGGATCATTGAATCTGTTTCACAAGTTAGAAAATGCAATCACATACTAAGATGAGCTATACCATATAAAGTTACAATCTAAAATCTTACATGTTACAGATAATTAAGTCTCTAATATTCATAGAAGGAACCTTCAATCAACAACTAGTTGTATTCGTAGAAGAATATCAATCAATAACTCTTTGTTGAAGGAACTTTCTAGAGAAGAAGAAGAAAGAAAAGGAATGAAGTGTTGTTTCTTTTCTGTTGAAATATAGTCCTTTTATAAATTTGAAGGGATGCAACTTTTCAGAAATAAAGTCTTTTCTTGTGCTTATGTTTGGAACCTTAGTCTCTATTTGCAGCACTAACAGAATTGAAATCTGATAATGCTCAAATTACCCTCAAAACAAGTTCAAAGAGTAACTGACCGTTAGCAATAAAAATACTCAACTAAGAGTCAGGATTGAATCCCATAACAAACAACTTGTCGACAATTGAAAATACAAAGAATTACAAGCTACTAGTTTGAACCTAAATTTAAGAATACATGATTATCAATATCAAGAGTGATTTTAGCAACCAAACGATGGCTTTGGGCAAAGAAATATCAAGCAAGGGATATATGAGAATTGAGAAATATGGAATTCAATTCACACTCAAATGATCCATTGCAATTCAACACATGATCAATCAATCATAGATAGACCAGATCATCATGAATCAACACTAATATCCTTTCGGTCTCAAAGTGTTATATCACAAAATCTCATTTCGGTCTCAATTGTGTTTAACAACAATACAATTTAATACCTTAATCTAAACCCCTATTTCTAGCAAGTTTAGCATTCAACAAAGTAAACCTAAATCTTCTCCTTCCGATCTCAAATTTAGGACACAAAGCTAAATATGATTATTAATCTAATTATCCATTTCACGAATTCTCTTTCGATCAACCCACAAAGATCGGAAGTTAGATCTGAGCGTGCACTCTCAAATCATAAATTCAAACATGAAAATAGATTAAACTCATTTCATGAATTCAATCGTGACATCAATGAATAACAAAAGCAATAGACTGAGTTTAAATACCCAAATAGTTTTGTCTATTTCTAGCACAAAACCTCAAATTCATATATACAACTACACCAATATTTCTACAATTACACCCTCAGCCCTTTTATGAGAATTTGAGTCTAAAATCTGTGAAATTCCAAGTTTTCCTTAGTCTAGATGGTCGGGCTTCACAAAAGCGGCTTGGTGTTTGCAAAAGCGACAACTCCATCTCTTAAGCGAACCTGCTCTTTGTGGCCCGTTTGCAAAAGAGACTCCTGCACGATCGCTTAAGAAACCTATTGACCGTCATTGACTGTTCGCTTAAGCGAACATACCTTCGCATATGCGAAATCAGAGACCCAATTTCCTGTCAGATTAAGCTTTTTTTCCAATCTTTTCCTTCATGTTCCTTCCCATCAATAAACACCTGATATCAACACAATTTAATGGATAATTAGTCTCTTTCTCTACTTGGATTATGCCAGAGTATTGAGAAGTTTGATGTACGTCATGAACTGTACACAACCATACATAACCTGCGCTATAAGTAAACTGAGTCGATACATAAGTAATCTCAATTAAAATCATTGGATGGCAATGAAGAGGGTTTTGGGGTACGTAGATGACACTTAAAACTATTAATCGCATTACAACAAATATCCAACAATTGTTGAAGGATACAGTGATGCAAATTGGAAATCCACGAGTGGATATGTTTTCACTATTGGGGGAGAAGCAATATCTTGAAAATCATCCAAACAAACATGTATAACTTGATCCACAATGGAGTCTGAATTCATAGCCTTAGATAAGACACGTGAAGAAGCTGAATGACTCTAAAATTTCTTAGAAGATATTTTGTTTTGGCCCAAACTAATGGTCTTTATATGCATACATTGTGACAGTCAAGCTGCAATAGGAAGTGTTGGATGCGTTATATATAATAGCAAGTCTCATCACATACGACGAAGACACAACGTTGTTAGACAACTACTCTTTAGTGGAATTATCATAATTGACTATATAAACTCAAAGGATAATGTACCGGATCCACTTATAAAATGCCTAACTAGAGATGGAGTTGAGAGATTATCGACGGGAATAAGACTATGGTCGAGGAAACGTCATCGTGGCGGTAACTCTACCTAAAAGACTGGATATCCCAAGATCTAGGTTCAAGGAGATCAAACAAAGTTATAAATTACGGTTCAACATTGTCAAAAACTTAGACAATGTTCATGGCTGAAACGAACAAAATAATGAGAGCCAAAAACAGTTCAAGGGTTGATTGTGTGACTTATGTTGTCTAGATATACACCAAAGCTTGACGGTGCAAAGATATCAAATCTACTGATTGACCGAGTATATTCGATATATTTTCACTACGAAAATTTTAAAAGGAAATCTACTTATCTAGATGCAATCAATCTTATTACGAGACACACAAGTTTTTCATTCATATGTTTTAACAATAACCATTCCCCATTCATTTGGGAGATTGTTGGGATTAAACAAGGTGTGAATGAGAAATTGAGAAATGTGGGGGAATCAATTTGGAGGGAAAATGAAAAGTCATTTCTCCCATATTGGTAGAAGAAACAAAAATGTTTATCTTTATATTAGGAAACACTTTCTTTAGCTTTCAAAGGGTTAAGTAGAGGATGCCCCTCGCGCCGTCGTCGCTGCTCGCTCGACTTTGACTTTGATTTTGACAATCGATTGATTGATAATTCTTTAGGAAAAATTTATTTAATCAATCTCAATAATTATTTTCTTTTTTCTTAAAATCAATTCAGAATATTAATTAATTAATAATTTATTAACAGAATTAATTTTGCGTAACATAATTGTTTGAAAATTCGCGTAACGGTAAAGTTGCTCAGAAGGACTTGTTCCTTCCGAACATACACTTCTTTTCCCAAAAGACACGAACGCTCTGAACATACATGTCTTGTCTGAACAGGTGAGTTCACACTCTTGTTTGAACATGTGTGTTCACATCTGTTGTTCACACTTGCTGCAGTTGACAATGAATAGAAAGATTTTTCTCATTTTTCAAACACTGAAAATTTTACTCGTCTTCTGCATTCATTTCTTACAAATAAAATTATCGATCGACTGAGACTGTGTGTGTGATCTCGTTGTTGATTTTTGAGTTCGTTGAGATTATTGAAGTTTGAGGTACAACTACTTCTTTAATGGTTTAATCTGTATTTTCTTGAGAGAAATTAATCTACAACCTCAGATATTTCAGGGGATTAAATTTCTTAAGAATACACAGTGGGTTCTGTGGATTCGAATTATTTTATTTTATGTCTTTCTATTTCATCTTTTTTTTGTTTCTGATTTACTAACCTGAATACAGGAGATAACAATCGGTTCATTTTTAAAAAAACTTTAACGCCCAACTAGTCCCTCTTTGAGGGGTCTACATAGGCAACTTTGGCATTTCACATCCATTCATGACAATAGAAATTATTCCTAATAGTCTGAAAATTAAAAAATAAAAGGGTGAATAGTTCTTCACATGCTTCACCAACATCGCTATCTTTTCTCTTGATAAATCTTTTATCCGATTTCCAAATAAATAATCCAGGAGGCTCATAACCCTCCCCACAATTTTCCTATATCAAAAGGGAACAAATTCTTAGTGTAAAATGCCCAAAAAATGATGGTTAATTAGAATGAGATTATGAAAAGGATTTCAAAGTCTGATGAATGAGAATGATTTCAAAATGTGAGATATCTCATGAAAGAAAGAGAATGTCATAGTTGCAAAAGGAAGGTAAAAGAGTGTGGAAAAAGGTAGAACTCTGTTTAACAAACAACAAAAACGTATTGAGATGTTTTTAAGATAACATTATTTTGAGTAAAATTAAAGCTCATAGCCTACTCACTCTACTACAAATGTCATAAAAATATTAATGGAACCAGAGTATGAACAAGAGACATTGAATCATGAAGAAATGGAGAAATGAATGTTTGAGAAGTAGGACATATGTTGTAACAAAAAGTGAACAACTAGTGCGTAAACCAAGCGAGAATCACAGATCTAAAAACTTTCTTCAAATGAGGTAACATTTTTCACATTCAGAAAATTTCTTTTTCTTTGGCTTTTTTTATTGTCTTCCTTTTGTTTTGTAGATAACTTTTACAATAATTTTGTTTAGTTTTTATGCTTAATTTATTTATTTTTTACCTATAACTACATATGAAAAAGTTATTTTCTTCTTTTCATTTAATAATTTTCTTATGCTTATTTTCAGAAATTCTAGAAATACTTGATAGTTGATTATAATTTAAATTATTTTTTCTTTTTCTTTAATTGATAATATAATATTTCTTGTAATATTTTGTAAGACACAGACATGCATATATAAATTAATATACGGTACATAACACCACAATTGTTTAAATGTTAGATAAGTTTTTATTGATTATAATTTTGAAAAACCTTTTCAATTAAATTAATTGTTACACAAATTATAAAATTATTCTAGATGTATTTAAAAATAATAATTAAGAGTTCACTTGATTGAATATGTCAATTAGAGTATCGTTTTTCACTTGTATTATACAAAAGGGAAATATTGCTTTTGGTCCCTGTATTGTTGCATAATTCCAGTTTTAGTCCTTGTGTTATTTTACTATATACATTTAACCTTCAATTATTTGAAGTGTGCGGTTTTGGTCCTTGAAGCTAACAAAAACTAATTATTTAATAAAATGGTTATCTGAAAATATATAAAATAAAATAAAGGGCTGATGATTCTAAATGCTTGAAAAATTATGTTATAAAATTAAAATCATATTTTATACAATCTTAATAAATATACAAATAGAATGATTATTTAAATATATAATTGATCTCATTTGCTTCTCTGTTTGCTCCGTTTTTTATTCATTAGCAACTCACTCTTCCTCTCTTTTTTCAATAGTTATTAATCAAGTCAAATACGATTACATTTGAAATAGTTTAGTAGGTGGACATACTCATTAAGACTATCAATGGTGTCCTAACAACTTTCCATCTTTAAAATATTTAACATTTAATTTTTATTAAATTCAATTTTATTGTACACATAATTCTTCAAGCATTTAGAATCACCAACCCTTCAATTTATTTTATTTTATATATTTTAAAATAACTATTCTGTTAAATAGTTAACTTTTGTTAACTTCAAGAACCAAAATCGCACACTTCAAATAATTAAAGGTTAAATGTGGATAGTCAAATAACACAGGGATTAAAATTTGAATTATGCAACAATACAGGGACTAAAATTGCCATTTTCCATTACAAAAATTGGTCTCAGTCATCTATATTTTAGTGATTGTTACATTTAGAAGACATTCAAAGTTAAGACAAAATCTTTTTGAAATTTAAATATTCAATAATATAATTAGTTTGAACTTGAAATGTCTAAGAATATATTTAAACATGATTGATTCAAATTGAAGTAAATAGTCAAATTAAAAAACAACAAGTAATTGCAAACTTGATTATCAATGACTTCTAATTAAAACTACATCAATTGTATATTTAGAAAACAGTAAAATATTGAAAATAGGTGCATAATAATTAGCAAGATATTGTCTAACAAACTATTAAAAGTTTTCAATGACGAGACCCTTATTTTTTTGGGCCTAAAGCCACTACTTTAGTGATCTGGTCTAAATTATATACAAATATTTTTAGGATAATATTTTTTACTTACCCGCAGAGAACACAAGAAAATCTGATTCAGTGTACAATATGATGAACTTTTTGTCCCTACAGTGTCTTAATAGGTATTGGGTAGGCATCACAATTTTTAATTTAACTTCTTTGTTTAGTTTGGAAGTTTAAGTTGTTTATATTATCTTTACCATCCATGATTTTAATATCTCAGGCATTTTTAGGTCATTACATTATATAAATGGTTTTTTCGAGTAAAAATCGGATTGCACTATTGAATTTGAACCAATGATAACCTAACAGTGTCACGCCACCAATAAAGCTGAGACCAGTGAGGTATGCACTATAGATGCACCGAAATCCATAAGCACGGATCTGTAAAGGCATGGAACCAATAGCTTTCCCGTGCATCAAAGAGTGTTCCTCAACCCCAGGGTGCCATCTAAATTTTAAATGGGAAGATAACATCTCTAAGACCGAGTAAATCATCTTACCAAATGCATAAAACACAGTACAATGCTTGTCACTAGGGGTGGACGTTCAGTTTTTCAATTTTAGAAAAATGTATACTAAACATCGAATCAAATCGATTCGTTTTTTTTAAAAAAACTTTAATGCCCCATTAGTCCCTCCTTGAGGGGTCTACATACACCAAGACACCTTTGACATTTCGCGTCCATTCATGACATTCCTACAACAAACTTTTTCCTAAATAATCGGGTCAAAATCAACCCAAACTTGAGTGAGTTGGGCGGGTTATGATTTCACACACTAATTTTACTATTCCCTCTAGTTGATGCTTTATTTTATGGAAAATACATAAAACTATGATGCCTTCTCTTTTCAAAACTTCTGGTTAATAAAAGAATTAGGCATCAAACAAGGAGATCCAACGGTACACTAGTCATTTCACCAAAAATTTCAATGTAACATGTGCTCAGAATTCTGGACTAGAAGAAGTCACCAATCATTGAAACCAGCAGCTCCCAAATTTGAAGATACTGACGAAATTAAATGGTTCGAATCTAAATTGATTTTAAATTTTACACCTAATTTTTCCAGGACTGTAGTTCAATTGGTCAGAGGACCGCCCTATGGCATTGCCTGGATTTGAATTTTCTTCAACTTCTTGAAGATTTTAACATCTAGATGGACTGGCCTGGATTTGAATCTTGATTTCATTTTTTGAAACATTAAAGAGTCTTTTGTTTTTCACTCAGTTTGTGCGCATTTCAATTATTTTCTTCGGCTTCTTTCTGTATTAGTTTCAATGAGGAAGCCGAAGCCACCTCCTGATCATGATCATCCACAACCTCCCTCAAGAAACCGCATCCAACCAAATCACAACACTTTGTCAGCTGATCCCCACGTACGCCAGGCTCTCTATATAGCCATGGCACATGCTAGCATTGCCCTCACAATATTCATTCTTTATACTGTTGGTAAATTGCTTCAAGATTATTTGAGGCCTCTCTTATGGGCTGTCCTTTGTTCGATACCTTTGAGGGGAATTCAGCATGCTCTTGTTGCATTCTGGTCCGAACCTCTAAAACTAGGCCTCACAGAGACCATATTAGCCGTCCCCGTAGCTGTATTCAGGGTTTCAGTTGGAACTCTTGTTGAGATTAAGGATATGATATACAGAGTTGTTCATAGGAGGGAGAAACAACATAACGCTTTAAGGCGTCATAGAAGTGGATTTTTTATATTGTTGAGATGGCTCGTGTCGTTTTGGGTGTTTGTGATTACATGTGAGCAGATTGGTGGTGTTGGATCAGTAGCTCTTCTTGCATTTGGATTCATGTTCACAGCTAATAGTGTGGACTCTACTATCAATGTTGTGACATCTCTTAGAAGTCAGAGCTTTCGGAGACTCCCTATAACTGCTTTCTTTACTCGAGGGATATTGAAAAAATTGAAAACCATTGTGGCTATCGGATTGATTCTTGGATTGATTCTTGGATCGTTGGCAGGTATGATTTTCTTCTCTTACAAAATTGGAGTCGAGGGGAAAGATGCAGTTTTCGCATTGAAATCCCATGTAGAGGAGAGCAATTATGCTGAGAAAATTGGTATAAGGAAATGGATTGATGAACATGATGTCCCGGAAATGGTTAATAAGTACAGTAATCAGTTGTGCCAGACTGTACTTGATCAGATAGATAGCTATGCTATGCAATATAATATGACTGAGTTTGTTTCGGGTATCAAGCAATTTGTAATAACCCCCGCGAATAACTCTTCTGAACGGTCCACAGCTTTGGCATCCCGCTCTCCATATACTAAGAAGATCCTGAGCCTAAAAAGGAGAATTAAGGATCTTGAATGGGGGCAAATATACACAGAAGTTGATGCAATTTTTCGGGAATTGTTGATCACTAGAGTGGACTTAGTTGAAAAGGCGAAAGGATTTGCTCAACGTGTACTTGTTAGTAGCAAATCCGTTTTAGGTGGTAGTGTGAAGGTTATATTCTTGATTGGGAACTCCATAGTATCAGGAGCTGCAGGGCTTTTCAATTTCATGTCTCAGTCGATATTATTTTTTTGGGTGCTTTATTATCTTATCACAACAGAGTCTGGTGGAGTAACAGAACAAGTTATATGTATGCTTCCCATTTCGCGTTCTGCAAGGACTCGTTTTATTGAGGTTCTTGATAAAGCTATTTTTGGAGTTCTTTTAGCAACTGCTGAGATTGCCTTCTTTCAAGGATGCTTAACTTGGCTCTTGTTCAGATTATCTTCGATACATTTTTTGTATATGTCAACTGTCCTTGCTTTCGTTAGTCCTTTGTTTCCTATATTCCCCTCATTGGTTTCGACTATCCCAGCAGCTTTACAGTTGGTTCTTGAAGGTCAATATATGTTGGCCATTAGCTTATCCATTATTCATCTTGTGCTTATGGATTTCGGTGCATCTGAAATTCAAGAGGATTTCCCCGGTTATAGTGCATACCTCACCGGTCTCAGCATTATTGGTGGCGTGACATTGTTTCCTTCAGCAGTTGAGGTAATTAACAGACATCTTTCTGTTACATTTCATGGCATTGCATTTCGTATATATTCAACTTGAATAACCCTTCTCTTTGATATAGTGTTACGCTTCTTGATATGTGTCAATTCTTGATTGTGTATGTTATTCAGGGAGCGATAATGGGGCCATTAATAACAACGGTTCTCATTGCAATCAAAGATTTGTACGTTGAGTTCGTTTTGGAAGGACAAGAGGAATAAGTATAACAAATATAAGTTTCTAATGCCTGGTGTGATCCTCAGAAGCCATAAGGAGAGTGTTGCAACTTCGTTTGATTGGGGCAATGTTGTATGCCTGAACGTCTTCGCGATTGAAGTTTTGTTATGTCCCCTGCCTGCATCATATCAATGTTCAACCCAAAAATGGCTCGAGGTTTAATTCTTTCTACAAAAAAATGATCTGTTAATTTGTGTACACAAATTGCTAGTTTTGTGGCTAATGGCTAGTTAGTTGCAAGTAGGTTATACACTTGTGTTATTATATATTTCTGAACGTTAGTTTGATTTCATGAAGAGAGAGTTAGTTTAATTGTCTTCAACATTTCTGATGCAGCAAATAGTTAAAGTTTTACATTCACAAATCATTAATTGAACTGTAGCAAATTGAACTCTGTACAAGCTCTATATGAACTAGACTCATTCTCTGGGGCAGCGCTATCATTGTCCCAAGGGGTTTCAAGCGACACTCGTTTGTCGAAAAGATAGATCAACTTTAAGATGTATTTTAGATTGCGATCTTCTGTGCTATTAAATTTTTAAATATAAATAAATATAGAATTTGAACTAAATTATCATCGTGGCTGCTCATGACAAGAGCTTTCCTCTTAGGTCGACAAAAAATAAAATAAAATAGGAATTTCACAGAGGGTTGTCCAAAAAAATGAAAAAAAATAAAAATTGTTGCTAGTGAGATTCAATAAAACAAGAATTTCACAAAGGATGTCAAAAAAAGGTGGAAAAAATTGTTGCTAGTGAGATTCAAACATGTGACTTGTGAGCACCCTAAGCACTGCCTCTTTCAAGACATCTAAAACTACTGGGCCACAACACATTATTTCTATTAAAGGTGTCTAAAATATGTTACTCTTTTAATTACTTTGTATACTATTTTACTTATATATATGGTATTATTTTTCGACGATTGGACAGCCCGACTATAACATAGCTATGCCCTGCTTTTGAGTTGTGATCCGTCTATCTTACCAACCGTACGTGGCTCTTCAACTATTTTGGGTTGCAAAACTATGAAAACTTGAAACCGAAGCATTATAATTTTCGAGTAGAAGCAAATTGTTCTTTCATGGTATGCCCAAAGATAACATACCCGTTGTTTTCATATTTTGTCCTAAATTTTTTATTTTATAAAATTACCCAAAATTTTATTTTATCAAATATTATTTATCAAAAACAATAACCAAACACAACTTCATTTTCAAAATTTTTAAATATACTAAAAATTATTTGTAATAGTATGTGTATACAAGATCTAATCTATGACACTATGTGTCTATCTATTACAGTATGAGATATCTTTAATTGTAATTTCAGATAAATTAATCAAGACTTCAAGTTCTATAGTTTTTTCAATTAAGGGTGATAAACATATTTTGTTAAAATATATTTACATTTTAAATAGATTATTTTTTTTGCAAAAATGATTAAACACAACTCTAATCCTAACTTAAATTTTTTCCAAATAAAGTAAATAATATTTAATTTTCATAATAAACGACATTAAAAAGTAATTATTCTTTTTTAAGTAAACTAAAAATAAAGCAGGTTCATGTAAAGTGAAACATGGGATTTGGGAATAATCATTTGAACTTATGGAAGTACCAGTGATATGACAGTAGCGGCAATAGATGTTAAAGCAATTGTTGTTGCTTCACCGATCAGAATTATGGTGAAGTGGTAAGTACTCTTTTATCTTTAATTAGAGATCTCAACTTCAAATTTCATCAAGTATCCTTTAATATAGAACTTTCCTATGCAAATTCAAATTTAATCGTGGAAACAAAGAAAAGTTTGTTGCTGCCTCAACATGACAAAAGGATAAAGTTGCTTTCACGGCTTGTTTGATTAGGTAGCCAACTGCCATATCGGCTTGTTTGATAGTCAATCTGTTGCCAGAATTTCCAAAATATATGTTTTTTTTGTTAAATTCATTTGTCTTATTCTGATTTATGCAAAATTTAATAAATTGAATCTGTGGTAAATGGAAGATATGTGTAATATATTAAATTTTTCTTTAATTTTATAGTCTTAAATGTGTTATCTGAAAAGTTGAAATTTAAAAAATTATCAAAAAAAAACATTCTTTTTAAAGCAGACTAAAAAAGAAACCTCTGTGAGTAGTTTTTTGACACTTTTGGTTTTAAAAAATGAAACATTCCTTTATTTGACAAATTTTAGTGACATTATCAATATTTTACTTATGTGGTATCTTATTTATTTGGTAAAAAAATCACAAAAATGTACTCTTTTATTTAAAATTTTATTTATTTTAAGGGAAAATTTTGAAACATTACAAATTTCCACATATTTCTTAAATTTGGTGTACAATCAAAATACATCACCTAGCATTTCTGTAATAAAAATCAAATGGAACGTTAACATCAGGAAAAATAAAATAATATATATATATAGGTTAATAATTAATCATTAATTGAATCTTTATTTGGAGTGATGTCCATTTGAAGAACCACATTGAGTTGCTTGGATCCAAAATAAACAAAAAAAATAAAAAAATAAAATAAGAAGTTAGGCAAATGGTTATACTTGCATTGTCACTCCCTTAAAATTTTCACTTGAAATCGAAGCAATAGCCAATAGCTCACCCTCACCCTCACCCACCACCATCTCAACCCATACCTCCAATTTCTCCTTTAATTCGTCACTAATAATTAAATTTGTTGTAGTATCTAAGTATTTTCCAAGTTATTCAAGAGTATAGTAATCACTTGTCTCTTGTCAGCAGTGGCGGAACCAAGATTTTCATCAAGATAGTTCAAAATATGAAAGAATCTAAATAAGCACACGAACTAGCCAAAGAGGGTTCAACATCTGTTATATATATTCTACCGCAAAATTTGAAAGCATGGGAATCTTGTGCACAAACTTTTTCAGTGATCACTGACTCATGATCATTGCACATATATAGTTAGTTATAACTGAATTAAACACAACTTCCATGCCTACAACTTGAAACTTCTTCGAAATTTCTCCGGTAAAAACACTCATTCCATCTAGCTAGCTTCTACTTTTAGCTAAGTACTCTTGTTGATCAAGTTTTTACACTATTGATCAATGCAACTCAATCCATTGTTTCCGCGGTTATGTTGACCTGATAGTGTAAAAAAAGTTACTAAATTCTCTTTCAATGAATACCCGCCGCTACTTTCTTACACCAATATCACTTTGCCATTCGAGCATCGTTGTATCTTTTCCATCAATTTCACCATCAACAACAGCAGTATCAGTAGGAGGAAGCAATTATGCAGGTGGAAATAGAAACAGGTATACTCGCGCTTCAAATATTCCTGACTCTTCATTCTTGATAAGAATGGCAATGAGAATATCAAGAGCAAAGTGGTTCATTTTCCTAAGAAGAGTTTTCCATTACCAAAATGGATATTCAAGATCTGATCTTGGATCGAACCCGTTCAATTCAATAACTTGGATGATGATGGAGTGTATATCATTAAGTATCCAAATAATTCTGAGTGTATATACACTCTCTGTTTCAAAAGACGAGAAACCAGTTTGGCCAATGAGGATATGGGCGTTTGGATACGTCTTTGGCTGTATACTTAGCGTCCTCCTGCTTTATTCGCGCTACTGGGCATTCTACATAAGGCCACAAAGACATGATTCTGACACGGAGCAGCAAAGAAGCAGCCACGATGATCAATCCAGGTGATGATTTTATTAATTATACTCATAATCAATGTGACACCCAATGAATTTCAAATTTCAAAATAAAACTATCTGAACGTACAAATTTGGATATATAGGGCATCGTCATTACATATGATAGAGAAATTCAAGACTAGTATGGAGCTATTCTTTGCGATATGGTTCGTGATGGGGAATGTTTGGGTGTTTGAATCGCGGTTATTAATGTCATACCATCGCGCTCCTAAACTTCACTTGCTCTGCATTTCTCTCCTTACTTGGAATGCAGTTACCTATTCATTCCCATTCATATTGTTTCTATTGCTCTGTTGCTGTGTCCCAATGTTGAGCACATTTCTAGGCTACAATATGAATATGGCATCTGTAGATAGAGGAGCTTCTGATGAACAACTCTCCACTCTTCCAAGCTGGAAATACAAATCAGAAATTGGAAACAAGGAAGAAGACCTCACAAATTCTGCTCTGCAAAATGAAAATTCCGTAAGTTATTATAGCAGATAATTTGTCTTATTCATTCTGATAGTTAATCCAACCTTTTTTTATATCAACAATCACCTATAGTTATCTTTTAAGTGACCTGATCAATGTGAAAGATGTCTTTTACATTGTTAATGTACGAAAGTACTTAAATTCGAATTAAGTGTCCATTTGGATAAACTTGTAAAAAAATTGGCGCATTTTGACAATGTACTTGGGTCAATTATACTGCAAGTAATTATCTAATAATTTATTTATTTTTTACTCAATGGATCGAAGTAATTTAAACTTCTTTTTAAAAAATAATGCATAAGAGAGAAGGAAGGGAAAATATAAAAGAGATTACAAAGCGGAAAAATGAACTCTCACCAACAAGATGAAAGTTTATATGACCAATTAACTAAAATACTATTAGATTTCTCCAATATACTATATAAAAGTTAAACTCTACATCTAAAAATTTAATTTATATACATTGACAATGTAAATAAATTTTATACTATTATTGTAATTTAAGTTGTCGTTGTTGATAATTAACCTATCTTATTTCTTAGATTACAAATTTCATTTTTAAGGACTATAATATTTTGTAAAATTTTAAAAGTGAAAGTAAATTAACAAGTTATTGTGTGATGTTTATGTAACAGGAATGTTGTATTTGTTTAGCCAAGTATGGAGATAAAGAAGATATTAGACAATTGCCTTGTTCTCATATATTTCATCTCAAGTGTGTTGATCAATGGCTTAGAATTATATCTTGTTGTCCTCTATGCAAACAACAACTAGAGAGGTAAAGATGCAACAAAGCTCCTCATGAGCCTCAATGTATTTTTATCCCTTTTTTATGGAGATGAAATTTTCATATATACCCAATATGTACTACATTATACACTTGAAAAACAGAAAATGTAATTACGATTAACTAGAAATATGTGCATTATTAAGTGAGAGCTTTTTAACATAAGAAATACAAAAGCAACAACTCAAACTTCCACACAGAATTTTGTAGTACATGCAACCTAAAATGCCTTTCAATTATTTGAATTGGTAAAAATTATCATCCGTTCACTTTTCGGCCCTCAAATATTTCTAACGTCAACCTTTTAGCTAAAAATAAGGGCAAATACGAGTCAAAGGATTAATATCAAGAATATTTTTTAGCCTAAAAATTGATGTAAGGGATATTTGAGGGTTGAAAGAATGATAGTTTCAGAACCGGATCTTGCTTGAAAATTTTAAGGAATATGCCTTAGACCCCAATTTTTGGGGACTCGAATTTTTAGCAAAACCAAATTAAGTAAAAAAAATTATATTATTTTATTCCTCTCAACCCCATTCAAATAGAAGAAAGCAACAAAATATTATTTTGTCATCTTACCTTCTCTTCGCTAACACTCACATTATTATTATTTTTTTTAGCTCCTTTAATTTCTTCAAATCTTTGAAAAGTTAGACTAATACTTTGTCAAAAATATGAATTGATAGTCGAAAAAAGTTAAACAAAGTATTACAAATTATTTTTTATTTCTTTTTAAATTTTCAAGCATTAAAACAAATTTATCAATGTAAGGTATAAAAAATTATCAATTTTTTGAATCAAATTGTATGGTTCTAACTCTTATCTTTATAAAACGTTTATCAATTTATTACTCATAAAATTATATTAACAATTCATATAATGATTACATTAAAAAATATTTTTCTAACGGTTGAATTGATAAAACCTGAAAACAACAAGGTATTCAAACAATTCATTCATAAAAAAAATAAAATTAAGTAATAAATTCCATCTAAAAAGTTAGAAATAAAGAGCAACTTTCACATATAACAAACATAAAAATCATATTTGTATGTTATAGCTATAGTTTGCATAATTGCGCTCCATAACAATTTTTATGTTTGTTATGGAGCTTTTGATTTGTATAATTCGCTAGATACATCCAATTTTATACAAATTATTCAGTTTTGTATAAATTCATTTATACATTGTAATTTGTATAATAAGATCTGTATTTGTATAATTATAAGTGTATAGGACGAAAATATATGTATTTGTATTTGTATATACACTTTTCTCTCGCTTTATACAAACAAAAACACATTTTATACATTTGTATACCGAATGGTAATTGTATATCGAACCAAATGGCAAAAAAATGTGATGTTTGCTGCGAATTACAAATAAAATAAACAATGACTATAACATTTAATTTGAATTAATAGTTTGTTATTTCATACAATTTTCATAAATAAATACATACAAAGTTTATTTAGATTTCAGCCCTCTAATTAAAATTTAACTTTAGGCCTCCAATTATGTTGAACAAATAATTCAAACCTAACGATCAGTATCAATCAATGATTTCCTCATCTCATCAACAATAGCAGTAGGTTGAGCTTCTCTAAGCTTGAAAACACGTTCAATAACAGACACCTCTGTTGCAGTAGTGTTTGATCCAGTAAATCCAGTCCAGTCATTAACAATCAATCCAGCAGCAATCGCTTCACTACCGCGATTCACTGTTCCTGCAATGAACGGAACCTCGAGAAGAGTTGAAAGCTCATACAAGTCTTCAACAGATGTATGAGGATGTACTAAGCATCCCGCGTTTGAAATAGCACAATAGCTACCAACAAGAGTATTCCCTGCTATTGTTTGCCTGAAAACTTCGACACCAAGTATATCACCAATCATCTCTTCAGTTTCATCATCGAGATCCGTATGCATCATAGCAACATTATCGTTACACGCTATGCAATTTCCTAGGGCAGATAATCGCTCATCAATGCGACGAACGACAACTCCGTCCGGTAGACTGTTTCTCAAGTGATGAAATTCTTCATCTGTAGTAGTGTGAGGTAGGAGAAGACCGTTTTTGTTTCCGGCGCAGAGTCTTCCGATTATCCTCGTTCCTCCGATTGAGGTTTTGATTACTGGAATAATGTGTGATAGCTCAGATTCAAATGTGTTGTAGAAGTTTTCAGATCCGCCAGTAGGTAACAAACAATATGCATTAGTTAGCTTTGAAAAAACTCCAATTTCAGATGATTTTTCAAATTGAAGCCTAGTAGCCATTGTTAGGAGCTTGGAAGATGATTGGATTTGGGAGAAAAAGATTTTTTAGCTGTAAACGTAAATTTTTGGAGAAGAGGGAAGGAAGGAATAAATAGAGAAAGTAAGGGCGAAATAAAATACTAAGATTTGGGTATTTTTTAAGTCCAAATTCTAAAAGGATTTGGCCCACCGATTTGCTTGAACCCCAAGTATGTCTTCCTTCCCTTTCTCGGACATCTCCGATTCTATTCTTTATTTTACTCTCCATATATAGAACTTTTTATTTTTGGACACAATTAACTTGACCTCTCTAAAAAGGAATGTTTTTCTTTCTGCTCTATACTACCTTCGTTCGTTCTTATATGTCATTTTTACTATAACTAGTTGGTTTATAATAGTAATAGACGTGTCTCAATCCGAAACAAGTTGGAGTCTGTTGTATGAAGCGTCCAAGTCTATTACGGTCTATTGATGGTGAAAATTCCACAACAAGAAGTATAATTCAATCCACAAACTAGTTGGGACTATTAGACTTATTTACTAAATATAGACTTAACATTAACTTATTATTTCGTTTACCAAAATGGGCAAGGTATTAATAGTTAGTGGACAAGACCCGAGCTATATATTTATGTGGATTTCATGATGGACCTGTATCATTTCATGTACTAGGTGTGGGCCGACGAAAGCGTAGGCCTATTGGAGATCGAACAGTGACCTTGTATTTGGGAGGCCCACTAGGTTAAGACTTTTAAGCCTATATATATGGCGCTAGGTCCTCTCTCGTGGCTAAACCTAAAACATTTCCCCATAGTTTTCCGCCCTCATTAACCGAAGGAGAGAAAACTCGGCCGAAGTTTAATTTGTCTTAATTGTGCGTTGCTATGGCGTAAAGGTACACTCTCTTTTTGCGAATTTCATTATTTTATAGGTGTTCTTCATATATCTGATTAATATCGTTGTATTTCTCGATTAATTTAATACTTGATAGAAGAAAAAATTACATAGGTCTAGAACCATTTTAATTGATCATCAGACGAATAGATTAAAATATTACTATTATTGTAAACTGGATCGCATTTGAGATTGCATCTTAAACCCTAAAACAAAGATAAATGTTACTTTATTAGAATGATATTCAATTAATCAAGTTCAAAGTTTATTTCGATTTGGAATTCTTAAATTCTTGACAGTAATTGTATGCTACAAGATCTCTGACTTTTGGTCCCTTCATCTTTTTGAATCGAGACCCAACCCAGCTCGCGTCGTCCCAACAATCGGTGAGGAGTACCTTAGTACACGATCGTGCGCAGTAACTAGGAGTCCTATTACACCTAAGACAATGTGCGTTGCTATGGCGTAATGGTACACACTATTTTTTTTTGCGAATCATTTTTTTTATAGGTGTTCTTCATATATGTAATTAATATTGTTGTGTTTCTCAATTAATTTAATACTTGATATCATAAAAAAATTACATAGGTCTAGAAGCCTATTAATTGTTCATTAGATGAATAGATTAAACTTTTACTATTACTGTAAACTGGATCGCGTTTGAGATTGCATCCTAAACCTTAAAACAAAGATAGTAATGCGGCAATGTTCTGTTTTCCTTGCACTCTGTATGCAGATGTTACCTTATTAAAGTGATATTCAATTAATCTAGTTCAAAGTTTATTTTGGTTTTGGAATTCTTAAGTTCTTGGCAATAATCGTATACTACAAGTTTTTGTCTTTTGAGCCCTTCATCTTTTTTAATTAAGACCCGGCTGAGGAAAACTTATTCCCTATACAAGAACTATGGTCTTGTTAGTTTGCCTAAATAAAGAAGCAACACAATAAAATAGAGATTTTACCGTGGAAACCTTACTCCTTCAAGGAAGGGAAAAACCACACCACAATTTTATTACCTTCAAGAACAATTCAAGATTACAACTCAGAGTTACCTTTACTCTCTATCGATTAACTATATTCGAAGAGTCTACTCTCCAAGAAGCAAAACCTACTTCTTGTTACAATTCTCTCGCAACTCTCTCACACACTCGGAACACTAATTCTTCAGCAATGCTTTTAAGATGAAATATTGCAACTACCCTTGAGAAAAAAAAACCTAACTCTAGTTCTTCTTTCTTCTCGTCTTTTTAATCTCTTTGAATCACTATGCCTTTCCTGAAGATTCTCTCAATTTGTTATTGCAAAAGTCAATTTTTCTTTATTTGACTTCTACCTTTTATAGATGTGGATTCAGCCTTAGTCGACTTCTACAAGGAAAGAAATTAGTTTTTCCTAAAAAAATATTATTTTTCCTTATAGGACTTGTTATCCTTCCCTTTTCGCATAAGTTTCATCTGGCTTTTATTCTTCTCCTTATTTGACTTGGATTGTTGATTTAAATATGTTTCCTATTGCATATATGTTTGTGGAATCTTTTCTCACTCTTTTTATTTTATGTCTGCTACATGCTTGTGAACCTGGTTCATATTGTCATCACTAAAAGCTATTGGAATGTTTTGACACGTCTCATCAATTTCTCTCTTTCTGATGATGACAAATATACTTTTTCCTGCACCTGTTTCAACAGAACACACTCTTCCCCCTTTTGACATATAAAAAAGAAGGGTAAAGTAAAAAATAAATAGCTTAGGAACATAACAAACTCAGAGCCTTAAAGGCAAACACTCAGGACAAAGATAGTAACAATCTAAACGAGATGCAAAGATAGCAATCATGCAGGGATAATGAGCTAATCAAAACATAATATACAATGTTTTAAACTCAAAAAGAGCTCCAACGCAACATCCAAAAATACAAAACACAAGAAGCAACAAGATTGTCTCAAAAAAAGTAAAAAGGACAGTCTGGTATAAGGGTTTAGGACGAGGAAGGAGGAGGGGTGTGAGATAAAGCCAAGAGCTACAACATACGATCCACTCAAGCATTGTTATCCTGTTGTTGTTGCAGTAACTGGTCCTTCAATCTAGCTACTTCCCCTGCGACTCAACCTAGTTAGTGTGAAGAGTCTCAATTTCAGCAAGGATGGTAGCATTCTGTTCCCTAGCAACATGAAGATCATTGAGAAGGATGACAACTGGGCCAGTAGCCCTGGGAGCAGTAGCAGAACCTGATCGTTATTATCAAGTAGTCTGCAGTTATCAAGAGTAGACCTGGTAAGCATATCCTTCATGTACAAACCAAACTTCAAAAGCTTTAAATATAATGGTAAGGAGGTTTCCAAAAGCCAAGTGATGGGGACCAACCACTCGTGCCATGTGTTTTATCATGACAGAGGGTCAGTCAATAAGTACTTTGTTTTCCAAGGCATTGGCTATCACCATATCCTTAAAGGATACCTCATGGCGTCTTCCCCCTTAGGCAGAACCCCCTTGTGCACTAATTCGTACATCAGTTTGTGAAAGGATGTCATTTCCCCCTTGAGCACTTTCAAGGTCATGCAGTGACCCGCCCTTGAGTGTATTTAGACATGAGCATACTGTTCTCATCCTTAGTCCATACATATTCAGCTAAACCAACAGTGGGGATATGAAAAACTTTACTAAGACGGACAATATCAAAAACCAATTCAACCCCATCCATTTCTCCCTTTCAACACTTCATAAGGAGTTTTGTTCATTACTGATCGGATCATACATCTATTGATTAAGTAATATGACTGCCTCAACCCAATATGACTTTGGGAGATTACTTGATATTAACATGGTTCACAAAATATCTTTCAAGGTTCTATTTTTGCGATCAACTACACCATTTTATTGTGGTGTTCTTGGTGCAGAGAAGTTGTGATCAACACTATTTTGGCACACAATTCAGAGAATTTTGAATTTTCAAACTCTGATCCATAATTTGAATGAATGTTAATGAGTTCACAGTTAAACTTCTTTTAAACCAGTTTCACGAAAATTTCAAACATATCATATATCTCATCTTTAGTTGTAAGAAATATGGTCCAAGTGAATCTCGTGTAGTCATCCACAATTACAAAAACATATCTTTTTCTTCCTGACGTTACACGCGCATTGGTCCACATAAACCCATATGAAGTAATTGTAAGGGCTTGGTTGTACTTACTGTTGCTTTTGGTTTGAATGAGGATTTCACAAGTTCTACTTGAGCATATGCTCCGCAGACTTGATTATCATTGAATCTCCTAGTGGGCAACCCTTTGACTAAGTCTTTTGATATGAGCTTGTTCATTGTTGAGGAACTGATGTGTCCTAGCCTTTTATGCTAGGGGAGAGAGCTTTCAATAATAACAGTGAGATATTTTAGCGATTTCTCTTTAGGACTCATGATGTCAGCTTTGTATATATTCTTATGCCTCTTTCCAAAAGAACCGATGAGATTGAACACTCTACATTCATTTGAGGTAAACAACACATTGTTTCCTTTGTCACACATTTGGGACACACTCAATAGATTGTGTTGTAGTCCCTTTACGTTGTACACATTTTCTATTGCTTGAGTGTGATTGGGACCAACCTTTCTGATTCCCTATATTTCACAATTTTTTCTGTTTCCAAATGCTATGTTGCCACCTTTGAAGTTATTCAGTGAGAGGAAGTTATTTTTGTCACCAGTCATGTGTCTGGAGCATGCACTGTCTCATGAGCTATTAATTTGTTATGGCATGCATTACTCTTATGTACTGTTAGCCCATAGTGAATGCATAGACAATCTTTGTTAGGATTCTTATTTTCAATAGACTTCTTGTTGAATCCTATTCCATGTCTAGTGGGGGATTGACCCTTTTCGATGCTATCATACATGATGGAGGATCTTGTCCATCTCATATTATGCGCTGCTTCCATCTTATTGGTATGAAGCTCTTTGTAGAAAACTTCATTCCTTTTAGTCATGCTTAGCTATTGTGAATTCAAGAACAAGAACACATTCAAATCACATAAGCAAGTTTAACATGTAAAGAAAAATAAGTAAGCCAATAAATGCTAAAAAGAATATAAGTGATCATGAGTGACTCAAAACGAGGACCACTTATTTTTCTTGCTATTCGAATGTTGTTACAGAAAACATCGATCAGATTAACAACATCAACAACACTAATCTCTTGCTAAATAATTTTGCAGACGATGTGATCAATCTAAACTCTAAAGAGACTCAAACCGCAAACGAACAAGCATCTCAACATGACCATACCCAGAACGATAAAGACAACAATGGATAGGAAACTATTGGAATCACTGTAACTGATTTGGCTAGACTCTTTACCATGCAGGAAGATCAACAAAAGACTATACCAAGCCTGCAAGAGAAGGATAAAATTATGATCAATCCTAATTCAGGGACATCTTGAGAGGAGATATAGCAGGTACTCGATGGAATGGTCAAGATGTGCACAAACTAACCCGAACACTAATTGTTTCTTTCAAAATTGATCTATTGGAAAAAGCTTAAACCTAACCTGAGTTGATTTGTTGCTTGAGCAAAAAAGGAAAAAGCTTAGACCAATTGTTTCATCTTTCTAATTCGAGATCATTCAACTATTTTTGCCCCCTACCCCTCTCTTTCATAGTTCTTGATGTAACAATGCTAGTTCAAAGAAATGATTTTATAAGTTAAATTCTGCATTTCTTTGAACTAACATTATTACATCAAGAACTATGAAATAGAGGGCCCGGGGGGGGGATCGGTTGAATGATCTCGAATTAGAAAGACGAAGTCTAAGTTTTTTTCGATTTTGCTCAAGCCTCAAATCTTAGGTTAGGCTTAAGCTTTTCTCAATAGTTCAATTTTTGAAAAACCAATTGATGTTCGGACTAGTTTATGCACACCTTGACTATTCCACAGGTACTTGAATTGAAGTCCTTGACAAAAATTACGTCGTTGGTTTCGATAGCGGAGAATCCATTAAGCTAATGAAATGCTTACAAGCATAAACAAATTTATCTACAATCTACAAGTTCAAACAGTCGAGCATTAATCAAGTATTTATTTACAAGTTCTAAAGATCAAGAGGAACATTCAAGATCAAATTTCAGGCCCTTAAATTCAAATACAAGTCAAGAACAAATTAAGATCAAGTCCACCAAACTCAAGATCAAATTCAAAAGTAATTGAATATATATTTTTGAAAGAAGAATTAGAAGATTCATAGAGATTATAACACTAACAATATTCGAAATAAAATACTATAATTGTTGCGATATTTCAACCTTGATTATTTTCTTTAGGAGTGTTTATGATTTTGTTAAAAATCGATCCAAATAAGAAATTGAATCAAATCATTGTTTTGTTTGATTTGGGGTTTGGATTTAAGTTTTTAAAAATTGATTATATTTGATTTAATTAAAAATAATAGATCAAATAAAAAATCGAACCACACTAATAAGTTATATACTCAATTTTATAATATATATATATATATTTCTTTTTATAAATAATTTTAATTACTTTATATACTTTTTTCATGAAATTTTTATTCATCTAATGAACTTAATTCAAATTCATTTGTCAAAGAAAATATTTACCTGTATATATTTTTTGTAGACTTTAAATTTATGAATATTAAGAATTTTTTTCCATAATCCAAACAAATTATTGCCGCCAACCCATCCCAATAAAAAATTAATAACAAATTATAAGTTGGAAAATATCAAAAATTCTTTTTTAATCATCTAAAAAATAATAAATCATTATGTTTCTTTAATGGGAAAAGGGTCAAATATGCCCCTAAACTATTCGAAGATGTCCAGATATACTCCGTTTAAAGTTTCACTCACTCGTGCCCTCGTCATCCAACTTTTCACATATACATGTCCTTGTAGACCTTAGTTGCTTTGCTGGAAATAACCAGCTCATTTTTCCCTTTCTTTAAATAACAAATGGAATTGCCACATACTTTTTAATTACCACATGACATTTATATTTTAAAAAAATGAATACATCTCTTTTATTAGATATTTGACCCGTAAATCATATCCGATCCAAGGTGGCCGGAGTTTGAACCCCTCCAGCCAAATTTAAAATGAGATAACATTTGACATTTGAAACGCAACTGAACATAGTAACAAGAAGAGCAAACACAAAGTAAAACAACATCAATTTTAATTAGATTTAGAAGCGAAAACTCAAACCTCACCCAAAATTGAGCTCAGAGCTGACAAGAGAGCTATGGTGGAGGTTGTCTCATGGGGTTTTGATCTGGTTCGCCAAAGCACGGAGCTTGGGGTCGTTTGTTGGCTGTCTTGCCAGACCAGTGAGGTGCGTGGGTTGGAGTTTTGTCAGCTGCGTTGTGGGTGGTGTTTGCTTAAAATATTTGAAAACATATAAAAAGTTTTTGTTAACTTTCAAAATTTCATCTATACCGCATAAATTGCGAGAAATATAGATATATAGATATTTTAAGTTGCTAATTATTGTGAGTTATAGTACGTTTTATGTAATTTTCATATATATTACTCGCTTTGTCCTGATTTATGTGATACAAATGAAATTTCAAAAGTCAATGAATTTTTTATAAGTTTTTTTTTATATTAACTTGTTAATTATTGTGATTTATAATATATTTATGTAAAACATACTTTAAATAAAAATAATTAGCAACTTAAAATATATAAAAACATACTAAAAAATTGATCAACTTCAAATTTCATATGTACCATATAAATTAAAACAGAAACAGTAACATATATTGGGCCCTGTGCTGGCACGGGGTCCCATATCTAGTATATATATATGCTCTTGTAGACATTAGTTGTTTTGATGGAAATAACCAATTCATTTTTTCTTTCTTTAAATAAAAAATGGAATTGCCACATTCCCTTTTAATTACCACATGATATTTATATATATATTTTTTAAAATACAGCTCTTTTAAATAGAATGTCCTACCGGTAAATCATATCCAACCCAAATTCCTTTGGTGGATATTTCACATAAGCCGACAAACTATATCCGACCCAATCCTTTTGGTCGGAAAAACGTTACCTCCAACCAAACTCATCCATTTCTCCTAAGCTATTAATTATTATGATTTATAATACTTTTTACATAAAAAATCTATTTATATAAAGTATAAAAGAAAAAATTTAAAAAAAGGAAACATAAATGTTAGCAGGAGTCCAATCTATGTTAATTTCTATGTTTTAATTATTGTAATACCGATTGAATTTAGAGAGCCAACTAAATTTTTTTAAAGGATTTTTTTTATAAATTTTAAGTTGTTAATTATTATAATTTATAATATTTTTATTAATTTTAAACCAATATATGTTTTTCTCTGTCTCAATTACATGAGACATATGGAATTTGGAGAGTCAACTAAAATTTTAAAATATGTTAAGTTGTTAATTATTATACCTTATAATACTATTACGTGATTTTCAAATAAAATATGTAATTTTTTCATTTCAATTTATATGTCATTGATATAATTACATATATTAAGTAATGAAGAATTAATGTGTAAATTATGTGACACCTATGAATTTTGGAGTGTAAATAAAATTAGTTATATGATTTAAAAAAATTAAAGCGGTTAATTATTACAATTTATAATACTTTTTATATAATTTTTAAATGATATATATATATATATATCTTTATGATAATGATATTAGTATTATAATAAATTAAATTTTATTATTTTTAAATTTATGATCTCAATTGTCAGCCTATGCCACATTATAAAATGTTCCAAAGTAGATATCAGATTTACAAAAATGTCGATGCCAGCTAAAGTAATAAAATAACATCTAAGGGCATGAACCTATATATGTATATATAAAGCTGAATATAGACAATTTGATGTGGCATCTCTCTATGACCAGTATTTCTATTCATCTTTTTTCTCCTTTTTTTGACATTTTATCTTTGTTTTGTATTTTTTATTTGTATTTAAAAAAAAAAGTATTTATGTCATACCCGATTAATTATGCCCTTTATAACATCCATTACATTACTATAGATTTAAGTAAATGAAAATGGAAGATGAAAAGATAAAAACTATTCATTTTTTATAATTGTTTATAATTATTTAGCCTATAAAATAAAATAAAAATAGTTGAGCATTTGTAACAAATAAGAACAATTTTCTTCACTTTGGCTCTTCTTCTTCTTCTGACGATGATGATCAATATATGGTATCAACTTCTGTCGCTAAGATGTCCATCAAATTTATAGGTCATGTGACTTTTTAACAAAAGAGAAAGAGAGAATATCTCATGATTCTTGTGAAGACATTGATGTAAAGAAAGAGATTATGTAACAAAAAATTCTTTTCAAAATAAAAGACTTTTTGAAAAAATGTTTATTCCTCCTACAAGGAGAGAAAATTCATTGTGGTTGAGAAATCTATAAGAAGGCTGATTAGTGTTTCAAAGGGTAAGAAAAATTACTTGGAGAAAAAATCATTCTATTTATGGAGTTCGTATCAAATTAGGAGGAGAACAAGCAAAAATTTATTTTGTCATTTGAAAAGAGAGAAAATTAGATATTATTTCTTTCAACCTCATTATTCTTCTAATTTCTTTCTTCTTTTATTTTGTCTTAATTTTTTGTATCTTTAATTATTTGTTTTTTTCTTATTTATCTTTAATTAAAGTTTATATATATATTCTTAAAAAAGAATTTAAAAAGATGATCATATTTAGTTCCTTTCCTCATTAATGCTATTAATCTCATAATTAGTGTTATTTATATTATTTTCTTAATTACTTTTTTTTTCTTTCATTTAATTATTTATTTGAAGAAATTAGTTATTATAACTTTATAAGAATTACACATGTATTTTTACATAATTCATTTGTTATTTTTAAATTTTTTGGATCATTCTTCATCTTAAAGTTTCTATAATGGGTCTACTATAGAATTCCTAGAAATCAAACTTGAAAAATTATGTTAAAAATGGAAAATAAAAAGTGAAATAAATTTAATTGAGAGTTATCCTTCGTTTGTCCCATTTTATGTGACACTTTTTATTTTCGAGAATCAAATAGTTTAAGTTTGACCATAAATTTGCGTATGATATCTTCAATTTTTTAAATTTTTTTGGAGAAATTAGATAAATAGTAATCTTAGTTTCTAAGAAATATGACATCATCATTTACATATCCAACTTTTATGTATATAAAAGAGTTAAAAAAGAAAACATAAGTGATTTAAGATAATTATTCTCTTATTATATAAGAGGGAGTTTATGATGGGACATTGTAATGTCCAATCATAAACTCCCTATATAATATATAATATATAATATAATAAATCATTTTTCTACTATATAATATATATTTATTTTTCTACTATAAGGGAGTTTATATAATATATAATAATATAATATAATAAATCATTTACAAATGACTTAAAATATTTAATATTTAAAAGATATATAATAAAATACGTTGACTCTCAAAATTCTATCCGAGTCACATATATTGGGACAGAAAAAATAACATATATCATTTCAAAATTACCAAAAAAGTATTATAAATAATAATAATTAACTTTCTACTATAAGGGAGTTTATATAATATATAATAATATAATATAATAAATAATTTACAAATGACTTAAAATATTTAATATTTAAAAGATATATAATAAAATAGGTTGACTCTCAAAATTCTATCCGGGTCACATATATTGGGACAGAAAAAATAACATATATCATTTCAAAATTACCAAAAAAGTATTATAAATAATAATAATTATCAACTTAAAATATCTGAAAGACATTTTAAAAGGGTTAATTTTGTAAGTTTATCCATATCACATAAATTAGGACAAAGTGACCAGCAATGTAAGTTATTTGAAAGTTACATAAAAATATTATGAATCACAATAATTAATAACTTAGAACATTTTTTTTTTAAATGCAAATTTGGATGACTCTGCAAATTTCATTTGTGTCACATAAATTGAGACAACAAAAATAACATATATTGCGTCCATTTTAATTTATTTGCCTTAATTTTTTTTTATATTTAAAAATTGCGTAAAAATACTATAAATCATGATAATTGACAACATAAAATATTTCAAAAATAAATACATATAAAAAAATTTGATTAATTCTTGAAATTAATCTATCGTTAAAAATTATGTATAAAATACAATAAATCGTGATTTTGACCACTTAAAATATTTATTAAAAGAAAAAATAAATTGACTGATTGTTAAAATTAATCTATCAATGTCACATAAAATGAGACAAAAGTAGTAATATGCATTGTTTAATGTGAAATTATTGAAAACTACGTAAAATGTATTATAAATGTTAACAATTAACAACATTTGATTGAATCTTCAAATTTTATCAATGCTACATACATTGAGACAAGTGGAGTAATATATATTAAGTATTTAAAAATTACGTACAACCATATTGCTTTCTGTAGGCTTCGAATTATCGTGGTCATTTTTTAGGCTGATACAAGTTTTGTACTTTTTTTTTAATATTATAAATCGCAATAATTAATAATTTAAAATATTTTTAAAAATATATTAAAAATTTAGTTGGTTTCGGGATTTTATTTATACTATATAAAATGGAACAAAGGAAGCAACATATATCATTTACAAATGACTTAAAAAGCATTAAAAATTACAATAATTACCAATTTAAAATATTTAAAAGCTATATAATAAAATAGGTTCACTCTCAGAATTCTTTCAGGCTCACATATATTAGGACAGAAAAAATAACACATATCATTTTAAAATTATCAAAAAAGTATTATAAATAATAATAATTAACAACTTTAAAAGGGTTAATTTTGTAATTTTATCTATATCACATAAATTAGGACAAAGTGACCAGTAATGTTGGTTATTTGAAAGTTACATCAAAATATTATAAATCACAATAATTAATAACTTAAAACATTTTTTTTTAAAAAATTAAAATTTGGATGACTCTCCAAATTTTATTTGTGCGACATAAATTGAGACAAAAAAAATAACATATATTGGGTCCATTTTAATTTATTTGTCTTTTTTTTGGGGGGGTTTTATATTTAAAAAATGCGTAAAAATATTATAAATTATGATAATTGACAACATAAAATATGTTTTGAAAAAAAATACAAAAAATTCCACTCATTCTTTAATTGAATCTATCGTAAAAATACTATAAATCATGATAATTGACAACATAAAATATTTCAAAAATGTTGTATGTGGATAGTCTTATTGTGCCTTGAATAGCGTCAAATAAAGTACAAGTTTGTGATAAAAAAACTTATTCCTTTATCCACGCAAACAATCGCTTCAAAATCTCCGTTATTTGCCCCAAAACATACCATTTATATTATTGGGCCCGTTCCCGTGCATAGCACGGGCAACATTACCTAGTATATAAATAACATTAATGATGAGATGAAGATTCAGAAAAAACGTCAAATAAATTAGTAGTATTGATGATGATAAAAGTTAAATAAATAATTTTTTCTATTATTTAAATTTTTAACATAAAATTTTCAATCTTTTAAAATTAAAAATAAATGTTAAAAATAAAAATAAAAATCGAGGCAATAAATATTTTAAAGAAAAATATAACCAAAATTGTCAGAAAAACACGTGTACAGAAAGCAGTACACATTCCAATGTGTAGAAAAAGTAGAAGTAGATGAAGTTACTTTAGTTCATCTTTTTGGTGGGCCTCAATGTACAATTTCTATAGCTTTTAGTCCAACTCTTTAGTGCAATGTTGGTCCTCCCAAACTCCCATTTCAAAGTAGAGAAGAATTGCAACTAATAATTTTTTAGGTTGAATTGCAACTTAGTCAGAAGGTTATATTTTTGAACAAACACTATAAGTTGCAATTCTTATCATGTTAATATAATAATAAAAAAATATTTTCAAAATATCAATTAAATTTCACATAGCTTGAATTTCAAGAATAAACATATATCATATAAATTGAGAGAGTATGTATGTATGTAGGAGTTTATGGATGATTTTCGATTACATGGAAATAGAAACAAAACTTATGTAATTATTTGTGAAGATTACGGATGGTCTTTCTATTATATTTTCTTGTTGGAGAATATTAGATACATTTAAGTGTTTACGAAATTAGAAAATGATGAAACTATTGAGAAGAGAAAAAAAATTGATTTTATACTCCTTTTGTATTAGTTATTTTAGTTTTTTTTACACATTCTTTAAGAAATTATTAATAAAAATGATAATTTACTAATTTACTCTTTAAGATATTTATTTTTTTATAACTTTACAAAGTTTGTTTATACTTTAAAACAAATAATTGCTAGGGTAATGAAAATTAAAGAAATGATAGTTTAATTTTGTTAATCGATAAATAATTTGAATAATTATTTTTAGTAATTTATATAACTAATATAGGATAGAAAAATAATAGCAAATGTTAGGAGTATGATGAATTAGGCTAAATTTTATACTTTTAAAAGGAAAATACTAAATTTGAAATAATGGTTAAAACAAAACAAAAAGTGGAAAAGTTAAAATAAAGGGAAAAGTTAAAAAGTAAGAGAGAGAAGGAACTTTGACCCATTTTTTTGAAAATGAGACCCAAGTAAGTAAGGCCAAACATATATAGTACAATTCATGATCCCTTTTGTACAATTTAATAGTGCATTGTTGGTACACCTTAACTCTCACTTCTAATAAGTAGTAATATGCGAAAAGTTGGACGAAGATGAAACAAGTGAGCCAAACATCTAGATATTTTCGAATAGTTTAGGGCCGAAACCTTTTCCTTTCTTTAATTAGAAGCGGGGATCCCCTGTTTACTGGTAAGAACTTAAAAACCCTAAACCCTAATCATGGGCACCGCAACAGAGAGCGAGAGCATGGATTCCGAAAGCACATCAACACAAGAGGAGACCTTCACAAAGGTTTCGGTATGGGATTTGCCGGACTTGCCAAAGGGGAAGTTGCCTCCTCACATTGAGCTTCAGAGGACTCGCGTTCTCTGTGGTTCTTTAGCTCCTACTAATGTAAAGTTTTGATTTTTCTTGATTAATGATGTTGTGTTGTGATTTTGAGTTTGTTGGTGAAGAATTTTGAGGTTTGTTTACTGTTCTTATGTTTTTTTTTGTTTGTTGTTTTGGGGGAGTGAAGACAGAGAATGTTAATTATTCAGGCGCTTATGCGGCTATGGGTGTTGATAACAGTGTGCGGTTTGAGCAATTTCGGAATAATTTCAAAGTGGAAATTGTGAGACTTGAGGAGGATGAATTGGAGTTTGATATGGTTGGTATTGATCCTTCTCTTGCCAATGCATTTCGCAGAATCCTAATTGCTGAGGTGCTCACTTCTCTCTCCCTCTCTACAGTTTTTCTGAATTGAATTTTTGATGTGGTTAGGTTTTGTTTTCCTTTTACTGTTTGTTTTGTGCTTAAAAAACACTTGAAATAAGCCAATTCAAACGGGCTCTTAGTGAAGCGATATGTTCTACCCTAGGAAATTCATGAACTTGGTCAACTGTTTGGCTAGCAATGGGAGCTGTGACGTTTCAAAGTTTAAATCTGCACGTTCAAAAAAAATACTTAGATTTTCACATTTTGGAGTAAATTTGTGCTTCTGCTTCAACTTTTTATTTTAGGAAACAGAAACAATTTAACCACTTTCTGATTTTCTTGTTTGCAGAAGCTGAAAGCTTTCAAATTTAAGTAAATTTAGCTACTTTTGATAACTATTACTATTTAGTATTCCTTGTACTTTGATTATTGTATTATTTTGTTGTAGTTACTTTTCTTTTTTGAATGCTTTGTCTTGCCTTGTTTAGTATTTTGTCTTGGTTCCTTCACTCCTATTATTTTCTTGAGCCTAGTTTCTATCAGAAACAATGTTTGTACCTTCCAAGGTAGGGGTAAGGTCTGCATACACACTACCCTCCCCAAACACCACTTGTGGGATTACACTAGTTATGTTGTTGAGGCAATGTAGTAAGATTTCATGAACAATTGATTCTGGGCTACTTTGAGGCGTATTTTCTGCTTATTTATCGACAAGCCATTTTGATTGGACCATATAAACTTGTTGGTTAGTTTAAGACACGAACTCGATGATTGGGACATATTTATTTTATTCCTCATAACATATTCTGGCTTGTGTTGTTGTTCCTCTACTTGATGAATTGTGTCTGGCATTTGAAATGTTGATGATGTTTATTTATTTCCCTTGCTGTCTGGCTGTCATTCAGCTCCCAACCATGGCTATTGAAAAAGTTCTTATTGCAAACAATACGTCCATTATCCAAGATGAAGTACTCGCTCATAGACTTGGTCTCATCCCAATTGAAGTCGATCCAAGGCTGTTCGAGTATATGTCAGGTATTAGATCTTCTTGTAACATCATATCAGTAGTTACTATTGAGTTTCGTTTTAATCCTCTCCCCCCTTTTCTCAAATAAAGGATTTGCCTCTGATGAGAATTATGATGGCTAATTAACTTGTTCCTCTTTTTTTGGTCAGAAAATGATGTCCCTAATGAAAAGAATACAATTGTTTTCAAACTCCATGCTCGTTGTACAAAAGGCAGTGATCGACTTAGAGGTAATATTATTAGTATGACTATATCATGAAAATGTTCCCATCATTTAGTTCTGCATTTTCTGTTCTTTCATGTGTGGTGCTCCATTTAATTGCCACTACTCATGCAGGCTAATTAATTCTTCTGCATTTCTGTGTTAAAAATTGCAGTCTTGTCTAGTGAGCTGAAGTGGTTACCAAATGGCAGTGAATTGATACTAGGAACCGAACATCCAGCATCAAGTTCGAGTGCGAAACCAAAAACTTATACTTCATTCAGCTGTAGTCAGGATACTCTACCAGAATTCTCGAATGACCCAATTGCCCCAAAAGATGCAGATATTATTGTAGCCAAACTTGGACCGGGTCAGGTAGCCCTTGTGTCTTATATATTCTTATTTGCTGCTCCCTGTTGAAAAGGGAAGAAACTTATTAGAGCCAATATTTGAATTGTTGAACATTGTAGTATTGCTGCTTGATCATCAGCACTTTGCTCTTTGTTATTTCACAAACTTGTAGGTGCACTTTTGCTTTTCTATCCTTTTTGGCTTTGCATATTACTAAGTGAAGATTCTGCTAGACAACCATTTGTTATGGAAGTTTTGTTCTAAAATACCTGTATCCCCATTTGACTAAGAATGGCAAAATTGCATCAACACTTTTTGACTTTTTCTATGTAGTGCACTAACTCTTTCTTTGTATTCTTTCTTTGCTTCGAATATTACTAAGTGAAGATACCATTAAACACAACCATTTGTTACAAAGTTTTGAAGATCAAATATACTTATATTACCATTTGACTAGTTCCGTAAAAATTGTATCAACACGTTTTGACTCTTCCTATGTAGTGCACTCACTCATTCCACCAAATATTGTTTCTAATACATGCTTATCTCTGTTGAACAGAAATTTTACTTCACATATTTGTCTCTTCCTATGGAGCATTTAAGGTGTTTAATTTACTTCTGGAGAACTTTTATGCCTCCTTTGTAGGAAATCGAGCTAGAAGCTCATGCTGTTAAAGGAATGGGTAAGACACATGCAAAGTGGTCTCCTGTGGCTACGGCTTGGTACAGGATGCTTCCCGAGGTGACTATAGATTTTTCACAATATTTGATTTTGTGTATAGAAATTATTACCTTCAGACTATTAGTTTTCAAATTTTAAGTCTTAAAATTGAAGACCAACATATTTTTGGTAAATGCTTGGTATTGATCTTATTATTTGGGCACTGAAGGTTGTATTATTGCGGGATATTGAAGATGATGAAGCAGAAGCACTTGTGAAGAAGTGTCCGGTTAAGGTGTTTGACATCGAAGATATTGGTAAAGGTATAGCCGCTATAGCGACATTTATCTGTCAGTCCTTGATTTAATTAGGTCACCAATTGCAAATTTAAAAATGCAAAGCTGAAGCGATAATGTTCTTTCCATTGTTTCTAACAAGCATTAATGTATAGGTAAAAAGAGGGCAACTGTTGCTCGACCAAGGGTTTGCACTCTCTGTAGGGAATGCATCAGAGAGGAAGGTTGGGACAAGAATGTAGCGCTGAGACGTGTAAATGATCATTTCATCTGTAAGTATAGTAATAGCAGGGTATTTACTTGGTTGAGTACTGTATGCAGAGATGTCCAAAGTTCTTGGTATCCTTTAAATAGAATAATATCTGTATCTTTGTCCCCTATTATTATCTACTTTCTTGTGAGCTTAAATTCAAGTTTCTTGAGTTTCAATTCGGTTTGGGGTTCTTGAGGTAACTTTGATGAGATAATGATAATAATATATTACTTCATCCAAGAAAATACTGGTAGCAATATATTTAGCATTTTTTACTTTATTCTAGCGGAATAGTTTTGTTTCAGTATGTGATGTTAACTTCTAGTACCAAGAGATTTTAGGGTATTGAGAGTTTAACTTCAATTTACTCATCACTTTGACATTCTGCATATCAAAATGTTAGGTTGAGTATAATATGTTAGCATTTTGATCATATCTAGAAGTGGCAGAGTGAAACAGATTCTTTATGCTTCAGGTTTTCATAGTAACATGAGAAAAATTCGTGCATATTTTTCAATTGCTGGATGAACACAATTATGTGCTTCTTGGCGATAACTGATTTTCCATTCCTTGGTCCCATTCATCCGATCAAATAGCTCGATCTTCAGAGAAACTTACAATATTTCTTGTGTATTTTCTAGTTACCATAGAATCAACTGGAGCATTGCCACCTGAGGTGCTGTTTACAGAAGCTGTAAAGATTTTAGAAGAAAAATGTGAACGGGTGATAACGGAGCTGTCATGATCAGTCCTAAAGGGTAGTTAGATATGTTATCCTTTCCAGAAAGCCAAAGCAAGAGTTCAGCTTCGTTTCTTATGTGTATGAGACTCTTGTGATCCGGCCCTTCCTTGGACCCTTGCACATAGCGGGAGCTTTAGTGCATCAGGCTGCCCCTTTGTGATAGTCATTCTCTCTTCTCCTACATTCATATTTCTGAAGTTTTGTTTGTCAATTTGTCTTCGGACACATTATAGACGGGAATATGATTGTATTCCTGACTCTGCTGTCTTCGGAAGCACAAGTACACGACATGTTAATTTTAGTGTTTAATTGATGGAGGATGAAGTAAAAATTTAAAAGTTTATAGTTCCTCTTGCTTTAGTTTTGCTCCTTGGAAGAGAAATGGGAAAAAAAAAGTAAGGTTGTTATCCTCCTTCGTACATCTCTTCCCCAAAGATTGAATATTCAATAAGATTGTTAAGAGGAGTTATAACTTAGAAAAAAAGTTAGTTTTTTCCTTTTCAAAACATTGTTTGGTTATATATTGAATTCATTCTTTAATTAATTTTCAAGATGAGTTTTTCAAGTGAAACATCTTTTTTTTCACTTGTGAAACTTCAACTTAAATAGGGTTTGGACATGAATTAAGTGATGTTTGAACAATTTAGTATATGAAGTTGAACTTTGAAAGATTATATTTGAAAGTTGAAATTGTGTTTGAACATGTGTCAAAAACTACTTTTGCAAGTTTGAAAAGTTCATCTTCAAAAAGTAATCAAAAAAAATATTTCAAATATATAATCAAACAACGTATTAAAAAAATCTGAAAAAAGGAAAAGATAAAATGATATAACAAGTGAACTAAGAGATAAAATGATATCACGGCCATGATTTGAGTCGTTAAAGTGTGACATGTGAATAAATAATCAGTGGCGTAATTTTTCGTTAGCGATATCACTTTTTTAAAATGAGAAACACACACATATATATATATATATATAACATCATTAAAAATAATATTTAGTACTAAAGTGAGAAAGAAGGAAAAAAAACATAAAAAATGTACAAAAAAAAAGAAGGTTATACAAGTTCAAATATGCAACCTAAGCTTTGAAATTCAAAAGTCTAACCAATTGCACTAAACAAACTTTTTTTTAAGGATTGTCTATCTTGTGGTATATATCTCTTTTATATGCCTTTTCCATTTAATCGTATATATATAAATTTCTCGAGGAAGCAGTGTAACATGACATCCCATAACCCTTCTTGAATTCACTCTATAAACAACAATAATAATTCACCTAGGGTTAGCCGTCCGAACAAATGCTTCAAGCCATGTTAGCGTGAGTTTGCAACTTACCACATGAGACATGACATGTTTTAATTGAAGGAATGAATGTATACAAAGTGCGGGTTAGTCTTGATAAAAGATACAAGTATTTCCAACACTTCAAAAAGAAAAAATGGCACAACATTACAACCTAAGATTTAATTGGCAATAAATAGTTTATTTTTTGATTTTTTTTGGGCATTTTTTTAATATCTATTTGGCATTAAATAGCTATATTTCTTTTTCTTGAAAAATGATTTCTTCTTCTGATTTTCTCTCTCGATTTCATTTATTTTATTGTTTTTTTTAATCTCATTATTTGTCAACCGATTTTGCCATCATCAGTCCCAAAACAGTTGCACAACAATAGGGCGTACACTATTTTATATTTAAAAAAATCACGGTATTTTTCTACTCTCCTTCTTTCTTCCATTTTTTTTCTCCCTTTTCAAGTTTTAGGATTTCTATTTTTCTTCTCTAAAATATCTCTATTAGAGGTCAATTACAAGAGTAACTTTCCATAAAAAGTAACTCAAATCACGCTATTTTTTTTATATTGATTGTCTGCATTTTATTTGAAAAAATGAGGGTTTCTATATTCTTTATTTTGTGGTTGGATGCAAGTTCTTTTTGTTTTTATTTATTTATAAACTAGGTAATTTGTCCGCGCTTCGTGTAGTCATAAATAATAATTGCATTGAACTTGCAAATAATTCTTTACTATTTCAACATGAATTTGATTAGTTATCATTATCACATAACTCAAGAACCTCTAACAAATGAATTATTCAGGAAATACTAAATTATTGGTTCTTTAAACAACATTAAAAGGAAAATAAAGAAGAAAATAAGAATATATATATACAAAGGCATTTCATAAGAAAAAGAACACATTTAAGTTGCTTAGATTATACAATTGTGATATCCGTCTTAAGAAAAAAATCAAAAAGTTGTATACAGATTCAAAAAAGAAATTACGCTTGAACATGAAAGCAATTATAACTTTTGAACTTGCGTAATGAATTCCTTCATTTGATAAGTGAGAAACCTCATATCTATGTTAAAATAGATAATATGTAAACTTATATATAGTACTTTTAAGTTATAGAATTTTATATAGAATATCAAAACATGAATTCTTGGAACTGAGTACAATAATTATTTTTTGCACAATGAATATACCTGCTATATGTGTATAAGTTCAATATAACCGGAGACAATAACTTTGTAGAAACATAAACAACAGAGTTTGAAATATGTACTCAAAAACAATAATTAACATCATAAGCATAAATTAATGACTGTAAAAAAATACCAGGATATGTAAAAATAGAATGAAATAGAAAGAAAAAAATCGAGTCCACTGAATGCGCAGTGTCCCCTAAGAAAATTATTCCGCTCTAACACCTGAGGTTTAAAGAATTAGATCCTCTTGGAATGGAATGATTTTATTCACCAACGTATTGATACAAGAACAATGGTGTCAATAACCCACTCAACAAGACCAAAATACACGAATATTTAACTGTGCAGAAGAAGAAGAAAAAGTTCAGAATTTTTGTTGTTTTAAAATGAGAGGAAATTCCTCTATTTATAGACAACAAATGGTAGTGTGAACAAATTTTTATTGTACCTTATCGGAAAGGTCACAACTCTTTGAAAAAATCACAATCCTTTGGAAAGGTCACAACCTTTCATAAATGTCACAGCCTTTCATAAAAGTCACAACTTTTCATGAAAGGGGAAGGCTAGTTTTGGAAATAAATAAATTAAAAGGGAATTCTGGTCTATGGTGGCGCCACGTAGGTGGGCCTAAGGTTCTTTATATATATATATATATATATATATATATATATATATATATATATATATATATATATATATATGATTTTTGTGTTTTCCATTATTTTTCAATGGATAAGAATAGTTCATTCTCAAAAGAGAAGATACGTAGGAAATGACAATGTGAAATTCTTGGAGGAAATGATGAACTGAAAATCGATGATGAGTTTGAAAATTGTCAATTATAAATATTAATGGATAATGATTTCATTTTTGAACATTTTCTACCTACAACATCAATTTCAACATATACAAACTCACTTAGGTATTCAAGTCGAAGAAACGTTTGATTTTTATTTACTGTGAATTATGAGTTCATATACATTGATGTAAAACTCTATAACAGTCTAATATATATGTCTTCAAACTGAATGTATATGCACTTGAAAGTATGTATACAAACCTGATTTTATTTATCGAAATATTTTATCGAAAGGTATACACATCAATAGGTGCAAAATATACTTATGTATACTAATAATGTATACAAACAAAGTATAAGTAATGTATACATTATAGAGCGAATGTATACTTGATTAAATGTATACGTAATTGCATGTATTCAACTAAATATATGTTTATTTGTAGTAAATTTCAAAGTTCAACACCTACTCAATGTATATATACACATATATTGAATGCTTAATACTAAGTTTAGATCATTGCAACTGAATACACAAACAAGATATGAAAATAAATTTTGTATACATTATAGTGCAACCATATACTTTATCAAATATATTTTAATTGAATATATGATGTGGATATTTGAGGGAATGACATTACAAATCCACTCTCATTTAAGTAAAAGATCCTTGTACCTGACGGTAACAATTAAGAGATAATTATGCACATCCAGGACCTCATGAAAGTAAAATTATAACAGAAGGATCAAGGTTGGGGATAGAAGCCTACGACAATCACATGAATTTCTCAAAGAATTATCCACCAGGGGGATAATTCTTCCATGGACCGAACTCCCTTTTTATCACCTTCACCCAAATAATCAAAGGTGACAACTGGGAACAAACAACCCACTTGTTGATCTACGTCCCAACTTCCGACCCTTCAAGTAGTATTCACACCCTACTTCACACCAACCACAAATCGAACAAGACATAACTCATCTTCCATCGATGACATTCCAACAAGGAATTCACCCAAAGATTTATGTTCTCAACTCCATGAAATGCTAATTGTAATTATTCAAAAAAAAAAAATTTGAAAAAATCCTCATGGCATCTCATTAAAATGCATATTTACAAATAGGATATCATGAAGTTGAGAACATAAATCTTTAGGAGAATTCTTAGTTGAAATGTTATCGATGGAATATGAGTTAATTCTTGTTCAATTTGTGGTTGGTGTGAAGGTGTGGTGTGAGTATTGCTCGAAGAGTCGGAACTTGGGACGTGTATCGGCGAGACTAGTGGGTTGTTTGTTCCCATTACTGTCACCCCTGTTTGTTGGGGGTGATAGAAATGGAGTTCTACCCATGGGAGAATTGTAGGAATTGGGTAGTGGTCCCCCCATTAGGTAAAAATTAGATTCTCCACGGGTGGGTAATTCCCTGGAAAACTCATGTGGTTGTCGTAGGTTTCTATCTTCATCCTCATTCCTTCTGTTATAATTTGAGCCAGGTACACAGGGTCTTGAATGTTGTTAGTTATTTCTTGATTGTTATCCATATTTAGTGAATGGCTGGAGAGCCCCATCTACAACAACGATTCGGGTGTTTGATCAACGGAACGGGAATGGTACTACTAAATATTAGCGATTAAGGTATTGGTTGTGATGATGGTGATAGTGGGGTGGTAGAGCGGGATGAGATTGAATGCCAACAACGGCGCGGTGGTAGATGAGGCATGATTTGTAAGTAGAAATGTTGTTTCTTGTATGTGTGATTTGTTTGTTTTCCTTCTTATAATTGAGTGGAGAGAGATATGAGTGTCTGTTTATAGTTATAGCTTTTATATCTGAACTATATTTGTCTCTTTCAAACTATAATAATAAGATTGGTCAAAATATTTTATTATTGGTCAACTTTACAATAATGAGACTCATTTATTATTGGTCAACTTTACAATAGCATGCTCATTCATATTGGTCAACTTTACAATAATGAAGGCCCTTAAATTTGTCAATATATTTCATTTAGATATCCAAATTAAGTCATATTCTAATTGAAAATCCAACTTCTAATAAAGCGTTCAAATTAGATATTTTTTTGTTCAAATTTTGATTATATCTTTTGAGTGTGTGTTTTCATTTGCATATTAAGTAGTTAAATTAATAATATAAAATATTTCATCTCTTATAATAATACAAATTCACCTCAATAATCATATTGCACCTTATTTTCCAAATAATTTAGAAGCAAATTTTAATTAATATACCAAATTTAGGAACATATCTTTCAAAGATTAAAATGATATTAGATCAGAAAATAGGCCAAGTGCAATAACTCAACAATGACCCTTTTTGTATTTAGTTTATAAATATTTCTTGTAACTTCTTATGCCAAATTTAGAAACAGATTAGTCTAAGATTGTAGTAATCTTGAATCAGAAAAAAAGACTATGTCTAATGACTCAACAGTGACTGATCTTTTGTGTTTAATTTACAAATTTTCTTATGCCAAATTTAAAAATAGATTAGTCAAAGATTACAGTGACCTTGAATCAGGAAAAAAAAGAGCTGAGTGCAATCACTTAGCACCAACTCTTTTGTGTTTAATTTACAAACATTTCTGATAGCTTCTTTTATTACACTAATTGTGTTCTCAAGTTTCAAAAAATTGCAAAAAAAACTCCTCTAAATTGTTGCTTTTCTCTATCTTAAATAAATATTCTCACTAATTCAATAACAAGATTTGAATTAATGTGGTTGTATAGTAAATTTAAGTTTCATCAATGAGTTACTACCTATGCTAATGATTAATATTCTCAAACACATTTGAGCTTTACACATTTTAAATTGAAGCAACTAATAATGAATTTCTCTATGTGTTATATTTCACAAGTTGTTGTTTATTAGAATACATGAGATATTTATTATTATTATTTAAATGTGTTTATTTTACATCAAAGTAATATATACTTTAAATTATATGTGTCACACGCTGAGTTGATCCTCTCCCACTCTCACTTGCCGTGTGTATAGGTAAAAATTGATGGTTGAGATTTATTTACCGTCAAAAGATTAAAAAAGAAAAATAATTTTAACCGAAAGGAAGAGAAAATTTGATGGCAGCAACTTCGAAAAAAACATTCTGCCACATGATTTATTTGTAAAGCAACAAACTTTCTATACAATAATTAAATAGTCGGGAAATTAATAACTTAAATTAATTTTATATTAAAAAATATGAATAAATGAAGGATTTGTAAATGACACATTTATTTTTGTATAATAATAAGTAATAAATAAATAGGAAAAAATATAAAAAGTTGAGAAAAAAAGATTAATAAATTTTTTGACAAAAGAAAAGTGTCACCACTTTTCTTTTGTTAAGCTTTATATCATATAAAATAAAGATTAGCTTGAAAAGAATTCCCTCTTAAGTTCAAGAGTTTAGAAAGACTTTTAGCATGGAAAGTAGTTCATACTTCCTTAGAAGAATATAAGCTAGAACAATCTTATGTACGAGTCTCGGTCATTATATACGATATCAAATTTGACTTATTTCTTTCTTCATATAGTAAAGAGGAAATTTTGCAAATAACCATTAAAACAAATTTGATTAGGCTCTATAGCTATACTTTGCTAATTATGATTCGTAGTTATATGTTAGAAGGAGGAGAGATGCGAGCGAGATTGGGAGAGGCGAGTGAGAGAGGGCATAGAGTAGAGAGAGTTGAATTGTAAATGTATATCTGTCAGATAATTGTATATATGTAACTGGTATACATATGTACTTGTATATTTTGTGAGCGAGTTTAGGAGAGGGAGGAGAGAGGCGAGTGAAATTGGGAGAGGTATGATTTAGAAATCATAAATTAAAATTTTTAACTTCCCTCTAAATACTCGAACATGAGATATCTAATTGAAGATGAAGAGGTACTTATTGCTCACTCCGTATATTATTTAACCCATGTTTGATGTCCTATTACAATCTAAAAGATAGGTAGCATACATGCTATTGATACTAAGACAACAGACCTAAACATAACAGTGGATGGAAATCTTCCCTTGTCACTGCGGAAAAAGAGTGCTTCATACACTGGCACATTCACTATAACTATTAATCCACATAGAATCACATTTCCCACTCCTTCTAGTGTTGTTGCAGCCATAACAAGTTTCTTCATTCCCCAAATGAAACTAATTAGATTAAGCAATGCAAGTGTGGCTGTGATTGTGAACATAGCAGATGAGTTGCCAAACTCCATCATCTCTTGCTCGTATCTCCTCTGTACATCTTCGTCTACTACCTTTGTCGTGAGGGCAAATGCTGTCTGAGAGAAGCCTAATTGCTTAATCACTGCATCTATGAACGCGAAGAAGTATGACGTTGTCCTTCGAATCAACAACATTCTTTGCAAGTTCCACCATGACTTAGGTGTATCACCACAGCTAATGGATTCAGCCAAGGAATATGCAAACTTGGCGATGAAAACATACGCAAAAGGCAAGAACCATAGACTTGACACCTGCAATATAATGAGTGATGAAGACATAATTAAGTAAATAACAGGTGATGGTCGTGAAAAAAGTATAGTTTAAGCTTTTAGATAAGATGGTTACGTAAGTTGATTACCTCTGGAAATAAGGAGATGCCATGAAGCAGAGAAAGAGAAGTAACCAACACATAAGTTAGTGTGGGAACAGATAGAGGGGCCCAAAGAAGGTATATGCAATATCCCATTTGGGCACCCAATTTGATTTTGCCATGGCCATATATGAAGGGACAATATTTGGATATGAAAATCTGAAACATGCCTTCTGACCATCTCTTATGTTGAACAAGAGCAACATCTAAGATTGTTGGAGCAATACCTAAAAAAGCAGGTTTACTTGGCTTATAGTATATTGATTTCCATCCTCTGCATTGGATTGTTAATCCTGTGATTATATCTTCCACAGGAAATCCATACAACAGCCCCATCTGGACAAAAAAAAATCAAACATATGTTCTCAGAGCTCGAACTCGAAACATCTATCAAAACAGGATGAATGTTTTAACATTCCACTACACCCTTTGACGGTATCTAGGAATTAGTACCTGTTTTCCCCATTGAGTCCCCTCTTCATAGCTACAATTTGCAACAACTTTTGATGCTTCCTCTAATTCTTCCACAGTTTTATAGGTGGATTTTTCTTGCAGCTTGTTATTCCATTCAAAAGTTTGATCCTCAGAGAATATTCGACCACAAAGACTTTCCCTTCTGTGTAAACACCCTGTGCCACAGTACAAAGCTGCTCCATAACCTCCCATACCAGCAAGTTCAATCTACATGTCGAGATTCGAAGTTTATAAATTGTCTTATATATACAAAAAAAATTGTTAAAAGAGGGTTGTCAAAGAATCATTTCTACAACTTACCTCATGAGTAACTCGAGCTATATTTCCGTAAATATCATTCTTGGTTGCATTATTGTAACGTTGAGGATACTGAACATAGGCTACCTTGTACCCTTGCTTTTCATCCATGAAGAAGCACAATGATTCTCTTATTGCATCTGGATCGTTCGAGTACATGTCACAATCCAAGTTAAGAATGATAGGTGCATTACTTATTTGTGACGAAACTCGTATCTACACACAAAAACAAATTTATACTGTTAAAAAGATCGAGATAAGTAATTACTAATAATAAGTTTCATAGCTTAATTTACCAATGAGTTCATTGATCCAGCCTTGAAGTTATGTGGCCAATTTGGTTTTTTCTCTCGTGACATATAGACAAGCGTTGGCAGTCGATTTCCATCCATGTCGACCATGTTATGATCTCTTCCATCTATTAAAATCTGAAAAGATACAAATTACATCTCTCTTTTTTGTTTTCTGTTCATTTTCGACGTTAATTAATAACTGTTGTAGTAACAATAGCATATATAATGTACCTGAACAATTGAGTGGTGATCTTGTTTTGTAACTTTAGTGTTCCATTCTGAGAACCCTTTGTGCTGAGCCTTAATTTCATTGGGAATGCTACCATTTTCTATGGAGGCTTCAATCCTGCTTTTCATATCTTCATATAATTTCTGAAGAAAGTTACACATCAGTTTAGATGAACTAAGATATGACTCATTTGTTAATTTGAACTCGAAATGACTCATCAAATTGTCGTGTCAAAACTCTAAAGTATTAAACTTCCTTCGACTAGTTCATGTGTTTACTATTTTGAACCCCTAGTCAAATTATTTTGGCTCCGCCACTGATTGAGTCATGACTTATTTGTTACCTCTTCTTAATCTCAAGTTCTCACCTTGATATTGAACCATTCTTGTGCAAAAACTTTGTCATTTAAATTGGAGGCATCATGTTGAAAATAGGCAGCAGGGGACCTAGGCTCCACATTGAATCTCTTGCAGAAAGGTATCCAATATTTAGAGAATTGAGAGGCTTCAAGAAGAGCATAAAAATGTATATTGTGAACCCCCATCATCAGAAAGGTAAACACTCAACTTTTGAGTAGGGTAATTGTATGACATGACTGATAATATTGTGTTAATCACCATTGTTGGAGGTTCCATTAATGGATCTGCTGTACAAACGAATATGTCTACGTCTGGCAAATTCTCGTCATATCTGCAAACAACTTGTCAAAGTCAGGAGTCGGTGTAGTTATGAGTAATACATTAATCAGTTATGAGGATATTTATGTATTGTTTCATGCAGAAATTCGTTATACAGGATTTAGTTATTCCATTTTCTATCATGTACTATAAAACTATACAATAATTCTCTTATAACTTATATAGATATTAGTTATGAATATTTCTAAATTTCAAACAGAACACCATATTAATTTTATATATAGTCCTAACTAATTACCAAAATGGTACTATTACTTATGCTCTCCTAACCAGCTACCAAACAACCCCTTGGGTTCAACCAAAACACAATATTTTGGATTCTGATGATATATATATATATATATACTAAACAAGTATTCTCTATTTCAATTTAAGTAGGCGTTTGGTCATGCGATACCATATCACGGTATGAAATTATGAGATGAAATTAGCGTTTGGACATGTGATTTTACGCTGATTTCATCTCATAATTCCATATCATGAGATGTGATTCCATTATCTCCAAATACCATGATATAGAATTCCATATCATGATTTGAGATAATTTTAATACAAAAATTGATCCACAAATTTATTTGTTAAAACAACCCCACATTTATATCTACTAACCATTTATTTTATATGTAAATAAAATTTATAACGACATCATTACTTTTTAAAATATTATTATTCTCATCGACATAAAATTTATTAATTATTCTCACCAACATATAGTCACTTTAACTCACACCAACCAATTGTTGAGTAATATTAAAGACTAGTACACTATAATTTATGTTCAATTTTTTTATTGAATTAAAGTTAGATGAAACAGTTACTTAAGTGGAGAACAAATAACAATGTAATAATTTATTATGTGATTTTATAAATTTATGTTTATTTGGTAAGATTGAATAAACAATTGAGGTTATTTTAATAGTTTTACAACTTATGAGATTCTTATGTTTATGAGAAAATATACAACACCAAAATTTCATACCGCATGTCCAAACAAAACTTCAATTTCATCACATAATACTATATTATGATATCATATCATGATTCGATACCATATTGCATGGCCAAACATGCAGTGTCTTAGTTTAACTATACATGAAATTTAAGAAATAAAGAGTTTTTTTGTAGTATCTTGTGAATATTATGATTTTAAACTTGCCATGTAGAATTTTAGAATTGAAAAACTTAATAGATATACAGAAAAGGGCCACAATACCCTGGACTATCTAAAAAGATTTAAATATGCCCCTCATTCACCTATTGAGTTAAAAAACAGTCCACCTTTTTTATTCATTTTTACATAGCAAGGCAAATATATGTTATGTATTTAATATATATATATATATATTTAATAAAATTATAATTTCCAGCTATAATATCTATTTAATAACTATTTTTCAATTTAAAATTGTATCTTTCAATTAGTGTCTTTCTAGGCTTAATTTTAGGCATTGTATTTATCAATTATCTATCTTTACTCTTTTCTCTCTCCAAATTAGTGTATAACCCCAAATTAACACATTTTTCCTCTTTCATGAATAATTAATTTTCTTCTTCTTTTCTTCCATGGGCGATTCTTTCGAATTCTTTTCAAATTCAAATTTAATGATGATGTGCTTCCTCTCCCTTTTTCCATAAAACATCATTAACATTGGATCAAGATGATTTACGAAACTTTATTCTAAACCTTGAGAGAAAGCTTTGAAGCTTAATTTCAAATTTACGAATTCAAGAAATTGTTACTAAAATTAATGGGTGATGTTTCGAAAGATTATATAATACGAGGAGTTCATATCTTGAATTTGAGGGATTCTTGGTGCAAATTTGGGAACTTTTCAAGGAATCAAACGCCACATATATGCATTCTATTCATATATTAATGTACTTGTATCTACATTGTATTCATGACTTGAGTGTATTCGTTTCACTATTATTGTATCACATGTATTTGTTTGTATCTGATATTGATTACACATTTGTATCAATGAATCAAAGTGTATCTCTTCTTTGTTATTCTTTTTGTATCAATGCATTGTGTATCTTGCAACTTGTTATAAATTTGAATCAATGTATTCAAGCTCATTAGTTCCTTATTTTACATTTGTATCATGTATTTGAGTATATTTTTGTTCACTATTATATATTTGTATCAATGTATTTGAGTATTTCTATAGGGTATTCATCACCAGAATGCATTTATATCAATGTCATACCAAATGCATTCAAGTAAAAAACACTATAACAAAAAAAAAATTGTATCAATGTCGTACACGTAATAGTTAGTGATACAACAAAATCAATGAAGATTTAAAGATCTTGTTGTGCAATTTCTTTGTTTATTATGGAAAAAATATTATGAGATTTCATAGTTCCATTGATTAGGGAAGATTGAGATATTATGTTAAATTTCCTTTCTTAAAAGATATTGCTACACAATTAATACACTGCATTAAATATTGTATTTGTATGCGGAGTAACTACCTAAAAACAACATATGTATACTAGAATACAACTAACAAACACAGTGAATACATTAAGATACAACAGGATAGTCAATTAAAAGTTAGTTACAACTAGTAATTATCTTACTTATAGCTACTAAACTTTGTTAAGCCCTAAACTATAGCCATTTCTATAAGTTCCCCTTAAAAGATCCACCAGGAATAAAGCATAGGATCAATTTCTCTCTCCCCCTTAAACCTAACACTTTTTTTTCATTTAATGAAATTTGTAATAATAGAGGTCACTTGTAGATAATTAAGCTAGTGGTAGTTCAAATGCATTAAAAAAGTCTTCTACTCTATACAACATATGGATCTTACAATCAACAAACATTTTGACTCGACTATGAAAAACTTCAAATACACACAAAAGTAATGTAGAGCCTGTTTGGATTGCTTAAAAGTTAGTTAAATTTACTTTCAATTTATTTTTAACTTTTGTGAGTGTTTGACGAAGTTAAAAATAACTTAAAATAAATTTAAAATGACTTTTAAAAAGTTAAAAGTAGCTACTCCCCTACATTTCATTTTAACTTAAAAATTACTAACATTTGACTTTTAAAAAGCTATTTTTTTTAAGTTAAGTCAAAAATGCTCGTAATGTAGTGGGAACGGTAAGTTAGATTAGGCATGTTAACTTCAAATATGATATGCATCTCATTAGATTTTAACTTCAAATCTAAAGGAAATAAATTCAAAATTTAAAGTTAATGGATTCAAACTCTATGATTCTTATCGTTAAATTCATTAAACTTTTAAACTTTCAAATTCAAAATATTAATATTTATTGAAATCTTAACCAATTACCAAAACAATATTACTTATGCAAGATACAATATACATGTATGATATTTCTTCTAACCAACTACCAAACAACCACTTATTCTCCTCATTTTAATTGAAGTGTCATAGTTTGATTGTGCATAAAGTTTAAGAAATAAAAAGAAATTTTGTAGTCTCAAATTAAAAATGTGTGTAACATTTTGAATATTATGAATTTAAACACGCCATGTATAATATTAGAATTGAAAAACTTATTAAATATAGAAAGATATACTTTTTTATACAAATTAAAGAGAAAAGTAAGACACTTAGGGTGAGTTTGGTATGAAGAAAATGTTTTCCTAGAAAATGTTTTCTTGGAAAACAAATGAATTTGTAACTTATTTTCCCATGTTTGGTTGGTGAGTAGAAAATATTTTTTAATGTTTGGTTGGTGAATGAAAAATATTTTTCAGAAAATATCTATTATTTTTTGTTTGAGACTAAAAGTACTCATTAGGAACAAAATTCTGATCCGAAAATCAACCCCGATAATTGATCTAGGACCCGACCCCGATACCCAAACTAGGACAAGATCCCGATGACCATTCCAAAATCTGACCCTAAGCTCTGACCCAATCGAACCCAGGAATTTAAAAAAAAAAAAAAAAAATTTGACAAGGTCGCGGGGGGGGGGGGGGGGGGGGAGGGGTAGGGGGTGCGTAAAAAATGAAGTTTTTTTAAATTTGAAATATTTCCCAAAAAGAAAAACTTATTTTTTTACGGGAATGGCCTGGGTGGGGTTGGATGGGGGGGGTTAGGGGGTAGGGGTGGTGTGGCGTAAAAATGATTTTTTTTAAATTTGAAATACTTGGTTTTTTTTTTTTTGGGGGGAAATATTTTTTAAAATTTTATATTTCTTTTGTTTGATTGGGGGGAGGCTGGTTTGGGGGTAGAGATAAAAATAAATTCGAATTTTTTTTATAAAAAATTGAATGGGGAAGGTCGGCTACAGGGTATGGTAGGATAAGAAAAAACAATTAAAGGATGAAGTAGAGTTTGGAAAAAAATTTCCTTTATTTTGGAAGGGAAGTCATTTTCCTTAAATTTGAGGAAAATGAGTTGTTTTGAAAAACATTTTCCAAATATTTTAAGCCAGCCAAACATGAAAAAATTGGAAAACATTTTCCAAAAAATGTTTTCTTCCAAACCAAACACACCCTTAAAGTAAAATGAATTCAAAACATAGTAATATTTATTGAAATCTTAATAAGTTTCAATGAGGAGAAGTCAAACCTGAGGAAAAGTCTGTCCTTGTAAAGATAAGTATATATAATATTCCAACGAACTGACAGAGTGATAATCCAGTAGAAACCAAAGCAAAGTTCAGCTAAGAACGTACATATCCATGCCAATCTCCCAGATTCACCTTTATTTGGCATATTAATTAATCTGTATAACCATATTAAACAAATACCCACAAATATTGTTGAAGCAAATAACTTGTATATAGTTTTTCCTTTAGCTTCCTTTGACTCAAATAATGGAAGATGCAAAGTTTGTTCACCCATCTCTCTCTCTCTCCAAGATACACACGAACAAACGAACAAAAACTATATATAGATGTTTTATTATTATACTATAAGTTTAGATATGATTGACTATGGGTGGATGAAGTTGAATATGCATTACATACCATATATAGCTTGAAACAAAAGTTAAAAGAAAATAATTTGTCATCTTGATTTAAAGGTATTGCAATTATATTTCAAAATGTCTTTTAATTTTGTAATTTTAAATATGTCACAGGAAAAGGTAAAATTAAAAAATTATTTAAAAAAAATAATCATTCTTTCTTAAACGGACTAAAAAGAAAAAATAACTATAATAAATTGAAACATGTGGATATTTTTTTGTTGTTGTGTAGTTTATTTAACGTTTATGTATGACAGATCGACTATGGGTGGTTGAAGTTAAATATGCATTACATATAATATATGTTCATCCGTTTAATTTTTATAACTTATTTTGATTTAATTAGAACAAAGTATAAAAAAATAAAAAGGAAATTTTGTGGTCTTTATTTAAAGATATATCAATTGTATCAAAAAAAAAAATTAATCTTATGGTCTTTTATATAACATGTGAAAAGTTAAGACTATAAAGTTATTAAAAAGAAAAATGATCATTCTTGTTTTAAACTGACTAAAAAGAAAAATAGGTCAAATAAATTGAAACGGAAAAATACTTTTTTCGTTTAGAAAAAACGTCTCTTTTCTTCTTCTTCTTTTTTTTTTTTATAATTTTTTAATTTCAATTTTTTACCTAACATATTCAAATTATAAAACTATATAATATTTTAATATATTTTAATGTAAAATCACAAAATTAAATTTCGTATAAATTAAAATAAAATAAATAAATTTAAAAGGTCCAAGTATGACTATTTTACTATTTGTAGCTTACTAGAGGCAGCAGGAGGACCACATTAAAACAAACAATTATACACAGCGGGCCGGGCGAATGTATATTATTGATTTTAAATTTACGTGAATTTAGTAATTTCGTCTCATATTTTCGTTTTAATTCGAGTGTCATTTTCGATTTTCAAAGTCAAATGCTTTTTTATATCATTTTCAAATAATTTTGATGATTATTATTATAATCTATAACAATATAAATTTTATTTTAAAATTTTACATTCAAATGACATTAAAATTTTAAAATATTTAACTTTTGAAAATCAAATACTATATAGATAGAGATAGAGATAGAGATAACTAAAAAGATTAAATATTTGTTGTACAATTTAATTATTATAATTTTTATTTGAGGCTGCTCCTGAAATCTATAAATTTCAAATAGTAAATTCGTATCGTGTAGCGTTTTTTAAAGGAAAAAAATATTTAAATAGACAATTCATTTTACTGTATTCTCTAAAATATCCTATCATTTGAAAATAAAAATTACAAAAATTCCTACTTTATGAAATGTATCAGTCGAATACATCACTTTACGCGATGTATCGATTGGATACATCACTTTAAGCGATATACCAGGATTTACGCGATGTATCGAAACATTACTTTATGTGATGTATTAGTCAGATACATTGTGATGTATCGGTCGGTTACATCACTTTACGCGATGTATCAAAACGTTGAGTGATGTATTCAAAATTGAGATGCGATGTATCAGGACATTGACGAATGTATACGAAGTCGATATGCGATATATATAAAAGTAAAAAATCTACTAGTTTTCCAGGAAAACATTTTCCTTCATACTAAACACACCCTTAAAGTAAAATGAATTCAAAACATAGTAATATTTATTGAAATCTTAATAAGTTACAAGTCTTAACTCGATTTGTTGACAAAATATCTTTATTTTATAAAAATCTCATGAATTTTAAATTATCTCTAGTTTTCTTAATCTTCCGCATGTCTTTACTGTAATTGGGAATTAAGGGTTCTCCTACTTAGGCGTTAAAGTAGGTGCCTGCATGGCCCGATAGGTTGGGTCGTGACAAATTGGTATCAGAGCCCAGGTTACCAGTCTCCTAGTACAAGAGCAAATGTGGAATAGACTCCTGGGATTGGTGTGTTGACGTCCACATCTAATCTTCGGAAAGCTATGAAGCATTCTAGGAATTCGTTCCATTTCTTCTCTCCTTTCGTGCGAGTTGTAGCTTGTGGTATGAGTTGAGTCCAATTGGTATCTTCCGATTCCAATTGGTATCTCAGCAAAGTGAACAGGATGCCGTATTCAGCGATGTAGCTACGAATCATAATTAACAAACTATAACTATAGAGCATAATAAGCTATTTTTGAGTGGCTATATGTGAAAATTTCCCTAAATAATTACAATTTCATAGCCCAATTCAAATTAATTCAGTAAATACCCATTGACTCAAAATAAATTACAATTTCAAAAGCTGAACAATATATGAAAATTCAAATAATAAAAGCACTTGCAATATTTAGGACCCAAACAAACTGCTGCAAATCGATATTATTGATGCAATTATAATAAATCAAAATGACCATTATATTATTACTCTCAATAATACAATAAACTAATTAAATTTATGAAGCTTCATGAAGGGCATGGTAATTTTCATTCATCATACGTCTTACAAACTTGTTCTGCGCATGAACACAAACACATACGTGGTTAAGACAAGCAGGCAACAATGTTGGACCACAAGTGTTGACACAATCTGAAGCCTGATTACATGGTTTGTCTGCTGATTGCACTATAAAGAAAAATAATAATTTTATAACTTTACTGTTACAACAGATAAAATTTATCGATCATATATAAAATTAATCCAATGTGTGTTAGCATTTAAAAAGAGAAGAAAATAAAAGAAGATGAATTAGAGTAAGAATTCATACCAGATGAAATAAGAAATAAAGCAAAAATGAAAAGCATTTTTGAGAATTGTCTCTCCATTTTCCCTTTTTGATGTTTGATAATAACTCTACTCTGTTATTATCAAGAATTTATAAAGTGGCAAAAAAATTGGATGTAAATTAATAGAATCTATGAAGTCAACTATTGGTTTTGGTAAGAAATGGATGTAAAAGGAAAAAAACATTAATTTTTCAATGATTTATGGAATATGAACTATTGATTTGGTAAGAAAATGGATGTAAAGGGAAAATATTAATTTTTCAATGATTTATGGACTATCGATTTGGTAAGAAAATGGATGTAAAAGGAAAAACATTAATTTTTTTTTTAGTGTTTTATGGAATGTGGTTTCATTTATTTTTATTAGATGACCATGTTTGATTTTAAAATGTATATAGGTCCTTATTAGGTAACATGATAATTCACTTGTGTAAGATTTTTGAAATTTATATTTGTTGGTGCACCAGTACGGTTCGGAGCGGTGAAATCAAACTCAATTCGTTTAATTCATTCACATTTCGGTGGATTATTGACCCGCCTATTTATTAGCTCAACTTATTTCGATTCATTAAAAATTGAATTGATTTGTAACCTAAATTGACTAATGAGAAATTTTGTTAAAATATTATTAATTTTTTTTTAAAAAATTGATACGTTATGTATAGCCATAATAATAATAAAAAAATATATTAGGAACTAAAATATTTTAAAAGAACAAATAAAATAATTAAAACTTAATAAAAATTAATAATTTTATTAGGAACTCTTTTGTGTGTAGTTCATTTAGCGTTTAGATAGGATTGACTATGGGTGGTTGAAGTTAGAATATGCATTACATATAATATATGCTCATCCGTTCCATTTTATTTTGACTTAGAATAGAGTTTAAAATAATAAAGAGGAATTTTGAATTTTGTTGTCTTCATTTAAAGATATGTCAATTGTATTAATTTTTTTTATAAAAAAAATTTAGGTTTAAATATATTACGTGAAAAGTTAAGATTTAAAAGTTACTAAAAAGAAAAAAGATCATTCTTTATTTAAACAAACTAAAAAGGAAAGTAGGTCAAAAAAATTGAACGGAGACAATACTTTTTTTTGTTTAGTTCATTTAGAAAAGAACGCATCTTTTCTTTCTTTTTTTTTATAATTTTTTAATTTCAACTTTTTACCTGATATATTCAAAATAATAAAATTATATAATATTTTAATATATATTTTAATGTAAAATTATAAAATTCAAAAAGTTTCTTCACTTTCTTAAATTTTGCATCAATTAAAATAAAAATAAACAAATTAAAAAGGTGGAAGTATGACTATTTTACTATTTGTAGCTTACTAGAGGCAGCAGTAGGAGGACCACATTAAAACATGAGAAAATTACGCGGTTAAACAAACTTATATTACTTAATTACTCATCATAGCTATAGTTTGTTATAATTATCATTCGCGATTAACATTATACATTAATTACGTGGGCTGACTTTGAGTTTGTATAATTAGCCACGTTTGTATATGTATAATTCGCCAGAATATACAAATACATATGTATAATATACAATTATCTAACCGATATACATATACAATTTATCTCTCTCGCTCGCCTCTCTCCTTCCTCTCCCAATCTCGCTTGCCATATATACAAATGCATATGTATAATATACAATTATCTAACCGATATACATATCAATTCACCTCTCTCCCACTCTCCGCCCTCTCTCGTTCGCCTCTCTCCTCCCGCTCCCAATCTCGCTTGCCATAAATACAAATACATATATATATATAATATAATTATCTAACCGATATACATATATAATCCACCTTTCTCCCACTTTTTTCCCTCTCTCTCGCCTCTCTCCTCTCTCTCTCTCCCAGTCTCGCTCGCCTCTCTCCTCCCTATAACATGAGTTACGAATTGTAATTATCAAACTATAGCTATGGAGAGTAATTAGGTTATTTTTGAGTGGCCATATATGAAAGTTCCTCTTAAAACAATTATACACTGCCGAGGGGATGAAGGTATATTATTGATTATAAATTTACGTGAATTTAGTAATTTTGTCTGATATATTGTTTTCCCCGTTTTAATGTAAGTGTCATTTTCGATTTTGAAAGCCAAATGAACTTTTTATATCATTTTCAAATATTTTTAATTATTATTATTATAATTTATAATAATATAAATTTTAAATATATAAATTTTATTTTAAAATCTTACATCCAAATCACATTAAAAAATTAAAAATATAGCTGCTCATCAAAATAACAGTAAATAAATATATATTAAAAAAATAAGATATTTATATTAATTTTTAATATATATGTATATTTAATTAATAAATATAATTATTTTGACAGATTAGATAAATATTTAACTTGTCTTTTTTTAAAAAAAAATTATTAAAAAGGGAATGGCCAATGAGAATATAAAAGAATTAACAAGGTGCAATGGTCCTTGCATCTACCAAGTGATGATGTTAATAGCATGTGAAACAAAAGGACAAACTTTGTAATAAAATATTATAATCGATGGAGTATTAGTTTGTGCAGACTTTTTCTTTATTCTAACAAAAAAAAGCCTCAAATAATTCGTATTAGTAATATGAGATACATAATTATCTTTTATAAAATACTAGTTACAAGAGTGTGTGTCAGTACGAACGTAATATATATTATTTTTTTGTTTCAATTTATGTGATATAGATAAAATTTGAAGAGTTAATCATTAAAGTTATTAATTATTGTAATTTATAAAAAAAATTTGTAACTTTCAATAATATATGTTACTCTGTTTGTGCCAATTCATGACACTCATAAATTTTTCATGTCTTATAGATTTTAAAATTGTTAATTATTGTGACTTATAGTACTTTTATATTATTTTAAAATAATGTATGTTACTTACTTTGTTCCAATTTATGTTGCACATATTATGTTTTATATGTCATTTAAATATTTTAAAATTTTAATTATTGTGATTTATATTATTTTTTACATAAATTTTTAATAATATATGTTATTCCAGCATAAAAATTTCAACAATAAAATTATTTAAAAACCTTCCCGGTATTTTCTTAGCATCATTGCTCATGTAGATTATTTTCAAACAAGGTGTAATAGATCACTATCTCTAGGAGAAAAGAGTTATTAAGATTCAAACAAAAAGAAGCAATTTTATATATTTTTTTAAAAACTATATGTCATATTTGATTAGAGGAAATTAAAGAGAATGACCACTCAGCCATGTTACTAAAAACCAACATTCACCTAATTATCATTAGATATGGAGAATGAGCACTAAGTCATCTAACTAATTAAAATTTATGAGCACAACTAAAATGTCACGTCATATTTTATTATAGAAAATTAAAGAGAATGAACATTCAATTATATTACTAACCAAAATTGACCTAATTAATATTAAATATGGAGAATGACCACTCAATTATGTAACTAACTAAAAAAAATCATGCGCACTAATAAGATATCACGTCATATTTTACTAGAGAAAATTAACCACAAGGAAATACACTCAAATATGCCATCAAACTTTGAAAAAAGATTATCTGTATTATTTGTTAAAAGTTTGGTTTATTCATGTCATTTTCATTTGAGAAAAGGCTCATTCGTATTATTTATTGTTAACTGAAATGACATAGATGACTCAAACTTTTAATGGATGACATAAATGAGCCTTTCTCAAAGTCCGATGGTATATTTGAGCCTTTTTCCTTTTAAAAAATAATTTAAATAATGACGCAGCCGAATCATAATTGATCACGTGGAAAAAAAATAATTTTACCAAATCGAAAATGTTATCCATTAATAAATAATGACATGAATAAGTCTTTTCTCAAATAGAAATGACATAAATAAGCCAAACTTTTAACGAATAATATAAATGAGTCTTTTCTCAAATTCTATCACAAACGTTACTAAGAAAAAAATGACCCAATTTACTAAGAAAAAAATGACCCAATTATCATTAAAATATGGACCACTCAATCACTATAAAATTGGCCCAATTTTTTCTATTCAATTTTCTTTTCCAACCATCACTTGCCAACTTGTATGCCAAACTTTAAAAGTACATTAACTTTTGTTTTTTTTCCACATCTGGTATAAAAAAAAGAAGAAATAAATCACAAGAAAACGAAACTTGACAAAGCTAAGAGAAAAAGAATCTAATTAAACACATTAAAGTATGTTATAATAATAATAATAATAATAATAATGTATAAAAGTGTGCATATATTTTTTATATATATTATATACAATGACGAATTTAGGATATGAAGTAGGGGGTGTTTTTATCCTTTTTAACATAAAATCGTTATCATTTATTTAGTATAGGTGCAAAAACTATTTGAATTATAATAATTAAATTCACAACAAATATTTAATAATATTTTGAATTATATCTCCTATTTATGTAGTATTTGATTTTAGAAAGTTAAATATTTTAAAATGTTATTTAGATATAAAATTTCAAAATAAAGTTTATATATTTAAAATTTATATTATTATAAATTACAATAATAATTGAAAATATTTAAAAATAATATAAAAATTTCAAAATAAAAAAATGACACCTAAACTAATAATATATCAGACGAAATTACTAAATTCACGTAAATGTATAATTATTTTAATGTGGTCCTCCTGAGTTGATAACTTGATACATGCTACAAATTGCTTTATCTAGTAAGCTATAAATAGTAAACTAGTCATACTTCCGCTTTTTAAATTTATTTATTTAATTTTTATTTGATACGAAATTTAACTACGTAAAATTTTATTATTTAAAATTAAAAAGTGACTACACAAAAAAAGTATCTTTGTTTCAATTTATTATATCTATTTCTTTTTAGTTTGTTTTAAAAAAAATTATTTTTTTAATATTTTTAAAATTTTAACTTTTTACATAACATATTTAAAATTATAAAATTAAATATCATTTTGATATAATTGTAATATCTTTAAATTAAGATGACAAAATTAAAAAAAAATCTTTTTATTTTTTAAAACTATGTTTCAAATTAAAATATGTCAAACAAATTGAAATGGATATATATATATTATATGTAATGCATATTCATCTTTAGCCACCCATAGTCATATCTAAACTTTATAATATAATAATAAAGCATCTATATATAGTTTTGTTCCTTTTTTTTTTGTGTGCATCTTGGAGAGAGAGATGGGTGAACAAACTTTGCATCTTCCATTATTTGAGTTAAAGGAAGCTAAAGGAAAAACTATATACAAGTTATTTGCTTCAACAATATTTGTGGGTATTTTGTTAATATGGTTATACAGATTAATTAATATGCCAAGTAAAGGTAAATTTGGGAGATTGGCATGGATATGTATGTTCTTAGCTGAGCTTTGCTTTGATTTCTACTGGATTATCACTCTGTCAGTTTGTTGGAATGTTATATATTCTTATCCTTACAAGAATAGACTTTCCCTCAGATTTGACTTTTCCTCGTTGAAACTTATTAAAATTTCAATAAATATTATTATATTTTTAATTTGAAAGTTTAAAAGTCTAATGAATTTAACGATAGAATTATAGAGTTTGAATTATTTTTTAACTTTAAATTTTGAATCATTTTCCTTCTGATAAAACTTAGGTATATATGTTTGGTCTGTGATTGGTCTTTTACTTTTTTAACTTCATTTTCCCCCCTACTTTCTACTTTTAAAAAATGCACACATCTGACCTCCCAACAACAATGCCAAACAGGTTAAATGACCACTCGGTCATATAATTAATCTAAAATTCATGTGCACTAACAAAATGTAACATCATATTTTATTAGGAAAAATTACATAAATACACATCATATTTTACCACGATCTCTAAAATTGCTTACCATTTAAAAATTCCCTTTCGGATACATCACTTTCATGTCGTTGATACATCCCTATCCCCCTCTCGAATACATCCCTCCCCTCTCTGATACATCTCTCATCTATGTATTCGGATGTCTGCTGATGTATTCAGAAGTCTAGTGATGTATCGGGATGCCATATTCCCTCTCTGATACATCCCCATGTCTCTGATACATCCCTCATCTATGTATTCAGATGTCCACTGATGTGTCCGGATGTTGATGTATCGGGATGTCCTATCTCCTCGCGGATACATTCCTCCCCTCTCGGATATATCCCTCACTTATGTATCCAGAAGTCCAGTGATGTATTCAGAAGTATGACCACTCAACCATGTTTTTTTTATTCCACTCGGTGTCCAGAGATTGTATTGAAGCCCCGACTAAATTCTAATCGCGAACTGTAGGGCTCATTTGCAGATGACACTTCTAATAAGATTTTCTCCATACTCAGAAATCGAACACAAAATCTCTGATTAAGGATAGAGCAGTATCACCAATGCACCACTGATGGTCGTTACAATTTAACCATGTTACTAAACCAACATTGACCTAATTTACTATATTATAGAAGAGTCTAGGAATGACTACCAATGGTCCAATAAGATCACTACTAATGTCCAATATATTTATAAAATATATAAGTGGGCCCCACCACCTTCCACTTAAATACTACATATTATATATTATTAATTACTATACTATAAATCACAACTAATATCCAATATATTTATCAAACTATATAAGTGGGCCCCACCACCTTCCACTTAAATACTACATATTATATATTAATTACTATACTATAAATGATTTAAATACTCCATATTATCTATTACAATAATTAACAATTATTTGACACTTTAAATTCTATCAATGCCATATAAATTAGGATAAAAAACCTAACATATAATATTTAAATATATTTAAAAATAATATAAGTAATACTATACATTACAATAATTAACAGCTTAATTATTTAAAATTTATATAAAAAATTTAATTGACTCTCTAAATTCTATTGGTACCACATAAAATGGATTATATGATAAACATATATTGTTTGAAATTGACGAAAAAGAAACAATAAATTACAATAATTAATAAAAAAAATAGTCGACGAAATTGATGAAAAACAAATTATAAATTACAATAATTAACAAAATAAATCTCTCGACTCCAACAAATCTATCAATTAATGCCACATAAATTGGGACATGGCAAATAACATATATTATTTAAAAATTAGGTTCAAAATGTACTATAAAATACAATAATTATGAACTTAATATATTAAAGAGACATATAAAAAAAGGTTAATATTTGAAATTTTGCATCTGCCACATAAATTAGAACAAATAGAGTAATAAATATTATTTTCAAAATTATGTTAAAAAAAGTACTACAAATCACAATAGCTAACAATTTAAAATATTTTTAAAATCATATAAAAATTTCAATAACTTCTCAAATTCCATAATATGACATAAATTTTAAAAAAAAGTGTTATAAATCATAATAAATAGTACAATATTTCAACTACTTTAAAAGTATTATAAATTGTAATAAATAATACAACAATTTAAATTACTTAAAATTTAACGACTTAAAAATATTTTTTTAAATGTATTAAAATTTTGGTTAATTGTCAAAACTTTACATGTGCCACATAAATTGGGAATGGAGAGTCACACATATTTTTTTTTTAAAATTACATTAAAAGTATTCTATCAATTAACAACATATATTGTTTAAAATTGACGGAAAAAAAAACTATAAATTACAATAATTAACAAAATAAATCTCTCGACTCCAACAAATCTATCAATTAATGCCACATAAATTGGGACATGGTAAATAACATATATTATTAAAAAATTAGGTTCAAAATGTACTATAAAATACAATAATTAACAACTTAATATATTAAAGAGACATATAAAAAATGGTTAATATTTGAAATTCTGCGTGTGCCACATAAATTAGAACAAACAGAGTAATAAATATTATTTTCAAAATTATGTTAAAAAAAAGTACTACAAATCACAATAGCTAAAAATTTAAAATATTTTTAAAATCATATAAAAATTTCAATAACTTCTCAAATTCCATAATATGACATAAATTAAAATAAAAAAATAATATATATTCACGGGGTCCTATATCTAGTATCATTAAATATGGAGAATGACCACTCAGTCATGGAACTAACTAAAAAATTATGAGCACTACTAATTACTGAAATGTCGCGTCATATATTTTATTATAGAAATTAAAGAGAATGACCATTCAATTATGTTACTAACCAAAATTGACCTAATTATCATTAAATATGGAGAATGGCCACTCAACCATGTAACTAGCTGAAAATTGGCCACATTCAACGGTTTTTTCCCAAGTGCTTACTCATTAATTATATAGATTTCATAATATTTTTTATATATCTATATAGGGTGTACCTAATTGAACTGAAAATCGAATCACACGAGTCAACTTGAAAAAAATAATCTAACTAGTGGTTTAGTTTAACTTGGTTTGATATTGAAAAAAATAATCTAACTATACTTGGGTTGATTTGGATTTAACTAAAAAAAACAACTCGAGACCAAACAACCCGACACTATATAGATAAATTAAAAAATTTTATACATAAAAATATTTACTTTGATATAATTTCTAAATACTTTTTATACAAGATTTATACATTATGTAAGTGTGTAATTTTATCGTGTGTATAAGTACTGTTGCAGAAAAAAAGAGCTATGAGAGTGTATATTTTTATAAAGTCCCTAATATTTATTCGCGCTGGGCATTTACACTAAATTAATGTAACTTAAAATAATTAAGTAATACTTTGGATTAATCATGGATATTCATACACATGATATGTATTTATAAATTTGATATTCACATCAATATAAATATATTTTTATCATAGTTGAATGATTTTTGGAATAATGAACTCATTTATTTCCAAAAAATATTAGTATTTTGAATATTAAATAAATAAATAAAAAAGCTCTCCACATTTGTGGTTCTTTTGTTTTTTATTTTTATTTTTCAAATAATTTAGAGATTTGCCAAGTTAGTCTAATTCATGTTGTTTATATGGTAAACTAAACTGTTTAGTTTTTAATTTTTAACTTATATATGGTGATAATTTAAAGAAAATTTTAAATCGTGAATATATTTAATAATATAAAGAAATCTTAACAGTGTAATTTTTTTTTGATTTTCTATTCGATGTTTGTAGTCTACATTAAAGCTTCGACTAAATTCAAATCGCGCACTGCAGGACCTATTGGAGGGTGACGTTCGTTAATATATTTTAACTTGGCATAGCATGTTATTATGTTTTTATTCTCCAAATTAAATTTACAAGATAATCATCTGTCCACGTACTAACATCAGTTTGTCCTTTTGTAGAGGCAAGAGTCCCTTCACCATTTTAATTCTTTTATATTCTCATTGGCCACTCCCTTTTACTCATTATTTTAAAAAAGACAATTAATATATTTATTCCATCTGTTAAAATAATTATATTTATTAGTTAAATGTATAATTTTTTTTTGTATGTATATCTTATTTGTATTAATGAGCTCCTCAACATTCTCGCTCCTAATATATAGTAAATCAGGTGTTTATAAATTTCAAGAGCAACCTCAAATAAAATTATAATAAATAAATTTACAACAAATATTCAATAATATTTTAATCATCTCTATCTTAATTTATATAGAAACTGATTTTCGAACATTAAATATTTTCAATTTTTAATGTAATTTAGATATATTAAAATAAATTTATATTATTATAAATGACAATAACAAAAAGTTAAAATATTTAAAATAATAAAAAAATGACACCTAAATTAGAACGGAGAAAACAATATATCGAACAATACATTCGGCCCCGCCCACCTTGTATAATTATTTGGACCTAATTATTTTAATGTGGCCCTCCTATTGCTGCATCTAGTAAGGTACAAATAGTAAAATAGTCATACTTCCACCTTTTAAATATAATTATTTAATTTTAATTAATATGAAATTTAAGAAAGTGAAGAAAATTAATGAGTGATTTTAAATTAAAAATATAATAGAATATTATATAATTTTATGGTTTTAAATATGTCAGGTAAAAAGTTGAAATTAAAAAAATTATCAAAAAGAAAAAATGATATACCTTTTTAACCGACTAAACCAAAAAGTACTCTCTGTATTTCAATTTATTTGACCTACTTTCTTTTCGTAGTCTATTTAATTTTTTTTTTTTTTGTGTTTTTCAACAACTCTTTAATATCAACTTTTTATGTGACATATTTAGGATTACAAGATTAAAAGATATTTTAGTACAATTGTAATATTTTTATATTAAGATCATAAAATTCAAAAGTTCTCTTTATTTTTTTAAATTGTATTAAGTTCCAAATAAAAAATAGATCAAACGAATTGAAACAGATGTGTATATATTTTATGTAATGCATATTCAACTTGAGCCACCCATGACCCATAGTCAATCATATCTAAACTTTATAATATAATAATAAAGCATGTATATAAAGTTTTTGCTCCTTTGTTTGTGTGTGTAACTTGGAGAGAGAGAGATGGGTGAACAAACTTTGCATCTTCCATTATTTGAGACAAAGGAAGCTAAAGGAAAAACTATATACAAGTTATTTGCTTCAACAATATTTGTGGGTATTTGTTTAATATGGTTATACAGATTAATTAATATGCCAAGTAAAGGTGAATCTGGTAGATTGGCATGGATATGTATGTTCTTAGCTGAGCTTTGCTTTGGTTTCTACTGGATTATCACTCAGTCTGTTCGTTGGAATGTTATATATACTTATCCTTATAAGAACAGACTTTCACTCAGGTTTGACTTCTCTTCGTTGAAACTTATTAAGATTTCAACAAATATTACCATATTTTGAATTCAAAATTTTAGAAGTCTAATGAATTTAATTAATAATTATAGAGTTTGATGAATTCAATCGATTTTAAATTTCGAATATGTTTTTATAAGACTTAGATATATATACTTGGTGCTCTGTAATTGGCCTTTTACCTTTTAACTTCCCAAAGCTATTATTTGTTGAAGTAGTAAGATCTCCATTTGTTGATTTTCCAACTTCTGAGTTAAATATTTTTTAGTTCGTCTTCGAAGGTATCTATCACAACTTACTCCCACCGGCCCGTTCTATTTTATATAAGTTGGTTAGGCACGTAGTTTGAGAAAGAAATATTTTTTTTGAAATTTGTGGTCTAAAATAAGTGATAGATATTTGTGTGACTATAAAATCATTTCAGTAAAAGTAAAATGAGTATTTTAAAATTAGTGTTGTTTAAAATAAGTGATAGATATTTGTGTGACTATAAATCATTTCATTAAGAATAAAATGAGTATTTTAAAATTAGTTTTTTTACTTAATGTAAAAATGTGTTATTCTTTTTTATACTGAATAAAAAGAGAAGTAAGTCATATAAATTGAGATATGGGGAGTATTTGATTTGTCGGGTTGAAACTTTGTAGTAAATATTTTCTCTATCCGAATTGAAGTGTCTTACTTTCCTTTTAAGTTTGTATAAAAAAAATATCTCTTTCTATATTATTACGTTTTCCAATTCTAAGATTCTACATGACAAATTTAAAATCATGAGATTTAAAAGGCAGTACATATTTTTAATTAAGACTACAAAATTTCTTTTTATTTTTTAAAATCCATGCACAGTCAAATTAAAACACTTATACTGAAACGAGAGAGTACTAAGGGGTTGTTCGATAGCTTGTTGGGAAAAATATTATACATGTTAGATGTTGCATATATAAGTAATATAATTTTGATAATTGGTTAGGAGTTAGGACTATGTATAAAATTAATAATAGGGCGTTTTGTTTGAAATTTTGTAGATGATAGAAGATGGAATAGCAAAACCATTCATAACTTTGATTCATGTATTACTAATACCTGCATAACTATACCGACTCCTGACTTTGACTAGTTGTTTGCAGATACGAGGAGAATTTGCCAGACGTAGACATATTCGTTTGTACAGCAGATCCAATAATGGAGCCTCCAACAATGGTGATCAACACAATATTATCAGCCATGTCATATAACTATCCTACTCAAAAGTTGAGTGTTTACCTTTCTGATGATGGGGGTTCACAATATACATTTTATGCTCTTCTTGAAGCCTCTCAATTCTCTAAATATTGGATACCTTTCTGCAAGAGATTCAATGTGGAGCCTAGGTCCCCTGCTGCCTATTTTCAACATGATGCCTCCAATTTAAATGACAAAGTTTTTGCACAAGAATGGTTCAATATCAAGGTGAGAACTTGAGATTAAGAAGAGGTAACAAATAAGTCATGACTCAATCAGTGGCGGAGCCAAAATAATTTGACTAGGGGTTCAAAATAGTAAACACATGAACTAGTCGAAGGAAGTTTAATACTTTAGAGTTTTGACACGACAATTTGATGAGTCATTTCGAGTTCAAATTAACAAATGAGTCATATCTTAGTTCATCTAAACTGATGTGTAACTTTCTTCAGAAATTATATGAAGATATGAAAAGCAGGATTGAAGCCTCCATAGAAAATGGTAGCATTCCCAATGAAATTAAGGCTCAGCACAAAGGGTTCTCAGAATGGAACACTAAAGTTACAAAACAAGATCACCACTCAATTGTTCAGGTACATTATATATGCTATTGTTACTACAACAGTTATTAATTAACGTCGAAAATGAACAGAAAACAAAAAAGAGAGATGTAATTTGTATCTTTTCAGATTTTAATAGATGGAAGAGATCATAACATGGTCGACATGGATGGAAATCGACTGCCAACGCTTGTCTATATGTCACGAGAGAAAAAACCAAATTGGCCACATAACTTCAAGGCTGGATCAATGAACTCATTGGTAAATTAAGCTATGAAACTTATTATTAGTAATTTCTTATCTCGATCTTTTTAACAGTATAAATTTGTTTATGTGTGTAGATACGAGTTTCGTCACAAATAAGTAATGCACCTATCATTCTTAACTTGGATTGTGACATGTACTCGAACGATCCAGATGCAATAAGAGAATCATTGTGCTTCTTCATGGATGAAAAGCAAGGGTACAAGGTAGCCTATGTTCAGTATCCTCAACGTTACAATAATGCAACCAAAAATGATATTTATGGAAATGTAGCTCGAGTTACTCATGAGGTAAGTTGTAGAAATGATTCTTTGACAGCCCTCTTTTAACAATTTTTTTGTATATATAAGACAATTTATAAACTTCGAATCTCAACATGTAGATTGAACTTGCTGGTATGGGAGGTTATGGAGCAGCTTTGTACTGTGGCACAGGGTGTTTACACAGAAGGGAAAGTCTTTGTGGTCGAATATTCTCTGAGGATCAAACTTTTGAATGGAATAACAAGCTGCAAGAAAAATCCACCTATAAAACTGTGGAAGAATTAGAGGAAGCATCAAAAGTTGTTGCAAATTGTAGCTATGAAGAGGGGACTCAATGGGGAAAACAGGTACTAATTCCTAGATACCGTCAAAGGGTGTAGTGGGATGTTAAAACATTCATCCTGTTTTGATAGATGTTTTGAGTTCGAGCTCTGAGAACATATGTTTGATTTTTTTGTCCAGATGGGGCTGTTGTATGGATTTCCTGTGGAAGATATAATCACAGGATTAACAATCCAATGCAGAGGATGGAAATCAATATACTATAAGCCAAGTAAACCTGCTTTTTTAGGTGTTGCTCCAACAATCTTAGATGTTGCTCTTGTTCAACATAAGAGATGGTCAGAAGGCATGTTTCAGATTTTCATATCCAAATATTGTCCCTTCATATATGGCCATGGCAAAATCAAATTGGGTGCCCAAATGGGATATTGCATTTACCTTCTTTGGGCCCCTCTATCTGTTCCCACACTAACTTATGTGTTGGTTACTTCTCTTTCTCTGCTTCATGGCATCTCCTTATTTCCAGAGGTAATCAACTTACGTAACCATCTTATCTAAAAGCTTAAACTATACCTTTTTTCACAACCATCACCTGTTATTTACTTAATTATGTCTTCATCACTCATTATATTGCAGATGTCAAGTCTATGGTTCTTGCCTTTTGCGTATGTTTTCATCGCCAAGTTTGCATATTCCTTGGCTGAATCCATTAGCTGTGGTGACACACCTAAGTCATGGTGGAACTTGCAAAGAATGTTGTTGATTCGAAGGACAACTTCATACTTCTTCGCGTTCATAGATGCAGTGATTAAGCAATTAGGCTTCTCTCAGACAGCATTTACCCTCACGACAAAGGTAGTAGATGACAATGTACAGAGGAGATACGAGCAAGAGATGATGGAGTTTGGCAACTCATCTGCTATGTTCACAATCACAGCCACACTTGCATTGCTTAATCTAGTTAGTTTCATTTGGGGAATGAAGAAACTTATAATGGCTGCAACACTACAAGAAGTGGGAAATGTTGTGTCACATGTGATTCTATGTGGATTAATAGTTATAGTGAATGTGCCAGTGTATGAAGCACTCTTTCTCCGGAGTGATAAGGGTAGTTTTCCATCCTCCGTTCTGTTTAGGTCTGTCGTCCTAGTATCAATAGCATGTATGCTACCTATCTTTTAGATTGTAATAGGACATGACACTTGGGTTAATTTTAGTAGATTTAGAGACGTAGAAGAATAGATGAAGGTTGTTGATGAACCCTAAGAAGAATATCTGTTTAGGTCTGTCGTCCTAATGATGTTGTTATCTTGTGTACTGGATAATAGGACCCCTTGATCATTATGTATCCAACAATTCTCAAAGTTTCCTCCTTTTTTGGTTGTTGAAGAAACTGACTCATGGTTTAAGCACCAAATGAGATATCATAGTAAGATAAGAGGAGCTTTCGTATCAATCTTTGATAAGCATCTTGATGATCACTTTTTGTAGTAAAGTTTCTCAATACTTTGTTCTCCCCCTAAATCTTAAATTCCAGGTCTGCAGTTTCCTCCATGATAAGATCTCCATCATGTTGGTAAAAAGATTGTTCAGGAGCACTGCCTTGATATTCCAACTTCTCTGGTACATGATTTGTGTCAGTATGGAACTCTAGTTTGAAATTTGAATGGACTGTTGACAAAAAAACCATATCAGATATAACCTTTTTGAGTTTCAGCATATATAATTACACAAACAACAGACCTAGCTAGGCTTCAATTTGTCAGTTTCATGCACCTTTTTGGCAAAGCAAACACTCTTAAATGATGTAGAGAAGGGTTTCTGTTAATCACTTGGTAATCTATTGATTATATATACACTGCAGTTTGTGATAGAAAAAAAATAACTGGAGAACAGAAAATATAGAGTAAAACAGAGACAATAACTTGGCTTCTCAACTGACTTACACTGCTGCAGGAGTCTTTTTATAATGCAAAAATACAGCAACGGCTGAAGCCAAAAGAAAATACTTCACCAAAAAATTCTCCTAAAAACTAGATAACAGTCCACGTTTTAAAGTACTTCCTAAAGACTAGGACAAACATAACAGTAGGCATCTTATTTACTAACGTTACTTATTAAAAACTAACACCCTCCCTTAAACTGAAAGCTTTCAAGCTTCAGTTTAGAGTCAGCTTCTTGAACTCTTCCATAGTGCCGATACCCATCAACCTCCTGAGATTTTGAAAAAGCAGAAACTTTAGAGGTTTAGTGAAAATATCATCCAGCTGGTCTTCACTTCGGCAATATTTCAACTCTATCGTTCCTTCATCGTTGAGATCTCGCAGGAAATAATACTTCACATCAATGTGTTTGCTTCTTCCATGTAACACTGGATTTTTAGATAGCTTGATAGCAGAGTTGTTATCACAGAAAATTGTAGTTGCTCTTTCTTGTTTAAACTGCAGCTCTTCAAGAATTCTTCTCAACCAAACAGCTTGACAAGCACAAGCTGTAGCAGCAATAAATTCAGCCTCAGTACTTGATAAAACGACAATCTTTTACTTTCTGGAAGACCATGAAATAGCCCCTGTGCCCAGCATAAAAACATAACCTGATGTGCTCTTCCTGTCGTCCTGATCTCCTGCATAGTCACTATCAGCAAAATCAAGCAAACTTGATTTCTCACCCTGCTTATAGAACAAACCAAAATCCTTAGTTCCTTGTAAGTAGCGAAGGATTCTCTTGGCAGCTAGCAGGTGAATTTCGCCGGGGCTCTCCATATATCTACTTATAAGACTTACAGCATACATGATATCGGGCCTTGTGGCAGTAAGATACATCAAACTACCTACAATTTGCCTAAACAGTGTGCTGTCTACAACATCTCCTCTTCCAACTTTGTTTAGCTTCAGGCCGAACTCAACGGGAGTATTGACTGGATTGCAATTCTTCATCTTGAATCGGTCTAAAATTTCCCGTACATATTTCTTTTGGGAAACAAATATACCATCATCAGATTGCACTACTTCTAAACCAAGAAAATAATGCATCTTACCTAGATCAGACATCTCAAATTCATCCATCATGGACTTTTTAAAATGAGAAAACATGGCATTATCATTCCCGGTAAATATAAGATCATCAACATATAAACACACAATGAGCATTTTTCCTGGTTCTTCAAATTTAACAAAAAGAGAGTGCTCATATGGACATTTCAGGAAACTAACCTTTTGAAAGTAAGTCTCGATGCGACTACACCAAGCTCGCGGAGCTTGTTTTAGTCCGTAAAGAGCCTTTTTCAACTTGTATACCTTATGCTCAGATCCAATTTTAATATAACCAGAAGGTTGCTCGATAAATACCTCTTCCTCCAGGTATCCATGTAGGAAAGCCGATTTAACATCCAACTGAAAGATAGGCCACAAATTTTGTGCCGCCAATGCAATTACCATTCTGATGGTGTCATGCCTTGCAACTGGTGCAAAAACTTCTGTGTAGTCCACTCCATGCTCTTGCTTGTATCCCTTAGCCACCAATCGCGCCTTATACTTGTCAATTTCACCATTTTCCTTGAGTTTCGTCTTATAGACCCACTTGACACCTATGATTTTGTGCCCCTTGGGAAGATCTGATAACTCCCAAGTGCCATTTCTTTCAATAGAATCAATCTCATCATCCATGGCTTTACGCCATTTCTCCTCTTTGACAGCATTCTCAAAAGTTGTAGGATCGCAGTCTGCAAACAATGCAAAATGGGAAGCATCTTCATTAACATCAATCCCTGTTACTTTAAAATCCATCATCCACGCGGGCCTTCTGCGAGCACGACGAAGAGGCTGATCAGCTGTATCAGTCTCTTCCAAAATTGATGCTGAACTTTCAGCAGCTGCACGAGGAGAAGTTTCAGAAATATCGGGTACAACTGATGGTGAAGTTTCAGCAACTTCTTGAGTAGAAGTTTCAAAAATTTCGGGTACCGCAACTACTTCTTCGACTTCATTATTAATTAGGATTGGAGTAGACTGCTGCATATTCCAATCCCAAGTTCTTTCTTCATCAAAAACGACATCTCTGCTGGTCACAGCCTTTTTTGTCAATGGATTGAACAACTTGTACGCCTTGGATGCCTCGCTAACTCCAAGAAAAACACATTTCTCTCCTCTATTATCAAGTTTCTTCCTTTTTGCTTCTGGAACATGTGCATAAGCAATGGAACCAAAAACTTTGAAGTGGTCTACTGCCGGTTTCCTCCCGCTCCAAGCTTCCTTAGGTGTCATATCTCGAAGAGCAAAAGTGGGACTTCTGTTCAAGATGTGAATGCTCCAATTCACTGCTTCTGGCCAAAATTCCTTTGGAACTCTTCCTCGAGCCAGCAAGGTACGAACCATATTGAGAATGGTTCTATTCTTCCTTTCCGCCACACCGTTTTGCTGCGGTGTATATGCTGTTGTGAGCTGTTTTCGAATGCTGCGAGTCTCACAAAATTCATCAAATACCTTAGAGCAATATTCTCCTCCGCAATCTGTCCGAAGGTTCTTAATGGACTTTCCAGTTTCATTCTCCACACGAGCTTTGAAGCTTTTAAATACATTAAAAGCCTCTAACTTTTCTTGCAGAATATACACCCAAGTCTTCCTGGAATAATCATCAATAAAGGTAATAAAATACCTTTTACCACCATTCGAAATTGGGTTGATTGGGCCACAAATATCTGAATGCAGCAGCTCCAAAACACTACTCGCTCTCCACGACTTCCCTTTTGGAAATTGAGAACGATGTTGTTTGCCAACAACACATTCTTCACAAACTTGAGAAGGAGTGATGATTTCTGGAAGACCTATCACCATCTTTTTCTGTTGGAGAGTTCTTAATCCACCAAAACCCAAGTGACCATATCTAAAATGCCACAACCATGAAGGATTTCTCACTTCTGCCATATAGAAAGATTGAACATTTTCAATCTTCAAAGGAAACAACCTGTTTTGACTTATTTTTACAAAAGCAATAACTCCTTTGGAGGGATCAGAAATTTCACATGCATCATTTCTTAAGGTGATTACATACCCTTTTTTTAACAGTTGACCGGCACTTAACAAATTGCTTTTCAAAGCTGGAACATAGAACACATTGGATATGATTTCCACACACCCATTTTTGGTTCTAAAATTGATATTACCCTTTCCCATCACATTCACAGTTGAAAAAGATCACCAAAACTAACTGTCGACCGAAAATTTTCATTTAAAACAGTAAAAGAAGACTTACTTCCAGTCATGTGGTTACTGCAGCCAGTATCTACATACCAAATAAGTTGTTTCTCGGACTCGTTTCCAGCATGAACCGCCATTAACAAGGTTTCTCCTTCCTTATTCTCAGCAAAAATTGACTTTTCTTCTTTCTCATTAGGCAGCCTTGTACGACATTCAGAACGATAATGACCAAATTTATGGCAACGATAACATTCTACCTTGGATTTGTCAAAATCTCTCCCTCCGCCTTTGTCGCAGTCATTATTGGCTCTGAAATTTCGATTGCTATCTTTGCTACCTTCATCTCTATATCCTCGATCTTCTTTTCCTCTTCCTCTACCTCTACCCCTTCCCCTAAAATTTGAGAAACGAGTATTAGTAGAAGCCTTCAAAGCCTGCTCTTCGGAAGATGAATTGCAGTTCATCTTTTGCTCATGTACCAACAAGGAACTTGGCAATTCGTCAAGCGATAACTCATCTATATCTTTTGACTCCTCAATGAAGCAAACGACATAGTCATACTTCGGTGTCAGGGAGCGCAATATATTTTCCACGATTGTGACATCGGTCATCTTTTCACCATGAAATCGCATTTTGTTGCTTATCTCCATTGTTTTAGCACAATAACTCATTACAGACTCTCCTTCCTTCATCTGCAAAGTTTCGAAATCCCTTCTCAAGGCTTGAAGCTGTGCGCGCTTCACTCTAGTAGTGCCTTGATATTTTTTCTTCATCGAATCCCAAATATCCTTAGAAGTTTCTTTGCAAAGAATAGTCTCTAGGATGGGACGATCGATAGCCTGAAAGAGATAATTCTTTGCCTTCAAATCTTTCAACTTTCTTGCTTCGAACTCTACCTTTTGAGCATTCGTTAAGGTTTCACCTTCCGCCGGAGCTCCGATTCCGTCCTCGATAATTGGCCAATACTCCTTTGACCGCAAGAAATTCTCCATTAGCATACTCCAATGGTCATAGTGACCATCGAAACGGGGAATAGCTGCTTGAACGTAATTGTTCTCCAAAGCCATAAGCTAGCGAAATTGCTCTCTGTTTTTTTTTTGTTGTTGTTGGATCTATTGGCTCGAATACCATTGATAGAAAAAAAAAACTGGAGAACAGAAAATATAGAGTAAAATAGAGACAATAACTTGGCTTCTCAACTAACTTACACTGCTGCAGGAGTCTTTTTATAATGCAAAAATACAGCAACGGCTGAAGCCAAAAGAAAATACTTCACCAAAAAATTCTCCTAAAAACTAGATAACAGTCCACGTTTTAAAGTACTTCCTAAAGACTAGGACAAACATAACAGTAGGCATCTTATTTACTAACGTTACTTATTAAAAACTAGCAGTTTGAACACACAGACCCCAAAATGAATTTTATATGTGTTGGAAATCTTATGGAAAATACTTTTGACCATAAGAAAATGGCATAATACATATATTGGACCCTAAACTTGGCTTCAAATTTTAACTTTGACCTCCAACTTTCATAGTGCACAAATAGGCACTTTAACTTGTATAAAATAGAACAAATAGACACACATGTCCTACATGGCATCCTACATGTCATTTTTTGTCCTACGAGGTGTCCTACGTGTATTGTGCCATGTAGGACTCGTGTGTTTACTTGTTCTACTTTATACAAGTTAAAGTGCCTATTTGTGCACTATGAAAGTTGGAGGTCAAAGTTAAAATTTGAAGCCAAGTTTAGGGTCCAATATATGTATTATGCCTAAGAAAATTGACCTCCTCTCATTATTGAAATGGATTAATAAAAGAAAGGAAGAATAGTCAATTAGAAATATATTGGAATAATTAACATATTCAATATTCATTAACAAGATATTAAGGAATAAATCTAGACAATATTATGAATACTTCTTTTTGAGATACTAGAATCATTTTTTCAACAATGTGTGAATTAATGTGATCAAATGAGTGATACACTCCGAAAAATCAGATTTTGGTTGTATTGTCTAAATAGAAAATGGTACAAAGTTGACATCATTAAGTACAATAGAATTCAAACAAGATAATTAATAAATACCTTTAACTATCCTAATGCTAGGCAATTAGTCCAATTTTAAATAACAACATGTATTACAAGTAATAACTGTGTATTAATTATCAAGTAAAATATTTCATACTTCTTACCAAAACTGATGAACCAGAATAAACAAAACTGTTTTTTACCGTATTTATTTGAATTCAAAAAGTCACTCAACTATTAAAATTATTGATTAAAGTCACTCAACTGAAATATATTCGAACTTTGACCGAAATTGCTGTAATAATACCGAACTTTGGAAAGGACCTTTTACCCCTGCATTATTTAATAGTGTATTTTAAAGGTATATATGTGCCCACGTGGACATCATAAATATTGCATCATTATAAATAGTAATGTGTCCACGTGGGCACATATATACCTTTAAAATACACTATTAAATAGTGCAGGGGTAAAAGGTCCTCAATAAAGTTTGGTATCGTAACAACAATTTCGGCCAAAGTTGAAGTATTTTTCAGACCATTTTCCCTTTATTTTAAGAAGAGTTTGGAAAAAATCGGTTAATATTGACTAATTACTCTTTGAAATAGGGTTGTTCAAAATCGAACTGAAATCGATAATTCGAATTAAAAAAAATTATTAATTTATTGATAATGGGTTATTGATTTAAAGGTTTCGATAGCGATTTTGATTTTTTTTATTCAGTTAGCAATTCTTAATGGTTTGATGATTTTTTTCTTAACAGATTAACTCATAACTCGATAGTAAATTAACTAATTATATTTATACCATTTGACATATAAAGTCCTCGACTTAGAGTTCAGTTTCATATTTTTCTTTCGAATGATGATAAATTTTCGCTTATTCTATAATGTGATTAGTATTTACTTTTGATCAAGATATAATTTTTTAACTCACATACATAGTTCATTTGCACTTTGTTTTAAGTGATTTTTAATAATTTTTTTGATGTTAATGCTAACAATTAAACAATAATCAAACAAACACAGTAACAATTAACCAATATTCAAAACGGCTCCTTATAGGGTTTTAGAGTTTCCTTCTCCCTCAGTATGAGCTCCACAGCCATGGATACTCAGCCCCCTTCACCACCACCACCATGTTGGAGCAGCATAGTGAAGCAACAACCGCCGCTACCTCCACAGCCGCAACTTACTACTACTCCGGCCACCGTCACCGCCGCCGCAGCTGCAGCAACGGCGAAGGCAGGTAACGGAGTTTTGGTAGGGAGCTGCAAGTCGACGAAGGGGATAGCGGTGGCGGTGGTGGACACAAACGCTATAATTCAAGGCGGAGATAAGCTGAACCATTCTGCTGATCGGTTTGTTTCGATACCTGAAGTGCTTTCAGAGATTCGTGACCCGAATTCCCGTCGTTCACTCAATTTCCTTCCGTTCACTGTTGATACCATGGAGCCTTCCCCTGATTCTCTTAAGAAAGGTTGGAAACTTTTCCTTTGATAGACAATTGGTGTTGTTTTTGAGAATGGTTGTTTATTCATGCAAGTTTTGATTCATCGAAAGAAACACTACAGGGAAAATATGTGGGATAGTTTTGATTTTGATTTCGGTAATTTTTTATTTATCTTGTTTGTTTGTTGTCAATTTGCCTCTCAATGGGTATGTCTGATCCCAATTATAGAGTTAATAGTCTAACTTTATCGAAAAAATTGTAGAGTTAGTCAATAGTGTTTATAGTCTAGTTAGAGATTTGTTCGTCAATATAGAAAAAATCTTGTATATTTGTTGAATATGATGTGTTACCTCGCTTTGCAGTTATCAGCTTTGCAAGGGCTACTGGTGATTTGCACACACTTTCTGATGTGGATCTCAAGCTCATTGCTTTAACTCACACATTGGAGGCTCAATTTCATGGAACTCAACATCTCCGAGATTGCCCTCCACCTATTCACATGGTTAATGTGAAAAGGTTGCCAGAGAAGGACTTGCCTGGATGGGGCGCTAACGTCCCTAATCTGAGAGAATGGGAAGCAATAGAACATGCACTTGATAATGGAGCAAACACCAACTCTAGAATTCTTCCCTTGAAAGATTTGAGTTTGAATGTTATCCCTCTTGATCAACAAAGTGGGAGAGATGGTTCTGTCGTGAATGGTGGTGATTCTCAGAATGATGGCTTCAGTAAACCTCAAAAGTACTCGCCACAGAAAAAAGAGGTGAAGATTGAAGGTAAGAAGATGGTTGCTGACGGAATTGATGCATCACAGGGACAATATGATGATCATGGTGATGATTGGCTACCCGCTGTGAGCAGAAGTACTCATAGGAGATTTCTCAGACGAAAAGCTAGACGTGAAATGTCTGAGAGATCATCTAAAATGGATGATTTGCAAGAAGCAACTGAAAATACAGTAGATGAAAACCTCAACAACTGTCAATGCGACAATATCTCTATGCACCATAACCTTGAAGAAAATCCCAATGCGAATGCTGAGGCTGGTAAGGTTTCTGAAGTAAGAGATGGTGAAGAACATTTGTCTACGATTTTGAGTCAGATGCGGCTTGAAGAAAATTCTGCAAAAGCTCTCCAAGAGGATGCAGATGTAATCATTTCCGTTGAGGGGACTGAATCAAATGATGCTAAGCAAGACAGTAAAGAATTTGAAGAAGATGAAGGGGAGAATTTCGACTGTGCTGATGGAGGAGGGGAAGATGCAGAGATGGCCAGCCAGGTGGATGAGAGCATTGAGACATCGTTTGTGGATGATAACAGTAGTGAACAAAGTTGGATGTTAAAATCCTTGTCCGAGTCAAGTGTGGCCTGTGTGACAGCTGATTATGCAATGCAAAATGTTATTCTTCAAATGGGTTTACGCCTTGTGGCACCTGGAGGAATGCAGATCCGTGAGCTGCACAGGTATGTAAAAGCTGCTGTGATATCCATTGTCTATTGTTCATGTCATAAACTTGCCAGAATTATCATGAATGCTGCAAGCGGACCATTGACATATTCCTAATGATCCAGTCAATACACGGCTGCCTTAGATGCTAGGAATACTCTAATATTTGATTGCATCATTTGCTTATAGTGGCATATCTATTTTCAGGTGGGTACTGAAATGCCATGCCTGCTATAAAGTGACAACAGATGTTACTAGGATTTTCTGTCCCAAATGTGGAAATGGAGGCACTTTACGCAAGGTAGCAGTGACTGTTGGCGAAAATGGTATTGTGATTGCGGCACGCAGACCACGTATATCCTTGCGAGGGACAAAGGTGAGAAATGACATCTCCTTTCCTAAAAATGTCCGAGTTTTACACTTCTATAAATCACAACCCGCAGCCTAATTGAAAACAGTAACTCGTTACAAAATCACTAACTAAAATTTAGAGAGAACTTCCATGGTTATGCTTCTCAGACCACTCAAATTTGATTCTTGAATGCATTCTGTTGTAATTCAATTGGGAAAAACAGAAGCAATGTACAAAAAAAGTGACAAATATGAAGTTATCTAAGTTACACCCTGCACATAACACACGTGGAGGGGACCTCAAATGTGTACAATGCTTAGCAATCCTTTAAGAGCTATGTTACTTGGACTCTTCAGAAACATTGCGGTGCGTGTCGGATCCTCCAAAAGTAGTGTACATTTGGAGGATCCGACACGGGTGCGGCAGCAATTTTGGAGACTCCAAGCAACTTAGTTCAAGAGTCTTATCAGACGCGGTAGCCAATGCTTGGAATCCTCTCCAGTCCAATTTCACCTAAATATCCTAGAATCTGTGTAGCTCGGACACTTTAAAAATGTTGTCAAATCTGTGTGGGATCCTCCAAAAATGTTTAGCTTTTGGAGGGGATCTGGCACACACTCGACAATATTTTTGAACTTATTCCGAGCAATGTTGCTAGAATGTAAAACTTTTTTGCTGATTGCTCCCTTTGCAGTTCTCCCTGCCTTTACCTCAAGGGGGTAGAGATGCTGTTACCAAGAACCCAATATTACGTGAGGACCAGCTTCCGCAGAAGTATCTTTATCCTAAAACAAAGAAGAAGAACAAGGTTGGTTTCAGCAAAAATGTTCCTTTATCTTCTCTTTTTTGTTTTTAAGTGTTATGATGAACATTTTACGTTTAAATTTCCACGTTGCCTCAGAAGTTTTTATTTGTTTTCTGTAGGGTGACGACATATTTACTCCGGACACTATTTTTCTCAACCATACTAGTAAGAAGGCTCCTCTGCAGCCCCCTGTTCGCAAGGCACTAGCTGTTTTCAGCGGGAAGAGGAATCCTAATGACAATCATTATTCTCACGCTAAGCATTAGTTTGAATTTTTTGAAACCACTCTCATGAGTTCACATTTTTGTACAAGCGGTCTGTGTTTTCTATACTAGTCCATTATATTATGGTTGGATGCCCTGAAGATTAATGTGTTACCAAAACTTACATTACAGATTATTTTGGCTTGTTTGTGGATGGTCTCAGTAACATGGGATACAGTTTGATTACAAATGAAATTGAGTTTCTGCAGTCCTTTTTGTTTTCATTCCAAGTCTACTGTCACTGCAAGAAATTTGACTTTGAACGATAGGAATTTAGCCGTTAAAAGTGTAATTATTACGACTAAACTTTTTTTCCATGCTACTTTCAATTTAATATTAGCAAGGGATAAAATGCGGATGTTAAGAACCCAGTCGCTATGATGAAAAAATAGGTGCTGTTATATCCCTCCTAAATCACCGCCATGTCCCCTACCTACCCCTTCTCCCACTGTTTGGGAAAAGAGAACAGATCAATATCATTTAGAGGAATATCATTTCGGCCAAAACAACAGTCGGACACACATATCACCCAAAATCCATGTATTAATAACACACGGAAAAAAAACGAAAAATACATATTTTTTATTGCGGGCATCGTTTGAATTTTGGTCAAAATTTTTTGTGGGCATCCGTGACAACCTTAATGGCGTGCGTTGAAAATTTCAAGTTAAAACGAGGCCAGAAATGAGAAATAACAAATTTTCAATTTTTCATGTGCGTATTACTCATTGTGATATTCATCTCGATGGTTTTTTGGCTAAATTTTTTTGTGACGTCCATGACGAACTATTTAATGTCGTAGTTGGTTCGGACATATATCGGCATTTTCAAGTTCAAACGAGGACCAAAACAGGAAATACCAATTTTTCTATTTTTCAAGTTTATATTGTGATTCCAATGATTTTTTGGCCGAAAATTTTTGTAGGCATGTGACGACAAACAAGCTTGCTTGCAAACGTCAGCATTTTCAAGTTCAAACGAGTCTTGAAACAGAAAATATTGATTTTTTTCATTTATTGAGTTTTAGGTGATTTGTGCGTATTTTTGACCGATATTTTGATAGGCGTCTGTGACAAGTTCACCCACTAAATCAACTCGAGGCGAGGCCACCCTAGAGAAGGCGGCCCGCCGACTCTCCCGAGGACAACGACCCGTCGCGAGGCTACTACCCCGAGGCACGCTTCAAAGGTCTGTCCCTCACCTCGAGGTGACCACCCCGAGGCTAGCTCCCCGACCTCAAGGCCACCTGCCCTGAGGAGAGCCCCCCTCACCCGACCCCGAGTAGCCCCCCATCCAAGGTCCGACCCTTACCTCGAGGAGCCCCCAACCCACCCTACCCGAGGCCCCCCCAGCCTCGAGGCCACCCTACCCGAGGCTCCCCCGGCCTCGAGGCCACCCACCCCGAGACACCCCCTACCCGGCCTCGAAGCGTCCTACCCCGTGGCGACGCCCCACACCCAACCTCGAGGTGTCCTGCCCCGAGGTGAGGACCCCCGCCCGACCTCGAGGCGAGTACCCCCGCCCGCCCTTGAGGCGTCCAGCCCCGAGGCAAGGCCCCTCGCCCGGCCTCGAGGCGTCCTGCCCCGAGGCGAGCCCCCAACACTTGGCCTTCAGCCGTCCAGCCCCGAGGCGAGTCCCCCAGCCCGACCTCGAGGTGTCCTGCCCTGAGGTGAGGCACTACACCCGGCCTCGAGGCGTCCTGCCCAAGGGCGAGGCCCTCCGTCCGGCCTCGAGGTGTCCTGTCCAGAGGTGAGAACCCCCGCCCTACCCCCTCTCTACCCAAATAACCCGCTCCCCCCTGTACCCCTTTCCCCTTTACCCCTACCTCCTCTAACCCCCACCCACCCACCCACTATACCCCCCACCTCTCTAACCCTCACCCACCCACCCCTTCTACACCCACTCTTACCCCCTACCCTCCTCTACCCCCTACCCCCTCACCCCATCCCCACCTCCTATCCCCACTCTACCCACCTCTATTCCCCTACCCCACCTCTCCCTACCCTCCTCACCCCTCTCTAACCCCCACCCCACCTCTACCCCCCTCCCCCTACCCCTTTTCCCTAGGCAAAAATGACGTCAAAATTCCGGATCATTAAAAATACCACCCTCATCGCCTACCCTCTCTTCTCCTCGGCAAAAATGACGTCAGAATTCCTGATCACAAAAAATCCATGGACTATAGCACATGAAAATTGGTAAAATGGAGGGTTTACCTGCTCCGGGGTTCGTTTGACCTTTAAAATGGGTCATTTTGGCCGTCAGGGCCAACTGGCTCCTTAGCTAAGGTCTTAACGGATGTCCATGAAAAGTTTCAGCAAAATTGACATTGGAATTCTGGATCAGAAAAAAAAATAGTGAACTATAGCACCCGAAAATTGGTAAAATGGAGGGTTTACCTGCTCCGGGGTTCGTTTGACGTTGAAATTGGGCCATTTTAGCCATCAGGGACAACTGGCTCCATAACTAAGGTCTTAACGGACGTCCATAAAAAATTTCAGTAAAAATGACGTTGGGATTCCGTATCACCAAAAATCCATGGACAATAGCACACAAAAATCAGCAAGATAGGGGGTTTATCTGCTCCGGGGATCGTTTGACCTTGAAAATGGGCCGTTTTGGCCGTCAGAGCCAACTAGCTACATAGCTAAGGTCTTAACGGACGTCCATGAAAGATTTCGGCAAAAATGACGTCGAAATTCCAAATCTCCAAAAATTCATGGACTATAGCACATGAAAATCAGTAAAATGGGGGAAGGGGGGGGGGGGGGGTTTACATGCTCTGGGCTCCTTTGACCTTGAAAATGGGCCATTTTTGCCGTTAGAGCCAACTAGCTCCATAGCTAACGTCTAAATAGACGTCCATGAATTTTTTTGGCAAAAATGACATCGAAATTCCAGATCACCAAAAGAGATGGTGAACTATAACACACAAAAATAGGCAAAATGGGGGATTTACCAGCTTCGGGGCTTGTTTGACTTTGAAAATGAGCCGTTTTGTCTGTCAGGACCAACTGGCTACATAGCTAATGTCTAAAAGGACGTCCATGAAAAAGTTTGACTAAAATGACGTCAGAATTCTGGATCACAAAAAATTCATGCACTATAGCACACGATTATCGGCAAAATAGGGGGTTTACCTGCTGCGGGGTTCGTTTGACCTTGAAAATGGGCCGTTTTGGCCATCAGGGCCAACTGGCTCTATAGCTTAGGTCTTAACGGCGTCCATGAAAAAATTCAGCAAAAATGACGTCAGAATTTTGAATCACCAATACTTTCAACAATACCATACTTTACTCATTAGTCATAGGAGCTTTACTTTCTAAGTGAATCAATATGTTATACACAACTTTCATTAACATGTACAAACCCTAACAATTTACCCCATTTCAAGGTAATGAATCATGTATCACAATTACACCTAAATATACTACAATAGTAATGAACAAAACAAGATTCAATAACTAAATTCACATAGAAACAATTCATAGTAATCATCTTGCATCAATATACCCATCACAATACTTGAAATTGGTGTCATGGGGTGTTCATGGGTTCAGGGGGAATTTTACAATGAAAATCACCATTAAATCTCAAATCATCCATAATATAATGCAATTAACATAATAAAATCGTTTTTAGGAAGAACCCATGATTAGAATAGAAACCCTAGTTTTTTGAACAATGTATCAATTTCAAAATCAAGAGTTGAAGGGCTTCATGGAGAAAGATGTTCCATGAATCAAGGTTCCCATACCTTAATTGGTGTTTTCCCATGAAATTGGAGTGAAAAGCTTGGAGCTTGAACCCTAATCTTGAGCTTCTTCTTTGTTCTTAAATTGAGTTTAGAGAGAGAATGTTTTGAGAGGGAAGTGGGTTTGATTTTTGAGTTGTGAGGGGTTAAAAGACTTGTTTTAATACTTAAAAATACTTAATATAACTAATAATAACCATTTTTCCCTTATTAGATTAGTTAGTAATTTACTAGACTACCCCCCACATGGCCGACTTAAGGCAGCCCGCACAAGCTCCATCCATGAGTCCTCGTCCACGGGGCGTGGACTGAACCATGGAACGTATTGGTCACTCGTGGTTTGGATCAGAGAGAGGTGGCTCAAGGGTTTTGTGAGGAGACTAAGTCTCAACTCACGAGACCTTTCCATGGGGTGTGAGTTGGTCCACGGACCGTACTGCACGCTCGTGGAATGGGGCTGAGACTAGGTGTTTTGGGGGTCCTTTGAGGGAGTTAAGGCCTGACTCATGACTCCCATCTACGGGGCGTGAGTCAGTCCACGTGGCGTGGATGCTCCCCTCATGAAACAAGCTGTTTTTGACAGCTTTATAGGCAGCCTCTTGGCTCTCATCAAGGGCCCTTGGGGGTCCTTGTGGGAGTCGTGCCTTGATGTTTAGGCACTAGGACCTTAGTACCGAGTTAGGGAACATATTTTAAGACTCTAACCTTACGCTTATACTTCATTAGGCTACTAGACTACACGTTAGGTTCTAGCTTAGGTCATTAGAAATACGGGGTGTTACATTATCTCCCCCTTTGGAACATTTGTCCCCGAATGTCAACCAAGACACCAACTAAGTTAGGAACACTAGACTAGCAGCCCATCATGCATGAAACTTCAAAACGTGCAAAAACTAAAATGCAATAATCACATCATGCACATTTTCAAAGGAGGAACTTTCAACTCTTTTTTACAACATGTCCAAATCAATACAACAAAGTAGGAATTATTTCTACCAACTCAATAGGCATACGACTCATCAATTTACATAAGCATGGGAGGAGCTAACTTCTCCAACTCAAGTAAGCTCAACACACTAATATAGAGCCAGCATGTCATCTCAAGAACACATTATTAAGCATGTTCATAATTTCATCTCATGGAGTCCAAAAATGCAATCATCATACAAAAATGCAATTCAACATGAGAAAGCATAGACATCATGAAAACTCAATATATATTAAAACATGAATCCTTACAAGAACATGCACAGTATAGGGAAATCATGGAAAAATCATAAAACACACATGACTCCCAAAACACTAAACTTAAGAGGAACTATTTACATCAAGCTAGAATAAGAGTAGAAGGAAAAAGGTGAGGGTTACGGGACATCATGTCGGCCTCGTCCTCCCATATAGCACCCTCAACTAGCTGATTCCTCTATAGAACCTTAACGGAAGCTACTTCTTTATTTTTCAACTTTCTCACTTGCCGGTCCAAAATCTCAACCGGGACCTCTTCATAAGAAAGGTTCTCATTCACTCCTAAATTCTCCAAAGGAAGGATAGAAACCAGATCACCAATACACTTTTTGAGCATGGAAACATGAAACATCGGGTGAACCGGAGCCAACTCATTTGTCAAGTCCACCTCATAAGCAACTTTTCCGATACACTTCAAGATTGGGTATGACCCCACATACCGGGGACTAAGTTTCCCCTTCTTGCCAAATCTCATCACGCCTTTCATAGGTGAGATTTTAAAGTAGACCCAATCGCCAACCTCAAATTCAAGATCCTTTCTTATATTGTCGGCATAGGACTTTTGCCGACTTTGGGCCGTCTTCAACCTTTCCCTAATGAGTCGAACTTATTCAATGACATCATAAATTAGTGTGGGACCAATTAGAGCAAACTCACCTACCTCAAACCACCCAACTGGAGATCTACACCTTCTTCCATATAGTGCTTCAAACGGAGCCATGACAATGCTAGAGTGGTAACTATTGTTGTAGGCAAATTCTATCAAAGGAAGATGATCGTCCCAATTACCCTTGAAATCAATCACACTCTCCCTTAACATGTACTCTAAGGTTTGAATGGTCCGTTCTGCTTAACCATCCATTTGAGGGTGGAAGACGGTACTAAGTTTAACATTGGTACCAAGTCCTTGTTGGAACGCCTTCCAAAAATGTGAAGTGAATTGAGTACCTTTATTCGATATGATGGAAAAAGGAATTCCATGCAACTTCACTACCTCCTTGATGTACAACTTGACATAGTCTTCCAAAGTAGTCTTGATGGGAAGGAAATGGGTGATTTCGTCATCCTATCAACAATGACCCAAATAGAATCGTGTTGCCTTTGAGTACGAGGCAACCCCATAACAAAATCCATATTCACCTCCTCCCACTTCCAAGTGGGAATATTCATATCTTGGAGGAAACCTCCTGGTTTCATGTGCTCGGCCTTGAGTTGTTGATAATTTGGACTTTTGGCCACAAAACCCGCTATATCCTTCTTCATACCATTCCACCAATAGATCTCCCGGAGGTCACGATACATCTTGGTGGCTCCCGGATGAATAGAATACCGTGAACCATGAGCCTCTTTTAGAATTTTCTCCCTCAAACCATCAACATCTGAAACACACAACCTACCTTGGTACGTAAGCACCCCATCTCCCCCTTGGGAGAAAACCTCAATGGACTTGTTGAGAACTGATTCTTTCAATTCCATCAAAATAAGATCAAGATGTTGCTTAGACTTTACATCAACCACAAAGGAAGATTGAGAATTATGATGAACCATGAATCTACCCTTGGTGGAATGCACAAGTTGGACACCTAGACGGGCCAACCTATGTACATCGCAAACCAATTCCTTCTTTTCATCTTCTACATGAGCCACACTACCCATGAACATTCTACTTATGGCATCCGCAACTACATTGGCTTTGCCGGGGTTGTAAAAGATACTCATGTCATAATCCTTCAAAAGTTGTAACCATCTCCTTTGCCGGAGATTCAAGTCTTTTTGGCTAAATACATATTGAAGACTCTTGTGGTCGGTAAGCACATCTACATGTACCCCATAGAGATAGTGTCTTCATATTTTAAAAAAAAACACCATCGCCGCTAGTTCGAGATCATGCGTTGGATAATTTTTTTCTTGAATCTTGAGGTGCCTTGAAACATAGGCAATCACCTTACCACGTTGCATGAGGACGCATCCCAAACCCATTCGAGCCACGTCACAATATACTACAAACCCATCGGTACCCTCTGGTAAGGTCAACACCGGAGCGGATGTGAGCCTATCCTTCAATTCTTGGAAGCTTTTCTCACAAGCCTCTGTCCACTCAAATTTGGACTTATTTTGGGTTAAGGCCGTTAATGGAGAAGCGATAGAGCAGAAACCCTCAACAAACTCCGATAGTAACCGGCCAAACCCAAAAAGCTTCAGATGTCGTTGGAACTTAGGGTTCTAGGCCAACTCTTAACAACGCCCGTTTTCTTAGGATCACCTTCTATACCTATGCTTGACACAATATGACCTAGAAACGCAACCAACCTTAGCCAAAATTCACATTTGCTAAACTTAGAATACAATTTTTGGTCCTTAAGGACTTGCAAAACCATCCTCAAATGTTTTATGTGATCACCCTCACTCTTAGAGTAGATCAAAATATCGTCAATAAAAACGATCACAAATGAATCAAAATATTGTCTAAACACCTTATTCATAAGGTCCATGAAGGCCGTCGGGGCGTTGGTTAACCCAAAAGACATGACTAGGAATTCATAGTGACCATATCTTGTGCGGAAGGCCGTCTTAGGAATGTCAACCTCCCTCACCTTAAGTTGGTGGTAGCCTGACCTTAGGTCAATCTTCGAAAAGTAACTCGCCCCTTGGAGTTGGTCAAACAAATCATCAATCCTCGGGAGAGGGTACTTTTTCTTTATAGTGACCTTGTTCAATTGGCGGTAGTCAATACATATCCTAAGATACCCATCTTTATTTTTCACAAACGAAATTGGGGAACCCCATGGAGATATGCTTGGTTGAATAAAACCCTTGTCTAGCAAATCTTTGAGTTGTGCCTTCAATTCCTTTATTTCGGCTGGAGCCATCTGGTAAGGTGGGATTGATATGGGTTCAGTATCCGACAAAAGATCAATGCCAAAGTCTATTTCTCATACGGGAGGAATTCTGTGCAAGTCATCGAGAAAGACTTCCGGAAACTCCCTCACTACGGGGACCGACTCTAAAGGAGGAGTCTCAAACTCAATGTCCTTAACTCTTACAATATGATAGATACAACCCTTAGAATTCATTTTACAAGCCTTTAGACATGAGATGAATTGACTTCTAGGGATTGCCCCCCTTCTATTCTAAAATGGGCTTATTTGGAAATTGAAACTTTACTACCCGAGTTTTACAATCAATGGAAGCAAAACAAGCATGAAGCCAATCTATCCCCAAAATGACATCAAAGTCCAACATATCTAATTCAACCAAATCTACCAAAGTGACTCTATGAGACAAACAGATATGACATGTCCTATACACTCTTTTAGCTACAACCGAATCATACCGGGGTAGACACGGAAAAATGTTCTTTTAACTCTTCGGGAGGTACCTCAAATTTCATTGCCACAAAAGGAGTAACAAAAGATAAAGTGGCACCGGGGTCTAATAATGCATAAACATCAATTGAAAATACTTGCAACATACTGGTAACAACGTCTGGGGACCCCTCTTGATCACTTCTAGATTGGAGAGCATAGAAGCGATTCTTCTTGGGAGCATCGGCATTAGGACCACTTGGTGTAGCTTGGTTACCCTCTTTTCCCTTGGCCGCACGAGTTAGACAATATTTTAATTGATGTCCACTTTTTCCATATCTATAGCACACACCCATTTTGGCAAGACATTTCCCTTCATGTCTCTTACCACACTTGGCATATGTAGGTCTATCCATGGAAGGTCCACCCCTATTGCCTCCTTGAGGCCTAGGGTTGGACACCCTATCTTTGTTGGGCCTTGGGGCATTGGAGGAGCCTTGGTTAGAAAACCTCCTCTTGAACCTTGGTCCACTTTGACTCTTAATCTTACCCTTAGAAGAATTTCCATCATCGGGCCTTGGCCTCTTCACCTTTTTACTCTTCTTCCCAAGCCTTGATTCCTCAACTTATTGAGCGTGAACCATCAACCTTGAGATATCCATGTTGTCATGGAGCATTGCCGCTCGACACTCTTCTTCAATAGCATCAGACACACCAGTGACAAAATGACTCATTTCATCTCTTGGGTTAGACACCAAAGATGGGGCATATTTGGAAAACTTAGTGAATTTCAAGGAGTATTCTTGGACACTCATTCCCCCTTGACGGAGGTTGATGAACTCCTCAACCTCCCCACTTCTCACGGGGAAAGAATCTATCAAGGAACGCCTTCTTGAACACTTTCCAACTTATGGGACCCACTCTTATAGCCCTATTATCTTTCTATTGAGTAAACCATACTTGGGCCACATATTTCAATTGAACCCCGCTAGTTCGGCTTTCTCAATAGAATTAACTCCCATAACATCCACTATCTTGTAGACCTCTTCCAAAAATTCCTGTGGGTCTTCATTCACCTTGAAACCCAAGAATATAGGTGGATTCATCCTAGTAAAATCTCTTAACCTTGAAGCCATGGTGATTGTATTAGGATTAGTTCACTTTGGATGACCCTCCCTATTGCATTGGTAGAAGGACCTTTACCTCATTTTACATATCCACTCGGTGCTAAGCATTATTTCCAAATTATACATAATTAAGTCTTGAATTGCATTTACATATGTGAAGGAATGCTCTATCCCTCATTCAATACAATCTATCAAAATAGCTCATAGATTCCTTAAAGGTTAGAATGTACTTTCAACCTTAGAATCAACATTAGTGTGTGAGTAGGACTTTCACATTAAATTCATAGTGTTTTCATGAGAAATAGACTTTCAATCAACACAATACATCATTATCATCCTAGACTATTCATGCATCATCAAGTATAAGGGTAAGGGAAGAACAAGCTTTCAACAATACCATACTTTACACGTTAGTCATAGAAGATTTACTTTCTAAATGAATCAATACGTTATACACAACTTTCATCAACATGTACAAACCCTAGCAATTTACCCCATTTCAAGATCATGAATCATATCCCACAATTACACCTAAAGATACTATAATAGGCATGATCAAAATAAGATTCAATAACTAAATTCACATAGAAACGATTCATAGTAGTCATTTTGCATCAATACACCCATCACATTACTTGAAATTAGGGTTATGGGGGTGTTCATGGGTTCCAGGGGAATTTTACAATGAAAATCACCATTAAACATCAAATCATCCATAATATAATGCAATTAACATAATAAAATCATTTTTAGGAAGAACCCATGGTTGGAATAGAAACCCTAGTTTTTGAAGAAGTTACCAATTTCGAAATCATGAGTTAAAAGGCTTCATGGAGAAAAGTGTTCCATGAATCAAGATTCCCATACCTTAATTGATGTTTTCCCATGAAATTGGAGTGAAAATCTTGCAGCTTGAACCCTAATCTTGAGCTTTTTCTTTGTTCTTCAATGGAGTTTAGAGAGAGAATATTTTTGGGAGGGAAGTTGGTTGAGTTTGAGTTTGTGAGTTATGAGAGTTAAAATACTTGTTTAATACTTAAAAATTCCTAAAATTTCTAAATATAACCGTCCCCCACCCTAACTTAATTAATTAGTGATTTTACTAAACCACCCTCACTTGGCCAAACTTAGACAGTTCACTCAGGCACGATCCACGGACCCCAAACCACAGAGCGTGGATGGGTCCACAAACCATCCTAGCTGTTCATGGTTTGGTTCAGAGAGGGATGGTTCATGGCATGGGTGAGGAGATTAAGTCTCAACTCATGAGACCCTTCTACGGGACTTGAGTTGGTCCACGGATTGTACTGTAATGGTACTATGGCTAGGGACTTTTGGGGGTTTTAGGAGGAAACCAACTGTTGACTCATGACCCCCACCTACGGGGCGTGAGTCAACCTACGCCTCGTAGGTTGCCTCTCGTGGATGAGGCTGTTTTGTACAGCTTTTAGAGCGGCCCCCTTGGCTCTCATGAAGGACCCTTGGGGTGGTCCTCATGGGAGCCATGCCTTGACTTTTAGGCACTAAGACCTTAGTACTAAGTTAGGGAAGTTACTTTAAGACTCTCACCTTACGTTTTAACTTCCTTAGGCTATTAGACTACACGTTAGGCTCTAGCTTTGGTCATTAGAAGTACGGGGTGTTACATTATCTCCCCCTTGGGAATATTCGCCCCCGAATGATGACCAAGACACCAAACTAAGTTAGAAACTATAGACTAATAGCTCATTATGCATGAATCATTAAAAATGTGCAAAACTCACAAATACACTCTTCACAATTTGTAATTTTCAAAAGGAGGGAACCTCATCTCCTTTTTAAAAGATGGCCAAAGCAATGCAAGAAAGTAGGAACTACTTCTACTAACTCAATCTGCATGCAACCATTAATTTACATAAGCATGGGAGGAACTAACTTATTCAACTCAAGTAAGCTCAACAAAACAATATAGGGCCAACATGTCATCTCATCAACACATCATTTAAGCATATTCATCATTTCACCTCATGGAGTCAATAATGCAATCGTCATACAAAAATGCAAATTAACATGAGGAACATTTACATCATGAAAACTCAATATATACTAAAACATGAATTCTCACAAGAACATGCACAATATAGGGAAATCATGGAAAACCATACCACACACATGATTCTCAAAACACTTAAATTCAAGAGGAATTACTTTCCTTAAGTTTGAATAGGAGTAGAAGGAAAAAGATGAGGCTAACGGGACTTCATATCGGCCTCCGCCTCCCATGTAGCACCCTCAACCAAGTGATTCCTCCATGGAGCCTTAATGGAAACTACTTCCTTATTTATCAACTTTTTCACTTTTCGGTCCAAAATCTCAACCGGGACCTCTTCATAAGAAAGGTTTTCATCAACTCCTAAACCCTCTAAAGGAAGGATGGAAACCGAATCACCAATACACTTTTTGAGCATGGAAAGATGAAACACTGGGTGAACCGGAGCCAAGTCATTTGGCCAGTCCACCTCGTAAGCAACTTTCCCAGTATGCTTCAAGATTTGGTATGACCCCATATACCGGGGACTAAGTTTCCCCTTCTTGCTAAACCTCATCACACCTTTCATAGGTGAGATTTTCAAGTAGACCCAATCACCAACCTCAAATTCAAGATCCTTTCTTTTATTGTCGGCATAGGACTTTTGCCGACTTTGGGCCATCTTCAACCTTTCTCTAATGAGTCGAACTTTTTCAATGGCATCATAGACAAGTTCGGGACCAATTAGAGCAAACTCACCTACCTCAAACAACCCAATCAGAGATTTACACCTTCTTCTATAAAGTGCTTCAAACGAAGCCATGATAATGCTAGAGAGGTAACTATTGTTGTAGGCAAATTCTATCAAAGGAAGATGATCGTCCCAATTAACCTTGAAATCAATCACACTCTCCCTTAACATGTCCTCTAAGGTTCGAATGATCCATTCTGCTTGACCATCCGTTTGAGGGTGTAAGGCGGTACTAAGTTTAACATTGGTACCAAGTCCTTGTTGAAACAACTTCCAAAAATGTGAAGTAAATTTAGTACCTCTAACTGATATGATGGACAAAGTAATCCCATGCAACTTCACTACCTCCTTGATGTATAACTTAGCATAGTTTTCCGCCGAGAAATTAGTCTTGATGGGAAGGAAATGGGCTGATTTCGTCATCCTATCAACAATGACTTAAATAGAATCATGTTTCCTTCGTGTACGAGGTAATCCCACAACAAAATCCATATTCACCTCCTCCCACTTTCAAGTGGAAATATTTATATCTTGGAGAAAACCTCCCGGTTTCATGTGCTCGGCCTTGACTTGTTGACAATTAGGACATTTGGCCACAAAACCCGTTATATCCTTCTTCATACCATTCCACCAATAGAATTCCTGTAGGTCACGATACATCTTGGTGGCTCCCGGATGAATAGAATATTGCGAACCATGAGCCTCTTCTAATAGTTTCTCCATCAAACCATCAACATCCGAAACACACAACCTACCTTGGTACCTAAGCACCCAATCTCCCCTTTGGGAGAAAACCTCAACGGACTTATGAAGAACCGACTCTTTCAATTCCTTCAAAATAGGATCAAGATGTTGCTTAGACTTTACATCAACCACAAGGGACGATTCAGAACTATGATGAACCAGGAATCCACCCTTGGTGGAATCCATAAGTTGGACACCTAGATGGGCCATTCTATGCATATCACAAACCAATTCCTTCTTCTCATCTTCTACATGAGCCACACTACCCATTAACATTCTACTTAAGGCATCCGCAACTACATTGACTTTTCCGGGGTGGTAAAGGACACTTATATCATAATCCTTTAGAAGCTCTAACCACCTTCTTTGTAGGAGATTTAAATATTTTTGGCTAAACACATATTGAAGGCTCTTGTGGTCGGTAAACACATCTATATGCACCCCATATAGATAGTGTCTCCATATTTTCAAAGCAAACACAACCGCCGCTAGTTCGAGATCATGAGTTGGATAATTTTTTTCATGTACCTTGAGTTGCCTTGAAGCATTGGCAATCACTTTACCCCGTTGCATGAGGACACATCCCAAACCCACTCGAGAAACATCACAATATACCACAAACCCATCGGTGTCCTCCGGTAAGGTCAACACTGGAGCGGATGTAAGTCTATTCTTCAATTCTAGTAAGATTTTCTCACAAGCCTCCGACCACACAAACTTTGCTTTCTTTTGAGTTAAGGCCGTTAATGGAGAGGCAATCGAGGAAAAACCTTCAACAAACCTCCTATTATAACCGGCTACACCAAAAAGCTTTTAATATCGGTAGGAGCTAGAGGTCTAGGCCAACTCTTGACCACATCCATCTTCTTAGGGTCAACCTCTATACCCATGCCCGACACAATATGACTAAGGAAAGCAACCGACCTTAGCCAGAACTTACACTTGCTAAACTTAGCATATGATTGGTGGTCTTTAAGGACTTTCAATACTATCCTCAAATGCTTCATATGATCATCCTCACTCCTTGAATAAATCAAAATATCGTCAATAAAGACAATAACAAATGAATCAAAATATTGCCTAAATACCCTATTCATTAGATCCATGAATGCCACCGGGGCATTTGTTAGACCAAAATACATGACTAGGAATTCATAGTGACCATATCTTGTTCGGAAGGCCGTCTTAGGAATGTCAACCTCCCTTACCTTATGTTGGTGGTAGCCCGACCTTAAGTCAATCTTTGAAAAGTAACTCGCCCCTTGGAGTTGGTCAAACAAATCGTTAATTCTAGGGAGAGGGTACTTATTCTTTATAGTGACATTGTTCAATTGGCGGTAATCAATACACATCCTAAGAGACCCATCTTTCTTTTTCACAAATAATACCGGAGCACCCCATGGAGATATGCTTGGTTGAATAAAACCCTTATCTAGCAAATCTTTGAGTTGTGCCTTTAATTCCTTTAATTCTGCCGAGCCATTCGGTAAGGTGGAATTGATATGGGTTGAGTATCCGGCAAAAGATCAATGTCGAAGTCTATTTCCCGTTCGGGAGGAATTTCGGGCAAATTATCGGGAAAGACTTCCAGAATTCCCTTACTACGGGGACCAACTCTAAAGGAGGAGTCTCGGACCCCATTCCTTAAATCTTACAATATGATAGATACAATCCTTAGAAATCATTTTTCAACCCTTTAGACATGAAATGAATTGAGCTCTAGGGATTGAATTTCTCCCCTTCCATTCTAAAACGGGTTCATTTGGAAATTGAAACTTTACTACTCGTGTTTTACAATAAATGGAAGCAAAACAAGCATGGAGCCAATCCATCCCCAAGATGACATCAAAGTCCAACATATCTAATTCTATCAAATCAACCAAAGTGACTCTTGTAGCTACAACCGAGTCACCAACCGGGGTAGACACGGAAAAAGGTTCTTTTAACTCTTCGGGAGGTACTTCAAATTTCCTAGCCACAAAAGGAGTAACAAAAGATAAAGTGGCACTGGGGTCTAATAATGCATAAACATCAATTGAAAATACTTGTAACTTACCGGTAACAACCTCCAGGGACCCCTCTTGATCACTTCTAGATTGGAGGGCATAGAAGCGATTCTTCTTGGGAGCATCGACATTAGAACCACTTGGTGTAGCTTGGTTACCCTCTTTTCCCTTGGCCGCATGAGTTGGACAATCTTTCAATTGGTGTCCACTTTTGCTTCATCCATAGCACACACCCATTCCGACAAGACATTTCCCCTCATGTTTCTTACCACACTTGGCACATATAGGCCTCTCCATGGGAGGTCCACTCCTATTGCCTTCTTGAGGCTTAGGGTTAGACACCCTATCTTTGTTGGTCTTGGTGCATTGGAGGAACATTGATTGGAGAACCTCTTCTTGAACCTTGGTCCACTTTGACCCTCAAACTTAACCTTAGAAAAATTACCATCATCGGACCTTGTCTTCTTTACCTCTCTATTCTTATTTCTAAGCCTTGATTCCTCAACTTGTTGAGCATAGACCATTAACCTTGAGATATCCATGTTGTCATGGACCATTGTTGCACGACACTTTTCTTCAATAACATCGGAAACACCGGTGACAAAGTGACTCATCTCGTCCATTGGATTAGAGACCAAAGAGGGGGCATATTTGGATAACTTAGTGAATTTCAAGGAGTATTCTTGGACACTCATTCCCTTTGACGGAGGTTGATGAACTCGTCAACCTTGGCTTCCCTCTTCTCACGGGGAAAGAATCTATCAAAGAATGCCTTCTTAAACACTTCCCAACTTATGGGACCCGTTCTTATAGCCCTATTATCCTTCCATTGAGTAAACCATACTTGGGTCACATCTTTAAATTGATACCCCACTAGTTCGGCTTTCTTAATAGAAGTCACTCCCATGGCATCTACCATCTTGTAGACCTTTTCCAAAAACTCTTGTCGGTCTTCATGCACCTTAGAGCCCAAGAAAATAAGAGGGTTCATCTTAGTAAAGTCTCTTAACCTTAAATCCATGGTGCTTGCACTAGGATTCACTCGGGGGCCACTTTCCTTATTTGTTTGAGCCGTCATGGCTTGGGCTTGAGTTGTCACGATTTGTGCTTGCACCGTCATGACTTGAGTCAATGTTTAGATAGCCTCCCTTATCTCAATATTAGTCATAGCTCCTTCATCATTAGGAACTTAAGGAACTTAAGGATCTTGAGGACCTTGGGGAGGAACTCCCTCATCATTCACCATCACTTCTATCCTTCTTCTTAAGTTTGGCCTTCTTGTATTCATCTCCTATAATCACAAGAGAAGGGTTAGAAGAAAGGACTTGACAGTGTAAGAAATCTAAGCACGAATAAAGAGTAATGAAAGAAGGGAATGTTCCTAAGCATCGTATAGCCTCTTATTCATAAGTGTGGCACACTTCACACTCATGAACAAGACTCTACTAGACGTGGTGCTTGAGACATCAACCTAAATATTAATCCCAAAAACTTATGCTCTGATACCACGTTTGTCACGACCCGGGAGTACCCCCTAGGCGTAACATGACGTACTTGACCCTAAAGGGGTCTCATACAAGCCTCTAGTATCATCATTACATAATACATAGAAATAATGTGGAAAAATTTAAAACTTTACAATCGAAGTCCAACTTCACTTTTTCATAAAAGAAAGTAATAGGAAATCTAGACTTTGTCTCATACCACCATCTGAAACATATGAATACAAAGTTTGGGACTTAGCCCTTTTACATCAATAAAAGTTTCAACATGAGAAGTACAATAGAAACTAAGAAATAGGAAATCCCGTCCTTGAACTTGAGGACTCACCACAACTTAGAGATAAGCAGTGTAAGTCTTCTTCAAAAGGAGAGTGAAAGTCACCTAGCCAAAACCAACACTCATTAAGATGTAAAAGGAAGAAGGGGTTAGCACATAATATGTACTAAGTATGGAAACATGCATAATATTCTGAAATATGATAAAAAGGACATTTTCATTTGAAAAGTATGCCTTTGTCAAGTTTAGAAACCAACATGCATTTACAATGTACAACACAAGCGATAATCACATTTACACTCATGAACATGGTAATATGAACACCTTAGCAACCTCTAAGGAACACTTGTGCAATGTATGGTTAGCATCCCATAATACCAACCCTACTAAGTACCCCCCCTTGAAGCTCCCTTGGTCATGCATATCATCTTTTAACCTCATTATAATCATTAGTCACCAATAAGGAAATAGTCATGAACATTACTTTGAATACAAGGAAAGTCATTCATGACAACTAACCATTCAAGTCACATGTATGCATTTGTATTATCATCACAATATAAAGGAACCATCCCATCACGTCCTACAAAGTCCACTTATGCAATGTGGAAGTGAAGTGCCATACCCCTACTCCCACAAAGTAAACTTACCAAGAAGTTATAGTATAGTTCATATCTCATTCATTACCTTTCATTTAGGGAAGATTAGCCATAACCGACATAGACCATGTGAGCTACATGGAATTCGGTGTCGTGTAACTCCACACCGAAAGAAGGTGTCCTACTTGCCTAAGGTAGGACTAAATGTTTTAGCGTCTAGGTGGATCCACTAGCTAAGTCCTATGTTGGCACATAGTTAAGGGATAGGGAGATTGCTTCTAGAAACCCTACCTATTGCATTGGCGGAGGGGTTTCCAATTCATGAGTTCACTTTGGATGACCCTCCCTATTGCATTGGCGGAAGGGCATTTACCGTATTTTCCATATCCACTCGGTGCTAAGCATTATTTCCCAAATTATACATAATTAAGTCTTGAATTGCATTTACATGTTTGAAGGAATGGTTTATCCCCCATTTAATGCAATCCATCAAAATGGCTCATAGATTCATTAAAGGTGAGAATGTTCTTTCAACTTTAGAATCAACATTAGTGTGTGAGTAGGACTTTCACATTACATTCATAGTGTTTTTATGAGAAATAGACTTTCAATCAACACAATACATCATCATCATCCTAGAGTATTCATGCATCATTGAGTATAAGGGTAATGGAAGAACAACCTTTCAACAATACCATACTTTATACATTAGTCATAGAAGATTTACTTTCTAAGTGAATCAATACGTTATACACAACTTTCATCAACATGTACAAATCCTAGCAATTTACACATTTACAATGTCATGAATCATGTCCCACAATTACACCTAAAGATACTACAATAGGCATGAACAAAACAAGATTCAATAACTAAATTCACATTGAAACGATTCATAGTAGTCATCTTGCATCATTACACCCATCACAATACTTGAAATTGAGGTTATGGAGGTGTTCATGGGTTCCAGGGGAATTTTACAATGAAAATCACCATTAAACATCAAATCATCCATAATATAATGCAATTAACATAATAAAATTGTTTTTAGGAAGAACCCATGGTTGGAATAGAAACCCTAGTTTTTGAAGAAGTTACCAATTTCGAAATCAAGAGTTGAAGGGTTTCATGGAGAAAAGTGTTCCATGAATCAAGATCCCCATAACTTAATTGATGTTTCCCCACGAAATTGGAGTGAAAATCTTGGAGCTTGAACCCTAATCTTGAGTTTCTTTTATGTTCTTCAATTGAGTTTAGAGAGAGAATATTTTTGGGAGGGAAGTTGGTTGAGTTTGAGTTTGTGAGTTATGAGAGTTAAAAGACTTGTTTATTACTTTAACATACTTTGATATACCTAGAATATCTAAATATAACCATCCCCCACCCTAACTTAATTAATTAGTGATTTTACCAAACCACCCCCACTTGGCCGAACCTAGACAGTTCACTCAGGCACGATCTATTGACCCCAAACCACAGAGAGTAGATGGGTCCACGGACCGTCCTGGGTGTCAGTGGTTTGGTTCAGAGAGGGGTGGTTCATGTCATGGGTGAGGAAGCTAAGTCTCAACTCACGAGACCCTTTCACGGGGCTTGAGTGGGTCCACGGACCATACTGCATCCTCGTGGAATGGTACTGTGGCTATGGACTTTAGGGGGTTTTAGCAGGAAACCAAGTGTTGACTCATGATCCCCACCTACGGGGCGTGAGTCAACCTACGTCTCATAGGTTGCCTCTCGTGGATGAGGCTGTTTTGTACAACTTTTAGAGCATCCCCATTGGCTCTCATCATGGACCCTTATGGGGGTTCTCATGGGAGCCATGCCTTGACGTTTAGGTACTAGGACCTTAAGACTAAGTTATGGAAGTTACTTTAAGACTTTCACCTTACGTTTTAACTTCCTTAGGCTATTAGACTACACGTTAGGCTCTAGCTTAGGTCATTAGAAGTATGGGGTGTTACACTTTCAATTCGGCCAGAGCCATTCTATAGGGAACGATAGATATGGGTTGCGTATTCGGCAAAAGATCAATGCCAAAGTCTAGCAAGTCATCGAGAAAGACTTCCAAAAACTCACTCACCACGGGGACTGACTCTAAAGAAAGGACCTTGGATTCAACATACATAACCCTAACAATATGATACATGCACCCCTTAGAGATCATTTTCCTAGATTTTTTTATATGAAACAAATTGACCTCTAGGAATAGAATTCCCCTCTTTCCACTAGAAATTGGCTCTTTTGGAAATTGAAATTTGACCACTCGGGTCCTACAATCTATAGAAGCATAACATGCATGGAACCAATCTATGCCTAAAATTACATCAAAATCAAGCATGTCTAATTCTACCAAATCAACCAAAGTGACTTTATGAGACAAACAAATAGGACAACTCCTATACACTCTTTTTTCCACTACTGAGTCACCAATCGGGATAGACACCGAAAAAGGTTCTTCTAATACATCGGGGAGCATTTGAAATTCATAGCCACAAAAGATGTAATAAATGACAATGTCACACCAAGGTCTAATAATGCATAAACATCAATGGAAAATGTCTTGCAACATACCCGTTACAACATCCGAGGAGCTCTCTTGGTCACCTCTTAATTGGAGAGCATAAAAGCGGTTCTTCTTAGGAGCATCAGAATTTGAGCCACTTGGAGGGACATGATTGCCCTAGCTCCCTTGAACCGTTATCATAGGAAAATCTCTCTTCATATGACCGCTCTTCCCACAACTAAAGCAACCATCCGTGCCAACTAGGCACTTGCCTTCATGCTTTTTACCACACTTTGCACAACTAGGTCTTTCAACATAAGAGCTTCCACTATTACCTCCTTGTGGCTTAGCGTTAGACACCCTATCTTTGTTGACCCTTGGAGTGCTAGATGAGCATTGGTTGGAAAACCTCTTCTTGAACCTTGGTTTACCTTGAACCTCAAATTTACTCTTAGAAGAATTTCCATCATCGGTCCTTGCCCTTTTTACTTCTCTATTCGGTTGCTTGATCTTTAGTTCCTCAATTTGCTCGGCATGAACCATGAGATGTGAAATATTCATACTTGGGATGAACATTGCCGAATGGTATTCATTAACTACCTAGTCTGATATCCCCATAACAAATTTGTTCATCTTGGCCCTAGAGTCTGCCACAAAGGTTGGAGCATATTTAGACAATTGGGTGAACTTAAGGCTATAGTGCTTCACACTCATACCTCCTTGGCGAAGGTTGATGAATTCTTGCATCTTCCTCTCCCTCAACTCTAGTGGGAAAAACCTATCAAAGAAGGTCGACTTGAACACTCCCCAATCAATCAGTCCCGCTCTTACGGTTCTCTCATCCTTCCATCGTCATACCATACGTGAGCCACATCTTTCAATTGGTAGGTGGCTAGTTCCGCCTTCTCTCGTGAGACACACCCATAGCATAAAGAACCTTAAACACTTCATCAATAAACCCTAGTGGGTCTTCATCCACTTTGGAGCCACAGAATGTAGGGGTATTCATTCTTGTGAAATCCCTAATCCTTGACGCGGTTGTACTTGCATTGGGGTTCACTTGAGGCCTAGCATCCCTAGTGACTTGAGTTGTTAAAGCATGAGTCAATGTTTGGAGAGCTTTCTTTATCTCCACATTGGTCATAGCCCCTTCTTCATTTGGAGCTAGAGGATTTGAGGAGCTTGGGGAGGAACTCTCTCATTGACACTCTCCTCTTGCACCCTCCTTTCATTCTCTCTTCTTGTATTCATTGCCTATAATCACAAGAGAAGGGTTAGGAAAAAACTTCATAGAGTTAGGACACCACAACACAAATAAAGAGTATTGAAAGAAGTGAAAGTTCCTAAACATCTTATAGCCTCTCATTCATATGTGTGGCGCGTTTCACACTTATGAACAAGACTCTACTAGACGTGGTTCATGAGACATCATCTTGGAATCATTCTAAGCCTTGTGCTCTGATTACCAAGTGTAACGACTCGGAAAATGATAGAGTGAAACTAGAGCCTCACATGTGAGTTTGGAGTCGAGAACTTAATGAAATGATTATATTTGAATTTGACCCAAAAGTTCTTAAAAATGTGCTTCGGAAGTTACCGGAAACTTGTTTAGCGGTATACTAAAAGATCCGTTTCGTTTTTCGAAAATCCAACTTCATATTCTTGTTTAGGGGGTCAAATTGAGTGGGAAATGGGTCTAACCCAAATTTTAGAGCAACCGTATCAAAATCCGAAATTTCCAAGTGAAGCCTTTTTCGAGGGTCTACTTTGGAGGGTCATATCTCCTAGCACACAAATTATTTGGGTGGCCATAATATATCCATGGAAAGCCCTTTGAGTTAGCTACCTAACGCACTTCGTTTCATCTCATTCGGAGTTCGGACGAAGAAGTTATGCCCATTTTCGTAAAGTCTGTCCGGCAGAAAATGCAAATTCCAGTAGCTAATGTTACTGTTCATTACTGTTCACCCGCCTGAAAATTTTTCTAAGTGTTGGACCCTTTTTTTCAAAGGACTTATATTATTTCCTAGATACCATAATCCAATTCCCATCCCTAAAAACATTTCCCTCTCTACAATCCTTCATTAAGAAGAAGAAGAACTTGGAGCTAGGGCTTGGATTCAAGGCTTTCTTCATCAATTTTCTTGGGGAATCATAGCAAAGGTATGGTGACCCTTGATCCTTGATTATCTTTCCTTCAAGGAGTCCATTAAAAAGGGTTTCAAAAGTCTTCAAAGAACAAAATTTCTATTTTCTATTCTAGGTATGGGTTCATGGATAAAATGTTTTCAAAGTCATTATATTGGTGAATTGAAATTGTATTTATGATTTTAAGATGATTTATATGAAACTTCTTCAAGAACCCATGTTTTCATTAAAAGACTTGAATTTGCTTATGAAGTGGGTTTAATGCCTATGATTTAATGTTGATGAATTGTTGGTATATGGATGAATTGAGGATTGTGGTCTTATGGGCAAATTATGGGTGAATCACCTTGTGGTGATAGAATTGTTGGGAATTGAGTAATGGTTATTATGGCTTTGGAGGATGGTAAGTTGGTTTAATCTCATATTAGGGATAAAATTGTTCTTGCTTGGTTTGATCCACTTATGGTGGAGGTGTTTAATTATGAATGTAAAGGTGTTGTTGTAGGTTGTTCACTGGTTTGGTTGCATAATTACTACCCTATTTTTCCATGCTCTTTGATTCTATTACATGCCTTCAAGGTGTTTGACAAAATGTCCAACTATGGAGAATTGATGAATCGATGCTTTAAAGTTTGAGTTATGAGATGTATGGAAATCCAGAGATGTGTTGATGACACTCATGAATGTTGATGATATAATATGAAGGATTCTTCAATATAAAGTATACCTTGAATTGGTAGGGCTTATGCATCATTTTCTTGTATAAATGATTATATTGTTGATTGTTGAATCCTTGGATCGGTAGGCTTATGGCACCCTTCCACACATGCTTATAATGAACCTTGGATCGGTAGGCTAATGGCACCCTTCCATTAATGATAAGTAATGAACCTTGGATTCGGTAGGCCTATGGCACCTTTCCATAAAGGTTAATGATGAGACTTGAATCGGTAGGCCCATGGCACCCTTTCAAGAGGAGTTAATGAGCTTTCCTAAATGTACCTTGAATCGGTAGGCTTATGGCACCCTTTCATGTGTTAAATAATGTACCTTGAATCGGTAGGCTTATGGCACCCTTTCATGTGTGATGATGTCAAAGTAATGAACTATTCTATGGGAATGTAGGCTAAGCACCGAGCGGATTTGGTTAGATGGAAACTCCCCCGACAGTTAGGCATGAGTTTCAATGATCGTCTACCTTATCCCATAAACTATGTGCCCGCATAGGAAGCTAGTGGATCCATTAAGCTATATACCGGTCTTCCTTAGGCAAGTAGACCACCTCTTTACGGTGTGGGGACTTATGACACCGGATTCCATGACAAGCTCTCATGGTCTATGTCGGTTAAACGCTTACTTCCCATCATGTGAGATTTTATTATGGTTTCTTGATAAGCTCTACAAAGTGTAGGTAGTAGTATGGGATGCTACCTATACATTGCACGAGTAGGCTTGGAGAGGGTCATAGTGAGTTTCTCTAAATCCTAATGTATGTGACACAAATGTGCCCTAAATGAGGTTATTAAAGAATGTTGGCTCTCAAATGTTTAATATGAGATGCATGCTATACTTGGGTTATATTATGAGTTATTTTCCCTTGTCATGTCTTAATTAATGATATACCTCTTATGTATGAATATTGTGCAAAGGTGAAAGAAGGAATGATAAGTTACTTTAAGTGACCTAAATGTGGTGCCTTAGTATGGATGGTGGTATGGGACGTCACCCATACATTGCACGAGGTATAGCATAAGGGTTTCTTGAGGTGAAGGTTCAAGGTAAAGGTTTTCATGTTGATATTGTTTAAAGGTGATATTATGACTTACTTGATGTTATGCTTGTCTTGTATGTCTTTTATACTATTGTTCATGATATTTCAAAAAGGTGGCATAATGCATGGTTTCTAACTAAAATGTCCCTTTTTAAAGCATGTTTTGCATGGTCATCATACTTAGTACTTAATTGTGCTAATTCCATATTTCTCTATTTTCTATAAGTGTAGGTTCCGGCAAGTGATCACTCCTAGCTAGTTTGAAGTGTTGGATTGCTTTCCTCCAAGACTTGGTATGTCCTCATGGATTCGAGGATAAGACTTTTAAGTCCTTTTGTTCATGTAATAGACTTAATAGACTTCTTTTGATTGTAAAGGGCCGTGTCCCTACTTATGTTTTGCGACTGTGTCTAAGATGGCCATGTGAGACTTAGACTTCCGCTGTGTGTTTTTAAAGTTGTTTTAAGAAGTTTAAATGTGTGGATGTAAATAAGTTTTTTTTTTTATTCCGCACTATTTTCATTATTGAATGCAATGAATGACTATGTGGCTCGTATAAGGCCCTTTCGGGGTCGAATACGCCATGTTACGACTAGGGGGTACTCTCGGGTCGTGACAAACATGGTATCAGAGCATAAGATTTTGGGAATGGTTTTTAGGATCAAAGTCTCACAAGCCAAGTCTAGTAGAGTCTTGTTCATCGGTGTGAGTCGCGACACATCTATGAGCGAGAGGCTATAGGACGGTAGAAGTTACACTTCTTTCATATTCTTAAAGTCGTGCCTTAGAGTGTGGTTCTATAAGTGTTCTTATCCTTATCCTTCTCTTGTGTTTATAGGATATGAATACAAGAGGGAGACCCGCAAGGAGAGTAGGAGAAGAGGATGTGAATGAGGAAGTTCCTCCCCAAGTTGTGCAAAATGGTCAAGGTGTGCAATGCAATCAAGTTCCTATAGGTGAGCAAGAGAATGAGGTTCCGGTGGTTCCCCCGGATATGACCAATGAAGAGATTAGGTCGGCTTTCTTAATCTTGGCCCGAGCCATGGCGGCTCAAGCGACTAGAGATATGGGGCCTAGGGTGAATGCTAATGAGGGTACTATGGCTTCTAAGTTGAGAGACTTTGTGAGGATGAATCCTCCGGTGTTTCTAGGTTCTAAGGTGGGAGAGGATCCCCAAGAATTTTTGGATGAAGTGTATAAGGTAGTGAGTGCTATGGGGGTGACTTCAAGAGAAAAGGCGGAGCTTGCCTCCTACCAATTGAAAGATGTTGCCCAAATTTGGTTCACTCAATGGAAGGCTAATAGGCCGGTGGGAGCGGATCCTATAGAATGGGAGGAGTTTAAGGAAGCTTTCCTTGGTAGGTACTTTCCCCGTGAGATGAGGGAGTGTAAGGTTGAGGAGTTTATCAATCTTCGGCAAGGTAATATGAGTGTGCAAGAGTATTCCTTGAGGTTTACCCAATTGTCTAAGTATGCCCCATGTTTGGTGTCAAACCCTAGGGATGAGATGAGTAGGTTTGTGACCGGCGTATCCGACCTAGTCAAGGAAGAGTGCCATACGGCAATGCTCCATAATGACATGAACATTTCTAGGCTCATAGTGTATGCTCAATCCATTGAGGAGTCCAAACTTAAGAGGATGAATAGGAATGTGAAGAGGGGTAGATCCGATGAGCAAAGTCAACCTAGGTTCAAGAAGAGGGCTCAAGATCAAGATTTTTCAAGTGCTCCTAAGGTTAACCAAGATAAAGGTGGTGGATCTCAATTTTCTAAACCTACTTGCACCACTTGTGGCAAGAGGCACTATGGGAAGTGCCTAGCCGGTACTAATGGATGCTATGGTTGTGGGAAGAATGATCACAAGGTGAAAGATTGTCCTACTTTTACGGCTAGAGGAAGGGAGGCAAAGCAAGCTTCTAAAGATGGAACGGTTCCTATTCCTCCAAATTATGGTCGTTTCTATGCTCTCCAAGCTAGCAAGGACAAGGAAGCTAATCCGAATGAAGGCGCCGGTAAGTTTTAGTTTCTTATGGTCATGAATGTCTTGATGAGGTTTCTATGGTGTTGTTTTTCATGTATGCCTTAATTGGGTTTTCTTCTAAGTGGGGGATGGTAGGTTGAATAGCAAGGTTGTTGAGAGTGTTGATATCCTTATCTCATTCTTTCTATTCTTATTCAAGCTTGAGGCCAAGAGTTCCTAGTAGCTTGTTTTATGTTTTGGAGTCTTGGGTGAAAATGAGTTTCCATGGTCTCCTTATGTTATGCATGTCCTATTTGAATTCTTGTTAAATGATAAAATGAGTTTTCATAAACGTGTTCCTCGTGTTGATGTGCATTTAGTTGAGTTGTCTATATGCTTCATGAGGATAAATGTTGAACATGCTTAAATGTTGCATGAGTTGATTTATTAGGCATGCTTAAATGTGTTCTTGAGAATGTTGCATAATTGTACTTTTGTGAGAAAATTGCATAATGTGTCTAATAATTTTGGGATGAGTGTGATGTAAATTGGAGAAGGAAGTTCATCCAATGAAATGAGAAATGGTAAAGCTTGATGCATAAGGAATTGGTAGATGTATTCCTAATTTCTTGAATTGCATGAAGTTGTTTGAGCCTCATTGATGTGGAGTTGATGTTTCCTCCGATATTTATGTACTTGTATTGATGTTGTATGCATGTTGATGGGCCGTATACTTAAGTTGTTACCCCTTATGTGTTTAAAGTGTCATTCGAGGACGAATGTTCCTAAGTGGGGGATAATGTAACGACTCGGAAAATGATAGAGTGAAACTAGAGCCTCACATGTGAGTTTGGAGTCGAGAACTTAATGAAATGATTATATTTGAATTTGACCCAAAAGTTCTTAAAAATGTGTTTCGGAAGTTACCGGAAACTTGTTTAGCGGTATACTAAAAGATCCGTTTCGTTTTTCGAAAATCCAACTTCATATTCTTGTTTAGGGGGTCAAATTGAGTGGGAAATGGGTCTAACCCAAATTTTAGAGCAACCGTATCAAAATCCGAAATTTCCAAGTGAAGCCTTTTTCGAGGGTCTACTTTGGAGGGTCATATCTCCTAGCACACAAATTATTTGGGTGGCCATAATATATCCATGGAAAGCCCTTTGAGTTAGCTACCTAACGCACTTCGTTTCATCTCATTCGGAGTTCGGACGAAGAAGTTATGCCCATTTTCGTAAAGTCTGTCCGGCAGAAAATGCAAATTCCAGTAGCTAATGTTACTGTTCATTACTGTTCACCCGCCTGAAAATTTTTCTAAGTGTTGGACCCTTTTTTTCAAAGGACTTATATTATTTCCTAGATACCATAATCCAATTCCCATCCCTAAAAACATTTCCCTCTCTACAATCCTTCATTAAGAAGAAGAAGAACTTGGAGCTAGGGCTTGGATTCAAGGCTTTCTTCATCAATTTTCTTGGGGAATCATAGCAAAGGTATGGTGACCCTTGATCCTTGATTATCTTTCCTTCAAGGAGTCCATTAAAAAGGGTTTCAAAAGTCTTCAAAGAACAAAATTTCTATTTTCTATTCTAGGTATGGGTTCATGGATAAAATGTTTTCAAAGTCATTATATTGGTGAATTGAAATTGTATTTATGATTTTAAGATGATTTTATATGAAACTTCTTCAAGAACCCATGTTTTCATTAAAAGACTTGAATTTGCTTATGAAGTGGGTTTAATGCCTATGATTTAATGTTGATGAATTGTTGGTATATGGATGAATTGAGGATTGTGGTCTTATGGGCAAATTATGGGTGAATCACCTTGTGGTGATAGAATTGTTGGGAATTGAGTAATGGTTATTATGGCTTTGGAGGATGGTAAGTTGGTTTAATCTCATATTAGGGATAAAATTGTTCTTGCTTGGTTTGATCCACTTATGGTGGAGGTGTTTAATTATGAATGTAAAGGTGTTGTTGTAGGTTGTTCACTGGTTTGGTTGCATAATTACTACCCTATTTTTCCATGCTCTTTGATTCTATTACATGCCTTCAAGGTGTTTGACAAAATGTCCAACTATGGAGAATTGATGAATCGATGCTTTAAAGTTTGAGTTATGAGATGTATGGAAATCCAGAGATGTGTTGATGACACTCATGAATGTTGATGATATAATATGAAGGATTCTTCAATATAAAGTATACCTTGAATTGGTAGGGCTTATGCATCATTTTCTTGTATAAATGATTATATTGTTGATTGTTGAATCCTTGGATCGGTAGGCTTATGGCACCCTTCCACACATGCTTATAATGAACCTTGGATCGGTAGGCTAATGGCACCCTTCCATTAATGATAAGTAATGAACCTTGGATTCGGTAGGCCTATGGCACCTTTCCATAAAGGTTAATGATGAGACTTGAATCGGTAGGCCCATGGCACCCTTTCAAGAGGAGTTAATGAGCTTTCCTAAATGTACCTTGAATCGGTAGGCTTATGGCACCCTTTCATGTGTTAAATAATGTACCTTGAATCGGTAGGCTTATGGCACCCTTTCATGTGTGATGATGTCAAAGTAATGAACTATTCTATGGGAATGTAGGCTAAGCACCGAGCGGATTTGGTTAGATGGAAACTCCCCCGACAGTTAGGCATGAGTTTCAATGATCGTCTACCTTATCCCATAAACTATGTGCCCGCATAGGAAGCTAGTGGATCCATTAAGCTATATACCGGTCTTCCTTAGGCAAGTAGACCACCTCTTTACGGTGTGGGGACTTATGACACCGGATTCCATGACAAGCTCTCATGGTCTATGTCGGTTAAACGCTTACTTCCCATCATGTGAGATTTTATTATGGTTTCTTGATAAGCTCTACAAAGTGTAGGTAGTAGTATGGGATGCTACCTATACATTGCACGAGTAGGCTTGGAGAGGGTCATAGTGAGTTTCTCTAAATCCTAATGTATGTGACACAAATGTGCCCTAAATGAGGTTATTAAAGAATGTTGGCTCTCAAATGTTTAATATGAGATGCATGCTATACTTGGGTTATATTATGAGTTATTTTCCCTTGTCATGTCTTAATTAATGATATACCTCTTATGTATGAATATTGTGCAAAGGTGAAAGAAGGAATGATAAGTTACTTTAAGTGACCTAAATGTGGTGCCTTAGTATGGATGGTGGTATGGGACGTCACCCATACATTGCACGAGGTATAGCATAAGGGTTTCTTGAGGTGAAGGTTCAAGGTAAAGGTTTTCATGTTGATATTGTTTAAAGGTGATATTATGACTTACTTGATGTTATGCTTGTCTTGTATGTCTTTTATACTATTGTTCATGATATTTCAAAAAGGTGGCATAATGCATGGTTTCTAACTAAAATGTCCCTTTTTAAAGCATGTTTTGCATGGTCATCATACTTAGTACTTAATTGTGCTAATTCCATATTTCTCTATTTTCTATAAGTGTAGGTTCCGGCAAGTGATCACTCCTAGCTAGTTTGAAGTGTTGGATTGCTTTCCTCCAAGACTTGGTATGTCCTCATGGATTCGAGGATAAGACTTTTAAGTCCTTTTGTTCATGTAATAGACTTAATAGACTTCTTTTGATTGTAAAGGGCCGTGTCCCTACTTATGTTTTGCGACTGTGTCTAAGATGGCCATGTGAGACTTAGACTTCCGCTGTGTGTTTTTAAAGTTGTTTTAAGAAGTTTAAATGTGTGGATGTAAATAAGTTTTTTTTTTTATTCCGCACTATTTTCATTATTGAATGCAATGAATGACTATGTGGCTCGTATAAGGCCCTTTCGGGGTCGAATACGCCATGTTACGACTAGGGGGTACTCTCGGGTCGTGACACCAAGTTTGTCACGACCCAAGGGTACCCCCTAGACGTAACACGGCGTACTTGACCCCGAAGGGGTCGCATACAAGCCCTTAGCATAATCATAACATTCAAGACATAGAATAATGTAGAAAAATTTAAATATTTTACAATCAAAGTTCAACTTTTTTTTCATAAATGAAAATACGAATCTAGACTTGTCTCAATCACCATCTAGTACATAAGGAGTACAAATAGGGTCAAAATCCCTTTACATCAACAATAGTCTCAAAGTAGGAATTACAATAGAAACTAAGATGTGATAACATCTTGTCCTCGAACTTGAGGACTCACCAAGCCTAAGGAATAGTCGACCCAAGCTTCTTTTGAAGAAAGTAGAATGTATCAACGGCCGGAACCTACACTCATAGAATGTAGAAAATATGGGTTAGCACAAATAAGGTACTAAGTATGGACACCATGCACAAAATCCTTAAAACATGTATAAAAGGGACATTTAATTGAAATCATGCCTTTAACAACTTTAGAAACCATTATGCACATTTATGAAGAAACATAAGTCATACCAACATACAAGCAACCCAAAGCCATACTAGTGCAATGCAAAGGTAAAGTCCCATAACCTCACCAAATGCTAAGTGTCACCCTTAGGCTACCAACATTATATATATCTTTCTTTGACTTATTCATAGTCCAGATACATGAGTAAAGACTCATATGTATTCATAACTTATAACAAGTGAAGTCAACCTAAATATTCATACATACCTTTCATACATAATCTATAAGTCATCATAACATAAAAGAACCTCACCATAACCTCTCTTAAGGTCTACTTGTTCAATGTGTAAGTGAAGTCCCATACCCCCACTCATACTAAGTAGTACCCTTTAATAAGTCATAATTAAAGTTCATGTTCTTACCATAGTTCATATTCGTATCATATAAGGATAATAGCCTTAACCAACATAGACCATGTGAGCTACATGGAATCCGGTGTTCTACCCCCACACCGAAAAGAGGTGTCCTACTTACCTAAGGTAGGACGTACATAATAGCTTTTAGGTGGATCCACTAGCTAAGACCTATATGGGCACATAGTTATGGGATATGGGGATTGCTACTAGAAACCCGGACTTGCTAAACCTAAAAGGTTTCCATCCCATGAGGCAACATACATTAGGAAGTCGGACTTGCTAAACGTAAAGCCTCCATCTCATTTTCATATCCTCTCGGTGCTAAGCATAATTCCCTTTAAAAGTTACATTAAGTCTTTACTTAAGTTTAGGTTCATGAAAGAATGCACTAGGCACTCAAACCTAACATACATCATAATAGTTCATAGATTCATTAGTTGATAGTGTTCATGAGGATGGCCTTTCATTCCACACAACAATACCACCATAGTCATATCATATCGTACATAGTCTTATCATATCATACATAATCATGTGTAGGGGTATAAGGAAGAAGTATCTTGCATCAATACCACAATATACACAATAATTAACCACCTCCACCTTTCAAGTGGATCAACATGATCATATACATTTGTCATAGATTCATCACTATCTAAGTGAATCACAAGTTCATATACAATCTTCATCAACATACACAAACCCTAGTTATTGCCCTTCAAGGCTAAGAATCAAGATCAACCCTAATTGCAAGAATTACAACATTATATAGGGAAATTCCATGATTCAATGACATAATAAGCATAAACATAATCACTTGACAAGCTCACAAAATCAATCAAATCATACCCTAGTTCACAATTTAGGAAGAAGGGGAAATCATGGGTCCACATGAGATTTTCATCAAAATCCAATAATACTTCAACAATCCCATCATAAATCATCATAATCAACCATAACAAACCATAATTAAACAATGGAAAACGATTTGGAAGAAGACCCATGACTAGATTTGTAAACCCTAGATTTGGGGGATTTGAAAACATAGTTTGAAGGGGCTTCTTGATGATAGCTAACCAAGACTGAAAAGCATCCATACCTCAATTGAGAATCTCCAAGATATTTGGGGAAGAACCTTGAGTATCTACAAACTCTAGCTCTAATGATTTCTTCTTCTTCCATGAGTTTAGAGAGAGATTTTTTTTAAAAAGAAAGATGATGTTCTTGGGTTTCTTCTTTTCTTAAGTGGGAGTAATTAAAAAGGAAGAATTTTGACTTTAAAAAGTATATATACTTGTTAGGAAAAAAGTGGGAAAGTGTTGGTTTAAGTTTTGGAGAGATTACTTAAAGACCCTTACTTAAACTACAAATTTGTCTTAGGCCCGCTTGAGCTAGCCCTTTGGCCCTCCTTGGCTTCCCAAGGGCACTAAGCAACTCGCCTAATGAGCCCTTGGCTCGCCAAAATTACAGTAAACTCACTAAATGGGCAGCTCACTAGGCGATGGGTTTGTCCATTGGGCGAATCGCCAACCCAATTGGCGACTTACGACCTATCTCGCCCAATTTTCGAGAATATAGGCCAAATGAAGGCTGTCCACTAGGCGAGGAGAGCCCACTTGGATCATCGCCAAGGCACATGGGCGATGCTACTACCCATCCCCGAATGGACCAAAGGTAGGTATTGTTTTCCTTCAGGTTGCTTAGGTCCTTGACTTCATCCCATATGCTTACCTCATCCATTTTGATCCTAGTTTAGTCTAAACATCTCCGGAGACTTACACAAAACCGCACGCTTAGGCTCTAGGTGAACCTACCATTTTTCAGGGTGTCACAATGACGTCGGAATTTCGGATCACCAAAAATGATGGTGAACGATAACACACGAAAATTGGCAAAATGAGGGGTTTACCTGCTCCGGGGCTTGTTTGACCTTGAAAATGGGCCGTTTTGGCCGTCAGGGCCAACTGGATCCATAACTAAGGTCTTAACGGAAGTCCATGAAAACTTTTGGCAAAAATGACGTTCGAATTCTGTATCACCACAAAAGATGGAGAACTATAGCACACAAAAATCGACAAAATTGGGGGTTTACCTGCTCCAGGGCTCGTTTGACCTTGAAAATGGGCGGTTTTGACCGTCAGGACCAACTGACTCTATAGCTAAGGTCTTAATAGACGTCCATGAAAGATTTCAGCAAATATGACGTTGGAATTCTGATTCACCAAAAAAGATGGTGAACTATAGCACACAAAAATCGGCAAAATGGGGGGTTAACCAGCTTCGGGGCTCGTTTGACCTTGAAAATGAGCCGTTTTGGCCATCAGGGCCAACTAGATCCATAGTTAAGGTCTTAACGGAGGTGCATGAAATATTTCTGCAAAAATGACGTCGAAATTCCAAATTACCAAAAATCAATGGACTATAGCACACGAATATCGACAATGAGGGGGGTTCACCTGCTTCAGGGCTCGTTTGACCATAAAAATGGGCTGTTTTGGCCGTCAGGGCCAACTGGTTCCATAGCTAAGATCTTAACGGATGTCCATGAAATTTTTTGGCAAAAAGGACGTCAGAATTTTGGTTCACCAAAAAAGATGGTGAACTATAGCACACGAAAATTGGCAAAATGAGGATTTACCTGCTCCGGGGATCGTTTGACCATGAAAATGAATTGTTTTGGCCGTCAGGACCAACTAGCTCCATAACTAAGGTCTTAACGGATGTCCATGAAAAAATTTAGTAAAAATAACGTTGGAATTCTGGATCACCAAAAATGATGATGAACTATAACATGATGTTGAAATTCGAGATCACCAAACAAGATGGTGAACTATAGCACATATAAATTGGTAAAATGGGGGTTTACCTCTTCCGGGGCTCATTTGACCTTGAATATGGGCTGTTTTGGCCGTCAGGGCCAATTGGCTCCATAGCTAAGGTCTTAACGGACGTTCATAAAAAATTTCGGCAAAAATGACGTCGAAATTCTGGATTACCAAAAAAGGTGGTGAGCTATAGCACACGAAAATCAGCAAAATAGGGGGTTTACCTTCTCCGAGGCTTGTTTGACCTTGAAAATGAGTCGTTTTGGCCGTCAAGGCCAACTGGCTCCATAACTAAAGTCTTAATGGACATCGATGAAAAATTTCCACAAAAATGATATCAGAATTTTGGATCACCAAAAAATATGGTGAACTATAACACACCAAAATTGGTAAAATTGGGGGGAGGGGGAGATTTACCTGCTCCCGAGTACGTTTGACCTTGAAAATGGACAGTTTTAGATATCTACCTCCCCACTACCCCATCCCTACTCCTCCACCCCCATCCTCTACCATCCCTCCCCATACCTCCCCATCTACTCGTCCCCTACCTCCCCCTACCCCCTCTCTCTACTCCCTTTCTACCCTATCCCTTTATCCCCTCCCTTTACCCCCTACCCTCTCTCTATACCTCCTCCACCCCACCCTTACCCCCCTCTACCTCTCTGCCCCACCCCCTACCCCCTTCTCTCTACTCCCTTTGTACCCTCTCCCTCTATCCCCTCCCTTTACCTCCTACCCTCTCTCTATACCTCCTCCACCCCACCCTTACCCCCCTCTACCTCTCTGCCCCACCCCTTACCCCCTTCTATCCCACCCTCTACCCCTCCATCTACCTCTTACCACATCCCCTACCCCCCATCTGCCCCACCCTCTACCCCTACCCTCCTTCTACCCCACCCCTTACCCTCTCTCTACCCTCTCACTACCCCACCCTCGACACTCCCTATACCTCCACCCCTACCCTCCCTCCTTCTACCCTCCTTCTCTCCCTCTACCCCTTACCCCCTACTTTTACCCCATCAACCCTCCCCTACCTCCGTACCCTCTCCTATCCTTTACACCTCTACCCTCTTCTACCCTCTCTTTACCCTCCCTCTACCCCACCTCTTACCCCCATCTACCCCTCTCCTTACCCCTCTCTACCCTACCTTTACCGTCCTTTAACCCCCCACCCCCTACCATCATTTAAACCCCCCTCCCATCTACTCCCTACCCTCCCTCTACCCCACTCCTTGTCTCTACCCCTAACCCCCACCCCCTTCTCTACGCCCTACCCCTGTCTCTATCTCTCTACCCATCTACACCTACCCCTACCCCTACCCCCTTTATCCTCTTACCCCTCCCTCTACCCCCAAACCCCCTTTCCTCACTACCCCTACACCCCTCTACCCGCATCCCTTTCTACCCCCACCTTACTATACCCTCGCCCTTTGTGTCTAACTCCCCCTCCCTCCCCTTTTCTCAACCCCCTTCCATTGTCTACCCCTACCCCTTTCTCTACCCCACCCCTTTACCCTCTCTCTACCCACCTACTACCTTACCCCCAACCCTTTTTCTACCTCCCCTATACCCTCCCTTCTTCCCCCCTTTTACTCCACCTACCCTCCCCTACCCTTCTACCCACCCCTACCCTTTCATACCCTCTACCCCCAACACCCTACCCCCCCACTACCACCCCTTACCAACCCCTCTCTACCCTCTTTCTCGACCCTCCCTCTATCCCCCTCCCTCTACCCCACCCTCTACCCCTTTCTAGCCCACTCTATCCTTCTCTATACTCCCCTTTTCAATATCTCCCTACCCCTACCCGTCATATCCCTACCCCCCACCCCCGTCCACTACCCATACCACCCTCTACCCCTTACCCCTATATCTCTATCCCCCTCTCTACCCCTTTTATAACCCCTACCTCCCTCTCTACCCGCTCTCTACCCCCTTCTCTACCCCCTTACCCCCCTCTTGAAGCATAGGCAATTACTTTCTCATGTTGCATAAGAACACACCCTAAACCCACTCGAGAAGCGTGACAATATACTACAAATCCATCGGTACCCTCCGGTAAGGGCAAAACCGGAGCGGAGGTGAGTTTATCTTTCAATTCTTGGAAGCTTTTATCACAAGCTTCCGACCACACAAATTTGGCCTTCTTTTGGGTAAATGCCGTCAATGGAGAAGCAATAGAGGAGATACCCTCAACAAACCTCATATAGTAGCCGGCTAAACCCCAAAAGCTTCTAATATCGGTAGGAGTTAGAGGTCTAGGCCAACCTTTGACCTCATCCGTCTTCTTCGGATCTACCTCGACACTCTTGCTCGACACAATATGACCAAGGAAGGCAACCGACCTTAGCCAAAACTCGCATTTACTAAATTTAGCATATAATTGGTTATACTTGAGGACTTGCAACACCACTCTCAAGTGGTCCATATGGTCACTCTCACTCTTAGAATAGATCAAGATATTGTCTATATACACAATGATGAACATGTCGAGGTAATTCCGGAAAACCTTATTCATAAGGTCCATAAAATTTGTCGGGGGATTCGTTAGACCAAAAGATATTACTAGGAACTCATAATGACCATATCTTGTTCGGAAGGCCCTTTTAGGAATGTCAACCCCTCTTACCCTTAGTTGATGGTAACCTGAACGAAGATCTATTTTGGAGAAATAGTTAGCCCCTTGAAGTTGATCAAACAAATCGTCAATTCTATGGAGAGGATGCTTATTCTTTATAGTCACTTTGTTCAATTGCCGATAATGAATACACATTCTAAGGGACCCATCCTTCTTTTTCACAAACAATACCGGAGCAACCCATGGAGATATGCTTGGTTGAATAAAACCCTTGTCTAATAAGTCCTTCAGTTGCTCCTTCAACTCTGTCAATTTTGTCGGAGCCATTCTATAGGAAGGGATGGATATGGGTGTGTTTCCGGCAAAATATCAATGCCAAAGTCTATTTCCTGTTGGGGAGGAATGCCGGGCAAGTTATCAAGAAAGACTTCCAGAAACTCACTCACCATGGGTACCGACTCTAAAGAAGGGACTTTGGACTCAACATCCATGACCCTAACAATATGATACATGCATCCTATGGAAATCATTTTCATAGCTTTTAGACATGAAACAAATTGACCTCTAGGAATAGAAGTCCCCCATTTCCACTCTAAAATTAGCTCCTTTGGAAATTGAAATTTGACCACTCGGGTCCTACAATCCATAGAAGCGTAGCATGCATGCAACAAATCCATGCCCAAAATTACATCAAAATCAAGCATGTCTAATTCTACCAAATAAACCAAAGTGACTTTATGAGACAAAGAAATAGGATAAGTTCTATAGACTCTTTTTGCCACTACCGAGTCACCAACCGGGGTAGACACTGAAAAAGGTTCTTCTAACACATCGGGGGCATTTCAAATTTCATAGCCACAAAAGGTGTAACAAATGACAATGTGGCACTGGGGTCTAATAATGCATAAACATCAATGGAAAATACTTGCAGCATACCCGCTACAACATTCGGGGAGCTCTCTTAGTCACCTCGTGATTGGAGAGCACAGTAGTGGTTCTTCTTCGGAGCATCAAAATTTGCGCCACTTGGAGGGACTTGCTTGCCCTCATTCCCTTGAACTTTTAGCATAAGACAATCTTTCTTCATATGACCATTCTTTCGACAATTAAAGAAACCATCCGTGCCAACTAGGTACTTGCCTTCATGTTTCTTACCACACTTTGCACAATTAGGCCTATTAACATAAGAGCTACCACTATTACCTCCTTGTGGCTTAGGGTTAGACACCCTATATTTGTTGATCCTTGGAGTGCTAGAGAAGCTTCGGTTGGAAAGCCTCTTCTTGAACCTTGGTTTACCTTGAACCTCAAATTTACCCTTGGAAGAATTTCCATCATCAGATCTTGTCCTCTTTACCTTTCTATTCTTCTTCCTAAGCCTTGTCTCCTCAACTTGTTGAGCATATACCTTTAGACGTGAAATGCCCATATTGTCATAAAGCATTGTCACACGACATTCTTCCTCAATTGAGTCGGACACACCCGTCACAAACCGACTCATTTCATCTCTAGGATTAGACACCAAAGATGGGGCATATTTGGAAAACTTAGTGAATTTCAATGAGTATTCTTGGACACTCATCCCTCTTTATCAACTTTGGCTTCCCTCTTCTCACGGGGAAAAATTCTACTAAGGAACGCTTTCTTGAATACTTCCCAACTTATGGGACCCGCCCTTATAGGCCTATTATCTTTCCATTGCGTATACCATACTTGGGCCACATCTTTCAATTGATACCCGGCTAATTCGACTTTCTCAATGGAAGTCACCCCTATGGCATCAACTATCTTGTAGAGCTCTTCCACAAACTCTTGAGGATCTTCATTCACTTTGGAACCAAAGAACATAGGAGGGTCATTCTTGTGAAGTCTCTCAGCCTTGAGGCCATGGTGCTCGCATTAAGATTAATACGGGGTCCCACTTCCCTATTTGCATGAGTCTTTATGGCTTGGGCTTGAGTTGTCACGGCTTGTGCTTGTGCCGTCATGACTTGAGTTAATGTTTGGAGAGCCGCCTTTATTTCCACATTAGTCATAACTCCTTCATCATTAGGAACTTGAGGAGCTTGGGGAGGAACTCCCTCATTGACATTCTCCTCTTGTGTCCTCCTTGCATTCCCTCTTCTTGTATTCATTTCCTATAATCACAAGAGAGAGGTTAGAAAAAGGACTTTATAGAGTTTAAACTCCAAAGCACGACTAAAAAGTAATGAAAGAAGGGAAAATTCCTAAACATTTTATAGCCTCTCATCCATAAATGTGGCGCACTCCACACTCATGAACACGACTCTACTAGACATGGTTCATGAGACATCAATCCTAGAATTATTCTAAACCTTGTGCTTTGATAACCAAGTTTGTCACGACCCATGGGTACCCCCTAGACGTAACACGGTGAACTTGACCCCGAAGGGGTCACATACAATCCCTTTAGCATAATCATACACATAAGTCATAGAATAATGCGGAAAGTTTAAAACCTTTTACAGTAGAAGTCAACTTCTTTTTCATAAACGAACATAGGAATCTAGACGTTGTCTCAATCACCATCTAGTACAATAGAGATTACAAATAGGGTCAAAATCCATTTACATCAACAAAGTCTCAATATAGGAAATACAATGGAAACTAAGAAATGATAACATCTTGTCCTCGAACTCGAGGACTCACTAAGCCTAGGGAATAGTCAACCCATGCTTCACTTGTCGTAGGAAGTATATCTCAACGACCGAAACCTGCACTCATAGTAAAAAGTAGAAATATAGGTTAGCACATATAGTACCAAGTATGGAAGCCATGCACAAAAATCATTGAAATATGCATAAAAGGGACATTTAGTTGAAATCATGCCTTTATCAAGTTTGAAAACCAATATGCACATTTATGAAGAAACATAAGTCATACCAACATATAAGCAACCCAAAGTCATACTAGTGCAATGCAAAGGTAAAGTCCCATAACCCTACCAAATTTTAAGTACCACACTTAGATTACCAACAACATACTTATCTTACCTTTGGTTCATCCATAACCGACATACATAATTAAGGAGACATTCATGATCATAATTTGTAACAAGTAAAGTCAACCTTAACACTCATACATAACATATATGCATAATTCATAAGTCTTCATAACATAAGAGAAGCTAACCATAACTTCTCTTAAAGTCCACTTGTGCAATGTATGAGTGAAGTCTCATACCCCCACTCATACTAAGTAATACATCTTAAGAAGTCATAATTAAAGTCCATGTTCTTATCATAGTTCATATTCATATCATATAGGGAAATTTACCTCAACCGACATAGACCATGTGAGCGACATGGAATCCGGTGTTCTACCCCCACATCGAAAAGAGGTGTCCTACTTGCCTAAGGTAGAACATACATATTAGCTTTTAGGTGGATCCACTAGCTAAGTCCTATATGGGCACATAGTTATGGGATATTGAGATTGCTTCTAGAAACCCTCACTCTAATGTGGAGGCTTCCATCTCTTGAGACACCGTAATGTGAACCCCCCTACTAGTATGAAGGAACCCATCTCATATTCATATCCGCTCGGTGCTAAGCATAATTCCCTTTAAAAGTCACATTAAGTCTTTTCTTAAGTTTAGGTTCATAAAAGAATGCACTAGGCACTCAACCCAGCATACATCATAATAGCTCAAGATTCATTAGAGTGAGAATGTCCTTTCAACCTTAGAGTCATAAACATATGAGTAAACCTTTCACATTATATTCGTAGTGTGTTCATGAGAATAACTTTTCATTTAACACAATAAGACTATCGTAGTCATAACATGTCATACATAGTCATATCATATCATACATAGTCATGTGTAGAGGTATAGGGAAGAAGGATCTTGCATCACTACCACAATATACACAATAACTAAACACCTCCACCTTTCAAGTGGACAAATAAGCTTAGCATATACATACATACATACTTCATCAACATTCATAAACCCTAGTCATTGCCCTTCAAGGCTATGAATCAAGATCAACCCTAAATTCAAGAATAACAAAAATATATAGGGGAATTTCATGATTAAATAACATAATAAACATAAACATAATCAATTGACAAGCTTACATGATCAATCAAACTATACCCTAGTTCATAATTTAGGAAGAAGGGGAAATCAGGGGTCCAAGGGAGATTTTCATCAAAATCCAACAATACTTCACCATTCCCATCATAAATCATCATAATCAATCATAATAGACCATAATTAAACAATGGAAAATGTTTTGGAAGTAGACCCATGTTATAGATTGAAAACCCTAGATTTGGGGGATTTGTAAACATAATTTGAAGGGGTTTCTTGGGTGATAGCTACCCAAGAATGAAAAGCATCCATACCTTGACTAAGAATCACCACGAATTTTGGTGAAGAACCTTGACAACCTACCAACCCTAGCTTCAATGGCTTCTTCTTCTTCCTTGAACTTAGAGAGAGAAATATTGAGAGAGGAGAGGATTTTGGGGAATTATTTGGGTGTTTGAGTTTATGATTTGAAAATAGGTGAAATTGACTTAGAAACAATATACATATATATATATATATATATATATAGATACTTCCCCTAAAAATACACAAAACACCCCTCATTTAATTGGACTAAAATAGAAGATGACCTAAAAGACCTTCATTTAATGGTCCCCGTCAGGGACCACGACCACCTCCACGAGCCGAGGTGTGGACCATGACCAGTGGTCCCCCTCGTAGAGTTGGGGCAGTAGCCTCCCTTTTTGGAGCACAAGATCTTTTGGCCAAGTCATCTCCATGGACCCCTTCACGACTTGTGAAGTGGACCACGGCACGTGGTCATGCCCGTGGAGGGTTGAGGCAGTAGCTATGCTACCTTGCCCTTCATGACACCACACCCAAGTCCTCTTCATGGAGGGATTCACGAGCCGTGGTCCCTTCCGTGGAGGTTAAGGCAGTGTCTAAGACACCTGGGGGCTTTCCTCCTCTGGCCAAGACAACTCCACAAGGCCTCCCACGGGCCGTGGTCATGACCACGAGCCGTGGTGATGGCCATGGAGTTTGAGGCAGTGCGCTCAAGTTTGGAGCAGCCTTGGCTTGCCCCTTTTGCTCGGCACTTGTCCCTTAGGCCTTGACTCCTGAAACCCCCATATCATGTTTAGATGGTTTACTAACCTACGGAGAGTCATTTTATGATTTTTAACCTTACGTTTAGTCTCTAGTTTAACTTATCATTTTCAAAGGTGTTACATTATCTCCCCCTTGGGAACATTCGTCCTCGAATGACGATTTAGGCACCTTACGAAAGTATAGACTCAAGACTAGCAGCCCCACAAGCATGCAACATAACAAAATGCACAATTCATAGGAGGAAACATCAACTCCATCTCAAGACATAATCAATGCAATCATAAGGAAGTAGGAAACTACCTCTACAGCCCATCATGCACAAAGTTCATCAATTCGCATAAACATGGGAGGAACTACCTTCTCCAACTCAAAGCAAGCTTAACAACAACTATATAGAGCCAACATAACATTTCATCAAAACCATAGCTAAACATGTTCACCAATTCACCTCATGAAGTCAAATAAGCAATCATCATACCAAAATGTAAATCAACATGAGGAACATACAAAACATGAAAACTCAATTTATGCTAAACATGAATTATCACAAGAACATGCACAACATAAGGAAATCATAAAGAAAACTTATAGCACATATGACTTCCAAAATAACAAACTCAAGAAACTACTTATTTCAAGTTGGAATAGGAGTTGAAGGAAAAATATGAGGATAACGGGACTTCATATCGGCCTCGGCCTCCTATGTATCACCCTCAACTAAGTGATTCCTCCATAAAACCTTAACCGAAGTTACTTCTTTGTTTCTTAACCTTTTCACTTGCCGATCCAAAATATCAACCGAGACTTCTTCATAAGAAAGGTTCTAAACCACTCCTAAACCCTCTAAACGAAGGATGGATACCGAATCACCAATGCACTTCTTGAGCATGGAAACATGAAACACCGGGTGGACCGAAGCCGACTCACTTGGCAAGTCTAATTCATAAGCACCCTTCTCAATACATTTCAAGATTTGATATGGGCCCATATATCGGGGACTTAACTTTCCCTTTTTACCAAATCTCATCACACCTTTCATAGGTGAGATTTTTAAGTAGACCCAATAACCACTCTCAAATTCTAGATCCCTCTTTCTAACGTCGACATAAGATTTTTGCCGACTTTAAGCCGTCTTCAACCTCTTTCTAATGAGGTGGACCTTTTCAATGGCCTCATAGACTAACTCGGGACTATGTAGAGAAAATTCACCTACCTCAAACCACCCAACTAGAGATCTACACCTCCTACCATACAATGCTTCAAACGGTGCCATGGCAATACTTGAGTGGTAACTTATGTTGTAGGCAAACTCAATCAATGGAAGATGGTCATCCCAACTACCCTTGAAGTCAATCACGCATGCCCTTAATATGTCCTCTAGGGTTTGAATGGCGCGTTCCGCTTGACCATCCATTTGAAGGTGGAAAGCGGTACTAAGCTTAACATTGGTACCAAGTCCTTTTTGGAATGCCTTCCAAAAGTGTGAAGTAAATTGAGCACCCCAATCTGAAATGATAGATAAGGGAACTCCATGAAACTTCACTATCTCATTGATGTACAACTTGGCATAGTCTTCCGCCGAATAAGAAACCTTGACGGGAATAAAGTGGGCTGATTTTGTCATCCTATCAATAACGACCCAAATAGAATCGTGTTGCCTTTGAGTACGAGGCAACCCCGCAACAAAATCCATATTCATATCCTTCCATTTCCAAGTAGGAATATCAATACATTGGGACAATCCTCTCGATTTTTAAGTGTTCGGTCTTTACTTGTTGGCAATTTGAAAATTTGGCCACAAAACCCGTTATATCCTTATTCATACCATTCCAATAATAGACTTCCCATAGGTCACAGTACATCTTGGTGGCTCCCGGATGAATAGAATACTGCGAACCATGGGCCTCTTCCAAAATTTGCTCTCTCAAGCCGTCAATATCCGGAACACATAGTCTACCTTAGTACCTAAGCACCTCATCTCCCCCTTGGGAGAAAGCCTCAACGGACTTGTTGAGTACCGATTCTTTTAACTCCATTAATATATGATCAAGGTGTTGCTTGGACTTCACATCAACCACAAATGAAGATTTAGAATCATGATGAACCATGATTCCACCCTCGGTGGAATCCACTAGTTGGACACCTAACTAGGCCAACCTATGTACATCACGAACTAACTCCTTTTTCTCATCTTCTACATGAGCCACACTATTCATGGACATTCGGCTTAAGGCATCGGCAACCACGTTGGCTTTGCTGGGGTGGTAAAGGACACTCATATCGTAGTCCTTCAAAAGTTCTAACCACCTTCTTTGTCAGAGATTCAAGTCTTTTTGGCTAAACACATATTGGAGACTCTTGTGGTTGGGGAACTCATCAATATGCATCCCGTATAGATAATGTCTCCATATTTTCAAAGCAAATACCACCGCTGCCAACTCGAAATCATGAGTAAGATAGTTCTTCTCATGTATCTTGAGTTGCCTTGAAGCATAGGCGATTACTTTACCATGTTGCATAAGGACACACCCTAAACCCACTCGAGAAGCGTCACAATACACTACAAACCTATCGGTACCCTCCGATAAGGTCAAAATCAGAGTGAAGGTGAATTTATCTTTCAATTCTTGGAAGCTTTTCTCACAAGCTTCCGACCAGACAAATGTGGCCTTCTTTTGGTTTAAGGTAGTCAATGGAGAAACAATAAAGGAGAAACCCTCAACAAACCTCCTATAGTAGCCGGCTAAACCCAAAAAGCTTCTAATGTCGGTAGGAGTTAGAGGTCTAGGACAACTTTTGACCACATCCGTCTTCTTTGGATCTACCTCAATACCCTTGTTCGACACAATATGACCAAGGAAGGCAACCGACCTTAGCCAAAACTCACATTTACTAAACTTAGCATAAAATTGGTTATCCTTGAGGACCTGCAACACCACTCTCAAATGGTCCATATGGTCACTCTCACTCTTAGAATAGATCAAGATATCATCTATAAACACAATGAAGAACATGTCGAGGTAATTTCGGAAAATAATATTCATAAGGTCCATAAAAGTTGTCGGGGCATTCGTTAGACCAAAATACATTACTAGGAACTCATAGTGACCATATCTTTTTCGAAATGCTGTTTTAGGAATGTCAACCCCTCTTACCCTTAGTTGATGGTAACCCGAACAAAGATCTATTTTGGAGAAATAGTTAGCCCCTTGAAGTTGTCGAGATATAGAACGTCTCAACTAAGTAAATCCACTAGTCTATGCTAAAAAGAATTAAGGAATCATCTAAAAAGTATAACCCTTTCTACCCATGATGGCTACATGGTTTATGGAGACTTGAGTTATTATGAACTCGTCTCCATATCAATGCTCAATACTACTCCCAAAATATACTCAGATCATATGTTTAAAACATAACTCTTTCTATGTGGTTTTTAGGTTATTACTCAAAATCTATCTCTTAAAAGAGATTGAACTAAAAACTACTCACGAAAACTCATTTGGAAATCGTTGTTTTCTCTCATCTTAAATGTGTAAACATTTACTCTTTGGGAATACATAGTCCTCATATAACATTTTAAAGAAAATGAACTTGGATCTACTCTTTCTCAATTTCGATGCTTAAGTATTAAAAAAAGTTTAAAAGATTTGTAAAAGCCTTCTTAAACTGACTTGAATAACCCTCAAGACTTGACTCTTAACTCTACCTTGAATTTGAATTATAAATTCAAGGTTGTGATTTGTGATATGAAGGATATTGTGATGATTAGGAGTGTTTTTAGATAGTTAAACATGAGAAACGATCAAAAAATGGAGATGCATATTAATATTTGGTCGCGAAATAAATTTTGAGGGAGAGGGGTCCGCGACCTCTCCGCGACACGGAGAAAAGTTCCAATTCTGAGGAATAGGTCCGCGACACGGATCTGGTACCTAGTTTCTGCCCGACTTTTTCCTTCTTCATTTTCTCACCTCAATTCGCCTAAATTCGATTATTTTCTCAATTTCTCTTTAGATTCAAATACCCAGTAGATGTACACAAGAATATACTCATAAACGACTCTAAAATCGACATGATTTCCTCAAGAACTCAACAACCCCATCCTAACTCAAGAACGAAGCAGATTTCAAGAACACAATTCAAGATCATCAACTTTCAACTTTCTAGAACGAATTTTGCTGAAATAAATATGATTGGCGCATGGGTGAACAAACCCAATGCAATGAAAGTCTCACATACTTCTTTAGGGATCAACCCTTGGCGATATCCACAACGAATTCTTGTGATCTTGACGAAATATTGACCTTTTCTCCTCTTTTCTCTTCTCTCAAAGCCCTAGCGTAATTGTGGAACGCATAAACTAAAAAAACTCAGTTTAGACCCCAAATAACTTACTAAAAATGAAATAAATTGATTGGGTAATGAAAAGACCAAAATACCCCTCTAAAATTCGGTTGACTTTCCTTATCCAGACAACCCGACTTCAAACAGGCATATCTCCCTCTTACAAACTCAAAAATTAGCAAACTCGATGGAGTTGGAAAGATAATTCAAAGACCTTTCATTTGATAACTTGTAGCCCACCTAAATCATCTTGTACTAGGAGTTATGGTCGTTTGAAGTTGACCCAAAACTCATACTTAATATACTTGCCAAATTTCAGATTTTCATTCTTTAAAAAAAATGGTTCTTTCAAATTTTTAGCTCTTTCAAATAGCGGGGCGTTACAATATCTCCTCCTTGGGAACATTCGTCCTCAAATTATATTAGTCTTAGTAGGCTAAGGGTGTAACATCTAACATCCAGCTCAAACACCCAACAAGCAAAATTTAAACACAACAAGTCAACTTAAAGTAAATGCCAAGAAAAGGATTAGTACCTTAATTTGGAATTCCTCAAGACTCAAAGAGATGTGGGTACCTCTTCTTCATGTCCTCCTCAGCTTCCCAAGTAGCTTCCTCAACAAACTGATTTTTCCACATAACTTTGACTGATGCTTTTTCCTTGGTCCTCAACTTGCGAACTTGACGATCTAGAATCTGAACAGGAATCTCCTCATAAGATAAGATATCCTTAGTACCAATATCTTCAGTAGGTATGATAAGTGAAGGATTGCCCACACACTTCTTCAATATGGAAATGTGAAACACCGGATGAACTGCAACTAACTCTTGCGGTAGCTCCAACTCATAAGCCACGTTACCAATCCTTTTGGATATTCTATAAGGACCAATATACTGGGGACTAAGCTTTCCCTTCTTGCCAAATATCATAACACCCTTCATGGGTGAAACCTTCAAGTAAATCCAATCATCTACTTCAAACTCTTAGTCTCTCCTCAGAATATCGGTATAGGATTTCTGACGACTCTGTGCTGTTTTAAATCTCTCTTGAGTAATTTTAACTTTCTTCATTGCTTGATGCACTAAGTCTGGTCCTATCAACCCAGCTTCAATAACTTCAAACCATCCAGTAGGAGATCTATATCGTCTCCCATAAAGAGCCTTATAAGGAGCCATTTGGATGTTAGAGTGGTAACTATTGTTTGAGCAAACTCAATGAGAGATAGGTGATCATCCCAATTACCCTTGAAATCATTCACACAAGCCCTCAACATATCTTCTAAAGTTTGAATAGTGCGCTCTGCTTAAACATCAGTCTGAGGATGAAAAGCAGTACTCAAGTTCACCTTTGAACCCAAACCTTTTTGGAATGACTTCCAAAACTGTGCACTAAATTGTGCACCTCTATCTGAAATAATCGACACTGGAAGTCCATGAAGCCTAACTACCTCTTGAAGATATAACTTGGCATAATCCTCTGCTGAATGGGTAGTCTTTATCGGCAAAAAGTGGGCTGATTTAGTCATTTGATCTACAATCACCCAAATCGAATCATGTTGTATGTGAGACCGTGGTAAACCTGTGATGAAATCCATATTGATCATCTCCCACTTCCATTCCAGAAGATCTATATTCTGAGCCATACCACCAGGCCTCTAGTGTTCTACCTTCACTTGCTGGAAATTCAGACACTTAGCAACGAACTCTGCAATGCCCTTCTTCATACTACTCCACCAATAAACCTCTCTCAAGTCACGATACATCTTTGTGGAACCCGGATGGATATAATATCTGGAGTTATGAGCTTCCTCTATGATCCTCTCTTGAAGTTCATCCACCCTTGGCACACACAATCTACCTTGATTCTCAATACACTATCTCCCCCTTGTTCAAAAGCCATCACTTTTTGCTTATGAACATTTTGCCTTCAATTCAAGCAAAACAAGATCTTGGTCTTGTTTCTATTTAACTTCAGACACCAATGAAGATTCAGGGCCATTCATTACCATTACTCTTTCATTGGAATCCATTAAACGAACTTCTAGACGCACAAGTCTGTGCACATCTTTTGCTAACTCTTACTTGTCTTCCTCAAAATGGATGGTACTACCTATAGACAATCTGCTCAAAGCATTAGCAACATCATTAGCCAAATCTGGGTAATTGAGAATACTCATGTCATAATCCTTGAGTAAGCTCTTTCTCTGCCTTCTCTGCCTGAGATTAAGCTCTTTCTGACTAAACACATATTGAAGACTTTTAGGATCAATGAATACATCTACATGGACACCATAAAGATAATGACGTCATATTTTCAAACCAAACACTACAACAGCCAACTCTAGATCATAGGTTGGGTAATTCCTCTAGTGAATCTTAAGATGTCTAGAGGCATAAGCTATAACATTGTCATTCTACATTAACACACAACCCAAACCTACTCTGGATACATCACAATAAACCACAAAGCCTTGTGTACCATCTGGTAAGGTCAATACTAGGGCAGTAGTTAACCGCTTTTTCAATTTCTGAAAGTTTTTCTCACAAGCTTCAGACCATTGAAATTTAACTATTTTTTGAGTCAACTTAGTCAAAGGAAATGAAATAGATGAGAACCCCTCGACGAACCTTCTATAATATCCAGCCAACCCTAAGAAACTCATAATATCAATTGGAGATGTGGGTCAAGGCCAATTCTTCACTGCCTCTATTTTTTTAGTATCAACTGTAATTCCATCACCGGAAACAATGTGGCCTAAGAATGCCACAAACTCAAGCCAAAACTCACACTTAGAAAATTTGGCATACAACTCTCTATCCTTTAGAGTTTGGAGAACTATTCTGAGATGACTAGCATAATCTTTATCATTCCTCGAATAGTTTAAAATGTCATCAACGAATACGATAACAAATATATTCTAGACAGGGCTTGAATACGCTATTAATAAGGTCCATGAATGTTTCAGGAGCATTGGTCAAACCAAAAGACATAACTAGGAACTTATAATGACCATAGTTGGTCCTGAAAGCTGCCTTAGGAATATCACTTTCTCTTACTCTCAACTGATGATAGCCGGATCTAAGGTTTATCTTAGAAAAACAAGTGGCACCCTGAAGTTAATCAGAAAGGTCACCAATTCTCGGAAGAAGATACTTATTCTTAATAGTAACCTCGTTCAACTGACGGTAGTCTATGCACATTCTAAGAGAACCATCTTTCTTTCTCACAAATAAGATCGGAGCTCCCCAAGGTGAGACACTTGGTCGAATAAAGTCTTTCTCAAAAAGATCTTTTAACTGCTTTTTAAACTCTTTTAACTCAACTAGAGCCATTTTATATGGTGGAATATAGATAGGATGAGTATCGGGAAGAATATCTATACCGAAGTCTATTTCTCTCTCAAGAGGGACTCCGGGAAGGTCGCCTGGAAAGACTTCTGGAAACTCACTAACAATTGAAACTGACTGAATAAGTGGTGTCTCAACACTTGAGTCATTAACTTGGACTAAGTGATAGTGTCACGACCCGGGAGTACCCCCTAGACGTAACATGGAGTACTTGACCCCGAAGGGGTCTCATACAAGCCTCTAGCATCATCATTACATAAGACATTGAAATAATGCGGAAAATTTAAAACTTTACAATCGAAGTTCAACTTCACTTTTCATAAAAGAAAGTAATAGGAAAACTAGACTTTGTCTCAAACCACCATCTAAAACATAGGAATACAAAGTTTGGGATTAGCCCTTATACATCAATAAAAGTCTCAACATGAGAAGTACAATAGAACTAAAAGATAGGAAATCCCATTCTCGAAGTTGTAGTGAGGGATTAGCCCTTATACATCAATAAAAGTCTCAACATGAGAAGTACAATAGAACTAAAAGATAGGAAATCCCATCCTCGAAGTTGTGGTGAGGGATTAGCCCATATACATCAATAAAAGTCTCAACATGAGAAGTACAATAGAACTAAAAGATAGGAAATCCCATCCTCGAACTTGAGGACTCACCACAATTTGGAGATAAGCAATCCAAGTCTTCTTCAAGGAGAGAGTGATAGTCACCTAGCCAGAACCTACACTCATTAAGATGTAGAAGGAAGAAGGGGTTAGCACATAATATGTACTAAGTATGGAAACATGCATAAAAACCTTAAATATGATAAAAAGGACATTTTTTTTAGAAAAGTATGCCTTTGTCAAGTTTAGTAACCAGCATGCATTTCCAATGTACCACACAAGCCATAATCACATTTATACTCACTACATGGTAATATAACCACCTTAGCAACCTCTAAGGAATAATTGTGCAATGCATGGTTAGCATCCTACAATACCAACCCTACTTAGTGTCACCTTGAAGCTCCCTTGGTCATGCATATCACCTTTAAACCTTATTATAATCATTAGTCACCAATAAGGAAATAATCATGAACATCACTTTGAATACTAGGAAAGCCATTCAAGACATATGTATGCATTCGTATCTCATTACAATAATAAGGAACCATCCCACAACATCCTACCAAGTCCACTTGTGCAATGTGGGAGTGATGTCCCATACCCCCACTCCTAATAAGTAAACTCACCAAGAAATCATAGTATAGCCCGTGTCTCATTCATTATCATTCATTTAGGGAAGAATAGCATAACCGACATAGACCATGTGAGCTACATGGAATCCGATGTCGTATAACCTCACACCGAAGAAGGTGTCCTACTTGCCTAAGGTAGGACGAAGTGTATAGCGTCTAGGTGGATCCACTAGCTAAGTCCTATGTTGGCACATAGTTATGGGATATGAAGATTGCTTCTAGTAACCCACCCTCTTGCATTGGCAGAGGGGCTTCCATCTCATAAGTTCACTTTGGATGACCCTCACTATTGCATTGGCAGGAGTGCCTTTACCTCATTGTCCATATTCACTCAGTGCTAAGCATTATCTCCCAAATTATACATAATTAAGTCTTGGATTACATTTACATGTGTGAAGGAATGCTCTATCCCTCGTTCAATACAATCCCTAAAATTAGCTCATAGATTCATTAAAGGTGAGAATGTACTTTAAACTTTAGAATCAACATTAGTGTGTGAGTAAGACTTTCACATTACATTCATAGTGTTTTCATGAGAATTAGACTTTTAATCAACACAATACATCATCATCATCCTAGACTATTCATGCATGATTAAGTATAAGGGTAAGAGAAGATCAATACTTTCAACAGTACCATACTTTACACATTAGTCATAGGAGATTTACTTTCTAAGTGAATCAATAGGTTATACACAACTTTCATCAACATGTACAAATCCTAGCAATTTACCTCTTTTCAAGGTCATGAACCATGTCTCACAATTACACCTAAAGATACTACAACATGAATGAATAAAACAAGATTCAATAACTAAATTCACATAGAAACAATTCATAGTAGTAGTCTTGCATCAATACACCCATCACAATACTTGAAATTGGGGTCATGGGGGTGTTCATGGGTTCAAGGGGGATTTTACGATGAAAATCACCATTAAACATCAAATCATCTATAATATAATGCAATTAACATAATAAAATCATTTTTAGGAAGAACCCATGGTCAGAATAGAAACCCTAGTTTTTGAACAAGTTACCAATTTCGAAATCAAGAGTTGAAGGGATTCATGGAGAAAGATGTTCCATGAATCAAGGTTCCCATACCTTAATTGATGTTTTCCCACTAAATTGGAGTGAAAATCTTGGAGGTTGAAACCTAATCTTGAGCTTCTTCTTTGTTCTTCAATGGAGTTTAGAGAGAGAATATTTTGAGAGGGAAGTGGGTTTGATTTTGAGTGTTGTGAGTTATGAGAGTTAAAAAGACTTTTTTAATACTTAAAAATACTTTATTATACGTAAAACAACTAATAATAACCGCCCCTACCATTTCTTAATAAAAGAGGAATTTATGAAATTACCCTCATTATGGCATACCCCCAAACCAGCTTTTGTAGGTTGGGATCCACAGACCATATCTGTGGATCATGGATAGGTATACGGCCCATCCTGCATGGGCGTGGTTTGGTTTAGAGAGGGAGAAGTCAGCCAAGGGTGGAGGAGACTAAATCTCAACTTACGAGGCCCTTCCACGGGGCGTGAGTAGGTCCACGGACCGTACTGCACCCTAGTGGAATGGGGCTATAACTTGGAAGTTTGGGGGAAGTTTGGGGGAAGTTTAGGGAGAATAATTCTTGACTCATGACCCCCACCTAGGGGCGTGAGTCCACCCATGGCTCGTGGGTGCCCACTTCGTAGACCAAGTTGTTTTTGACAGCTTTTTGGTCACTCTATTGGCCCTCATCAAGGACCCTTAGGAGGTCCTTTGGGGAGGCCTTGCCTTGATGTATAAGCTCTAGGACCTTAGTACTAGGTTAGGGAACATATTTTATGACTCGTATCTTGACGTTAACCCTTTTTAGGACACCAAACTACATGTTAGGCTCTAGCTTAGGCCCTTAGATGTGCGGGGTGTTACAGATAGACACACCCCTTGGAAACAAAATTTCTGGCCTTAAGGTACGAAATAAAACGACCCTTAGGCACTGCTAAACTACTCATCCACTCCAAAACTGGCTCATTAGGAAACTGAAACTTGACTACTCGAGTTTTACAATCGACTGAGGCATAACAGGCATGAAGTCAGTCCATACCCAGAATGACATCAAAATCTACCATGTCTAACTTAACTAAATCAGCCATGGTGCTTTTATGATTGACGAAAATGATACAATAATGATAGACTCTCTCAGCTAGAATGGATGCACCAACAGGTGTAGAAACAATGAAGGGATCAAGAAGTTGCTCATGAAGAATATCAAAATTCATCGCAATATAAGAAACACAAAAGATAGACTCGCTCCTGGATCAAGCAAAGCATAAACATCATAAGTAAAGACTTTGATCATACCAGTGACAACATCTGGAGAATTCTCTTGCTCTTGCCAATTAGTGATAGCATATAGGCAGTTTGCTCCTCCGCTAGTCTCTGAAGTAGCTCCTCTAGGTGTAGCCTTGTCTAGTGGAGCAACTTAAGAAGATTGGGCTCTATTGCCCCTATTTTCACTGCCCTACCTGTTCTTGGGACACTCTTTCATGAATTGACCCTCTTGACCATACTTGAAGAAACCAGTGGAGACATCACGACACATTCCTAGGTGATTTCTACCACACTTAGCACATGCAGGAACCCAGTTACCTCCTTGTGCCACACTACCTTGAGCCTCTGCAGGTCTAGCTATAAAATTCTGTGAATTCTGAATATTGTACTCACATTTGTTCCTTGGTGCAGGTGCACTAGCAGATGATGGAGCAGGTCCATTTTTCTTTTGTTGGAACGATGACCGGTTGGCATTACTCTTTTGCTCCCCGGACTCATTCCCTGACATCTTAGCTTTCTTATTTCTGAACTCTTCTCTATCCCTCAGTTTATCCTCATCAACCTGTTGCACATGAATCATCAACCTCGCTATGTCCATATCTCTTATCAGCATAGTTGTATTGTCTTCCTTACTTGACGGACAAGACAACCCAGCAACAAACAGACTCATCCTACTCTTCATATTCGCAACCATCTCTCGAGCATAACGGGAAATTTGGGTGAACTTAAGGTTGTACTCGTGAACACTCATAGATTCCTACTTAGGAGTAAGGAATTCCCGTACCTTGCTTCTCTCAGTTCCCGGGGAAAGAAACGGCCCAAGAAGGGCTCCTTAAACACAACCCAGCTTATAATTGGTGCACTCTCAGATCTACCCTTCTTCCATTGATCAAACCAGATTCTAGCGACACCCTTTAATTGGTATGCAGCTAGTTCCACTATCTCAGCATCAATAACATGCATAATCTCAAAGACCTTGTGAAGCTCTTCAACAAAGTTTTCTGGATCCTCTGTGATGCTTGAACCAGTGAAGCATGGAGGATACAACCTTAAGAACTCGAGGATCCTTGAAGTATCATCCCCTTCCTGCCAAACTCCTCTCTGTTGCCCAACTTGATTGGTCACAACTTGACTCAACATTCTGATAGCTTCCCGAAATTCAGCACTAGTGACCTCTCCTGGAGGTTGCACTTCTGGTGCATTAGGTACCCCTTGCTCCTCAATGTTCCTCCTAGTGGGACGACCTCTGACAGCTCTTCATGGAGGCATGATCTGAAAGACATACACAAGCACGAGTTAGAAAGAAACTTCATAGAGATAAACTTTATTGCACGAGATGAGTATGAAAGAAGTGTGATACTTCCTAAATGTTGCAGCCTCCTAATTATAGATGTGGCGCGCTTCACACCGATGACTAGTAATCTACAGACACGGCTCCGACTCCCTAGGACTCTTGAACTCTATGTTCTAATACCAAGTTTGTCACTCCCCGAGCCTACACCCTGGGAGGGACTGACACTCGAGAACCATTGTTGGCCCCAAGCGAATCCTTGGTCTGGCTTACTACTCAGCGGAAGACTCTAAGCATTAATAAAAGAAATCAAAATGCAACTTTACTCAAGATAACTTGGAATGTTTTTAGAAATAAACATTCAACTAGCCAAAGTGGCAACTTAAGTCTGGTAATCAATACAACTGAAATAACAATACTAAAGAACTAATAAATAACTGTCTATGAAGCCTCTAATAACTGAGATGGACGTCAGGACAAGACCCACGACATCCAAATAATCTATAATAGTAAAGCAATAAAAAGGGAATCATCCGGAAACAAGGAGGCTCACCAACTGATTCTAAGTGCTCAATTGGATCAACGAAGCGTTGGATACTGATCCTAGTTACATGTATGTGCATCATAAAATGATGCAGGCCAAATGGAAACAGTACATTAAATGTACGAGCAAGCGAGGGTAAATCTAAACAATACATGAGCTTGAACTGGAATCCGAAAGAAACACTTACCTAAGTTTTACTCAACCCATGGATACTCAATTCAATGCAGAAATAAACAACAATAAAGATGCAGTTTATATAAAGCATTTAAACAGAAGGTAGCAACTCAATGTATTGAAGAATACAATAACAACTCAATGTATATATAATAAAGTAATATACTTATATGGGAGTCTCTCTAACCGACAACCATCACTATGAGCAGCCTCTCGCCCACGCTGCCAAAACTGTCCTATAACTTGCCGGGATATAGAACGCCTCAACTAAGTGGATCCACTAGTTTATGCAAAAAAGCATTAAGGAATCATCTAAAAAGTATGACCCTTTCTACCCACGATGGCTACATGGTTTATGAAGACTTGAGTTATTATGAACTCGTCCCCATATCAGTGTTCAATACTACTCCAAAAATATGCTCAGCTCATTTGTTTAAAAACATAACTCTTTCTCTGTTGTTTGAGGTTATTACTCAAAAATCTATCTCTTAAAAGAGATTGAACTCAAAACTACTCATGAAAACTCATTTGGAAATCGGTGTTTTCTCTCATCTTAAATGTGAAAACATTTACTCTTTGGGAACACATAGTCCCCATATAACATTATAAAGAAAATAAACTCGTCTCTACTCTTTCTCAATCTCGATGCTTAAGTCTTAAAACAAGTTTAAAAGATTTGTAAAAAACTTCTTAAAATGACTCGAAGAACCCTCAAGACTTGACTCTTAACTTTACCTTGAATTTGAATTATGAATTCAAGGTTGTGATTTGTGATATGAAGGAAATCGTGATGATTAGGAGTGTTTTTAGATAGTTAAACATGAGAAACGATCAAGAAAGCGGAGATGCATTTTAATATTTGGTCGCGAAATAAATTTTAAGGAAGAGGGGTCCACGACCTCTTCGTGACGTGGAGAAAAGTTCCACTTCATAGGAACAGGTCCGCGTCGAACTTGGTACCCCGTTTCTACCCGACTTTTTCCTTCTTCATTTTCTCACCTCAATTCGCCTAAATTTGTTTCTTTTTCTCAATTTCTCTAAAATCGACTTGATTTCCTCAAGAACTCAACAATCCCATCCTAACTCAAGAACGAAGGCAGATTTCAAGAACACAATTCAAGATCAACTTTCAACTTTCTAAAACTAATTTCACTGAAATAAACATGATTGACGCGTGGGTGAACAAACCCAACGCTATGAAAGTCTCACATACCTCTTTAGGGATCAACCCTTGGAGAAATCCACAACAAAATCTTGTGATCTTGACAAAATCTTGACTTTTTCTCCTCTTTTCTCTTCTCTCAAAGCCCTAGCGTATTTTGGAATGCGTAAACTAAACCAACTTAGTTTAGACCCCAAATAACTTAATAAAAACGAAATAAATTAATTGGGTAATGAAAAGACCAAAATACCCCTATAAAATCCGGTTGACTTTCCTTATCCGAACAGCCCAACTTCAAACAGACATATCTCCCTCATATAAACTCATAAATTAGCAAACTCGGTGGCGTTGGAAAGATAATTAAAAGAACCATTTATTTGATATCTTGTATCCTACCTAACTTATCATGTACTAGGAGTTATGATCGTTTGAAGTTGACCCAAAACGCATACTTAACTTACTTGCCAAATTTCAGATTTTCATTCTTTCCAAAAAAATGGTTCTTTCTAATTTTTAGCTCTTTCAAATAGCGGGGTATTACATATACGTAATACTCTCCAACTCCTTACGGAGAAAGTCGCGTAATTTCTAAAAGTTGGTCTATAAAGGAAAAATATGTCTTTAAAATGGTTGAAAGATACGTAATACTCCCCCAACTCATTACGGAGGTCCTCATAAAGTGTTTCGAGAAAAAATATCCAGATACCACAAGGCGTCAAATCCATGGGCTAATTACACATGAAAAATTAAGAAAGTCGAGTAATTCCTAAAAGTTGGTCCATAAATGCAAAAAAATATGCCTTAAAATGGGTGGTAATATGTGTAATGCTCCCCCAACTCATTACAGAAGTCCTCATACATTTTCTTAGGAAAATTCTTTTGGGTGCCACAAGGAGCCAAATTCATGGGTTAATACACACGAAAAATCAACTAAGTCGTGTATTTTCTGAAAGTTGACTGATAAATGAAAAAATATGGTGGGACTATACGTAATGATCCCCCTACTCATTACGGAGGTTCTCATAAAAAAAATTCAAAAAAAAATTCCAGGTGTCAAATCCATGGGCAAATTACACATGAAATATAAAGAAAGTCGCGTAATTCCTAAACGTTGACCCGTAAATGCAAAAATATGTATTAAAAAATAGTGGGACTAAAAGTAATGCTCCACTAACTCCTTACAGAGGTCCTCATAGAGTTTTTTTCAGAAAAAATATCCAAGTGCCACAAGGGGCCAAATCCATTGGCTAATTAGACATGAATAATCAAGAAAGTTGCGTAATTCCTAAAAGTTGGCCCGTAAATGCTAAAATATGTTAAAAAAAATAGTGGGGCTATACGTAATGCTTCCCCAACTCATTAAGGAGGTCCTCATAAAGTTTTTTAGAAAAAAATTCTTGGTGCCACAAGGCGTCAAATTCATGGGCTAACACACGAAAAATTAAGAAAGTCGCGTAATTTCTAAAAGTTGGCCTATAAATGCAAAAATATACCATAAAAATGGTTGAACTATACATAATACTTCCCCAACTCATTACAGAGGTCCTCATAAAGATTTTTCTGAAAAATTTTCCGGTTGCCACAAGGTGCCAAATACAAAGGATAATTACACACAAAAAATCAAGAAACTTGCGTTATTCCTAAAACTTGACCCGTAAATACAAAAATATGCCTTCAAATGGTGGGACTATATGTAATTCTCCCGAACTTATTATGGAGTTCCTCATAAATTTTTTCAGAAAAAATTATTGGATGTCACAAAGAGTCATATTCATGGGGTAATACAAATGAAAAATCAAGAAAGTCGTGTCATTCCTAAAAATTGACCGGTAAATGTAAAAATATGCCTTTAAAATATGGTGGGAATATACATAATGCTCTCCCAACTAAATACGGAGGTCCTCATAAAGTTTTTTCAAAAAAAGTGTTCAGGTGTAACAAGGCGCCAAATCCACGGGCACACGAAAAATCAAGAAAGTCGCGAAATTTCAAAAAGTTGGCCCGTAAATGAAAAAATATGTCTAAAAATGGAGGGACTATACGTAATGCTCCCTCAACTCTTTACGGAGGTCCTCATAAAGCTTTTTAGAAAAAAATTTGGGTGCCACAAGGCGCCAAATCCATAGGCTAATACACACAAAAAATTTAGAAAGTTGAGTAATAAAAAGTTGGCCCATAAATACAAAAATATTCCTTAAAAATAGCAGAACTATACGTAGTGCTTCCCTAAATCATTACAGAGATCCTCATAAAAAAAGTTAGAGGTGACTTTTTGCAATTTTTTCGAACTTGAGAATATATTTAGTGTGATAAAAGAAGTTACAAGAAATGTTTGTAAAATAACCACAAAAGAGTCACTACTGAGATCATTGCACTTAGGCTTTTTTCTAGTTCAAGATTACTACTCCCTCCGTTCCTATTTATATGTCACCATTTTGAATTTTACATGCATTAAGAAACTAAGTAAGTTTATTATTCTACCGTTAATTAATTTTTTTGGAACTCAAGTTTTCAATCAATGAATATGAATTAATTTATCTTGATTAATTAATTTAAACAATGAACATGAATCATTTACTTAGTTTTTCTAAGTTGGTGAAATGTATATTTTCAAGGCTAATAACTCACATGGGTAAAAAAGGAACAATATGGTAATTTATGCATTGATTTTATGAAATGACAAGTATTATGGATCAACTATTTATAGAAAGGGATGACATATAAAATGGAACGGAGAGAGTATAATCTCTGACTAATCTATTTCTAAAATTGGCATAAGAAGTTACACGAAATCTTTGTAAGCTAAACACAAAAGAATCATTGTTGACTCATTGCACTTAGCCTTTTTCTGATCAAAGATTATTATAATCTTTGACTAATCTATTCCTAAATTTAGCATATTAGTTAAAATTTGCTTTTAAATTATTTGAAAAAGAAGGCAGGAATATGCTTATTGAGGCGAATTTGTATAATCATAAGGAACGACATATTTTATATAGTTCATTGAACTACTTATTGGACTAATGGAACATATTAACAATTTTAAGGGGTCTCATTATTGTTAAGTTGACTGATAATAAATGAACTCATTATTATAAAGTTGACCAATAATAAAATATCTTGACCAATCCTATTAATATAATTGGACTAATGGAACATATTAACAAATTTAAGGGGTCTCATTATTGTTAAGTTGACTGATAATAAATGAGCTCATTATCATAAAGTTGACCAATAATAAAATATCTTGACCAATCCTATTAATATGACTAATGGAACATATTAACAAATTTAAGAGATCTCATTATTGTTAAGTTGACTGATAATAAATGAGCTCATTACTATAAAGTTGACCATTAATAAAATATTTGACCAATCTTATTAATATAATAATTTGAAAGAGATAGACATTATGAAGAATAACTATAAATACACAATCATATATGAAGGGAAATAAACACCTCAAACATACAATTCACAACTTCATTTCTACTTACAAATCTTGCCTCATCTACCATCGCATCGTGTGTCGACATTCAATCACATCATGATCCAACACGCCATCACCACCACCACAAATGCCTCATCCACTAATATCTAGTAGTACCATTCAATGTTCCATTTATCAAACACCCCAATCATAGTTGGAGATAAGGCTCTCCAGCTATTCACTGACATTTAGCTTTCATATGGACAACAACCAAGAAATAACTATGAACATTCAAGATCTCGTGTACCTGACTCAAATTATACCATAAGGGATGAGGTTGAGATAGAAGTCTATGACAACCACATGAGTTTCCCATAGAATTACAAGCCACCAGTGGAGAATCCAATTTTCACCCAATAGGGGGATGACTACCCAATCCCTATGATTCTCCCACGGGCCGAACTCCCGTTCTATCACCCCCAACTACCAGGGGTGACAGTACTGGGAACAAACAGCCCACCAATCTCGTTGATCTACGTCCCAAGTTCTGACTCTTCGAGCATAACTCATACTCCACCTTCACACCAACCGCAAGTCGAACAAGAATCAACTCTTATTCCATGTATGGATCTCCATCAAGGAGTTCATCCAAATTTTTATGCTCTCAACTCCATAAATCCTTTTTTGTAAATATGTATTTTAATGAGATGCATAGGGATTTCTCAAAAAGAATCGCATATTTACCAAAAGGATTTCTTGGAGTTGAGAGCATACACCTTTGGGCGAATTCCTTGTTGGAGTGTCATGGATGGAAGATGAGTTGTGTCTTGTTCGATTTATGGTTGGTATGAAGGTGGGTGTGAATACCGCTCGAAGGGTTGGAAGTTGGGACGTAGATCGGTGAGATTGGTAGGTTGTTTATTCCTAGTACTATCACCTTGGCTATTGGTGGTGATAAAAATAAAGTTCGGTCTGTGGAAGATTCATTGGTATTGGGTAGTCATCCCCCATTGGGTGAAAATTGGATTCTCCACTAGTGGGTAATTTTGTAGGAAATTCATGTGATTTTTGTAGGCTTCTATCCCCAACCTCATTCCTTTTGTTATAATTTGAGTCGGGTGCACAAGCAGGGGCAAACCTACCTGGTGTCAAGAGGGTTTCTATGAATCCACTTCGTAAAAACATTGTACGGTATAATTGATTTGTCTTATGGACAATACAAGTATAGATAAAGTTTTGACCCTGCTCGCACAAAAGAAAGTATTTGGTCCAACGCTAAAGTTGGTTCATTTTAGATCCTGAGTCAAAACCAACCAACAACTAGGGGCGGAGCTACAACCATGTAAGGGTTAGCTTTTCTTGGATTCTCTTACCATAAGGCACTCAAGGTTTGCTTTTCGTATTAATTCATAATGATCTAGAATTAGTGAACACACACTTCCAAAGGTTCAAAATTTCAAGAATAAAACAACATATTTATTGTAATCCCACAAGTGGGGTCTGCAGAAAGTAAGATGTACACAAACCTTATTGAAAAATGAAAAATGTCTCAAGTGAATAATGAGATGAGTGGTTGTCTTATATGGTATAGACTATTAAGCAATCCTCATGTAATGACTCTCGATGTTATTTCTATAATTTTACATGATTTTACAATTTTCCCCTTCCCATAGCTTCCTAATAGATTTTGTATGGTACTGAATTGGGTGGCATGCTTCTCGAGGTTGTTGGGAGAGTTTTGTGTGAGGTTTTCTATTTTAGAGGCTTATGAAGTGAAAGAGTTGACTTTAGCCAACATCTGGATAATCTAATGTAGGATGAGGATTCCATAAGTTCCATCACTTTCAAAAGGTCCTTTTTGGTGTAGTAGGATGGTTGGTTGGGGTGTCGAGGATCCTGAGGTAATTAGGATGATTTTGTGGTGTTTGTCGTTTTGGTTGTTGTTTCCCTTCAAAGTGTTGACTTGAGTTAACATTCTAATGAGACGATCTCCGTTTGTTGTTTCGTTGAGTCCAGAGTATCATTTTAAAATGGGTAAATCTTTTGGTTTACGTTGTTTGGCCCCCGAATGAAATCAGAGGGTCCATTTATAGTTTGGAGCATCAATGCTCCAGCTGTTGATGCAACAATTACTAGTGTGACGGCTTTAGCGGCCTTTGATCTCTTTAGCGGCGGCCACTTTAGCGAGGGGTCCTAAGGGAGTGGGACCACATAAATGGTCATCTAACCACTTTTGCAGCATACGCCTCTTGGAGCTGGGCCACTTTAGTGACCAGCTGATGGCTTTAGCGATGGCTGCTTAAGGGACCACTTTTGTGGTTATTGTTGGGGATTTAATTCCTCCTCTTTTTCTTTATTCAATGAAAAGAACCCCATTGCAAAGAGCTCGGTGCTAGGTGTTTTTACCCATCTCCTGACCGATTCAAGTGATTCAAAGGTAAATTTCTCTCATTTTACTTAATAAACTTGATTCTAGCATTATTTTCGTAACTATTTTCCATTTAGAACCTTAATTTATCTTGTTTTCGAATTCTTTAACAATAGTATTTGGACCATTTGTGGTCCGAATTTAATCCCGTCTTCACCCAACTTTCGGGCATGTAATGCTCATCTTGTGGGAACATAATAACAAAGTTAGTTTCTCAATTCTATAACGAAGTTCAAAAATCGATTTTTACCTATTTTTTATACAAGTTTCTTAGCTATGATATGGGCACCGTTCGTCCCGTATTGAATTGTACTTTCTATTCTTGATAGTGTGGCAGTGTTCTGAGGCTCTGTCGAAGGAAAAGCACCCGAGTAGAGGTTTGAGTGCAGTTTCGGCTTTGAGGTAGGTTATGGTTTCTCTGATTTAAACTTGTCTTAGCATGATTATATATACATTTGAGTAGTTTGATAGTTAGGATAGTTTTAGAATTTGCACGTAGCTGTGCTTGATCCTTAATGATATTGTTGGCCATTTCTGGTTATTTAGCTTAGTATTTTAGTCGATAAGCCTTAGTTTAGATTGATTCTTGGCTTGGTTGTCGATTTAGATCCTTAGAATGCTCTTAGGTGGTAGGAAACTTAGATTCTATGTAAAATGGTTGCTTTGGTGTTTTGTATTCCCTTTGAGTTATGTTTTGAGTTATCACTTTATTAATTAAATTGCTTAGGGTCTGAGATCGTGGACTTGGGCTTGCTGAAGTTCCACGTTCGTACGACTATGCGGTGACGGGTGTTTACCCCATTGTGTGTGTGGTATTGCTGCTTTTGAGAATGCCTTTTCGGAGTTGGTGTAAAATCATGCTCATGGCATACTGATAACATAATTGCTTCTAATATTTGAAAGAATAGAGGTTTTTGATACACTTACCGGATATTACTACGTTTTCTATTGATTTTAGCTCCAAGGGAGCGGGATTACTAGTTTTTACTGATGGAAAGTTTGTTTTTAAAGGAAATGCACCTTTTTCACCTTTCAAAGGCATATGTTAATAAGCTCGACGACCCGCAGACTGAATTCCAAGATTTACTTTTACCTCATCTGTAGTTAAGATGAGGCGGGTTCCCTAATTGTCTCAGGGGTCCACGGGACAACTGGCTAGACAATTTCGGAACTTTTTACTTTAAACATGCAATAGACAGATGTGCATCGCATCTCATTGTGTGATTGATTGTCTGTGCTAGTCTGGATTGTGTGGTAGTAGAATTGTTCTTGCCTTTCCTATCAGTAATGTTAGTTTACCTTTAGCCTTATATCAAACTCTTTGTTAGAACTATCGTGCTACTTATTTATATATATATATATATATACACATGGTCTTTTTTAGCTCGATCGACGTATGATGCCTAATGAGTACCCCGCGTTTTGACAATCATACTACATTTCTACATCTTTTTTTATGCTACTCTCAGTACGAGCCACCCTCAGTGAGTGTTGGATCTCCCATGACTATCATAGACTTAAATCGTGGTGAGCTCTTGGCATTCAGAAACTTGTTGATTTCCCTCTTTTGTACTGATGTACTGACTTGTATTTTGATTAGTTAGTTCTCATATATATATATAGCCTTTTTGTACTTAGTAGTTGTTGTCTTAATGGTGACACCAGGTCTGAGAATTAGGTATTGTGTTAGTTTGTCATCTTGGTCACTTTCGAGCCTCTTTAGCATAATCATACTTGAAGTTCTATACTATGGACCGCTTTTATGTTTTATTCATGTTTCCACTTATTCTTAGTTATTATTGTTAATTGTTACCTTTTGCGATTGTCTTTTGGGTTTTAGCTTGCCTACTCGGGAGTTGTGGTAGGCGCCATCATGGCCCGATTTTGGGTCGTGACACCTCCCCTCATGATCTAGATTTTAGGGGTTAAGTTAGGTCCAAGTGTCATATCTTTACCGACCTTACCCCTAGTAGAGAGGCTGTTTCTGATAGACCTAGGAAAATTTCAAGAATAGAACAAGAAAAAATGTTTCTTTTGTAGCAACCCGAAGAAGAAATGACTGATGTTTCAGATATCCACTGCCCCTACAGCTATGTCAGCGTTGTTCTACCTGCAAGAACATCCAGAATACTTGCAAATTCAAAGGTTAAAAGGAATGGACTACAAGTGTTCCTATTTCTGTTGCTTTTTAACTTGTTCATCATCAATAAGTTTAGTGTTAAAGTTTTCCGATAAGAGTTTAGTGTGGTAAAATTTTCCTTTATTGCTCCAAATAGCTTGTTTTCTAATCATTTCATCAAGTTTGACTGCTGACTAGAGAGGATATATTTCTTATATGAAGAACAAGAAGATATTGTAAAGAGAAGACCGTCATCTCAAACAATGCTAACCCACAATGGCATCAGAGAAATGAAACATTTGTCTAAGGTAAGTTATAATTAACACAGGAGCAATATGCTATCTATACCTCTAGCTAGATGTTAGCTTATTGAACTCTTAAATTGTGTACTTTTAGCTTTCAAGGTAATCGATGAAACACTACGTCTTGTAATGCCTCATCACCACTTTTTAGAGTTGCTACAAGTGCTAGCTGTTAAAATGAACTCATCTTTGTCCTCTATCTTTCCAATTTTAACCATTCTTCGAATTTGTCAGAAAGCTGATGTATTTTGGAACTTTCCTTGATGTCATAGGCTACACTATGATCCAAACAATCATCCATTCAATCCTTCAAGATGGACTGTAAGTTGCAGCAATGCAATGTAATATCTCAAGAGAAGATCACATTTACAGTTAAGTGACTACAAAACGAATGCTTACACAGCTGGTATCTTCATTTTGTATGATCATGAAACCAAGCCTAGGCAGTATCTTCCTTTTGGTACCGAACGCAAGTTTGTCCTGGTGACGACTTGGCCAGGCTTGAAATTTCAGTTCTCTGCCATTATTTTCTTCTCAACTACAAGTAAATGTGTTGTTGTGCACATTTGTATTCTTCAAACATCCGCGCTAATGCAGACAATGTTTCTATTTTTACTTCATAGAGATATATTAATTAATAGGATGAAAAAGAGCTCTAGCTTGTCAAGGGATGTTTAATCACTTGATTCATGAAACTTGGTCATAGTTTTGATGAGCAGGCGTGAGCGGCTTAACACAGAGAGCAAGGCGCAATATTTTTCTACGATTACTCATACTGGCAATTGCCTCCAAAGAATTAGGAGGTTGTCTACATAAAAAGTGTGAAGACTATTGATTCTTGGCACTTGAAACTCACTATGGATCGATCATGTACATTACTGAATCAACGATTTTACAATTCTGATGGTCTTTGATTTATATAATATGAAGCAATGATGTGATTTCCACCACGAATTATCCTGAATGCTTCATATGTATTTTTAGTAAAGATCAATACATCCTAGTGTGTATCATCTTACGAAAAAGGATGGTACTGTTGATCAACCAGAAGAGGTATGCATAAAAGTATTTGCCTCTAGTTGGAATCCTATGGGGAAGTCGGAATATGAGAGCATTCATCTGGGGTGGGCTAGTCAGCAGTTATCCGCTCTGCACTTGGCAACTCAGCATTTATCGTGGGCACGATAACTAATGCACCAGAGATACGTCCTTCCTGCTCCTCTCGTGCTAGGGAAGAAACTGTCTTAGAAAGATTTGGAAGATGAAATTAAGAGGGCAAAGATAGTCTTAATAATAAAAACAAATTGAATTATAAACTTTCATAGAAAGTACAAACTAAGGAATTTATTCATAGAATTAACTTTTTTTTATAACCTCACTCCTCAAAAGTACTTAACTAAGGAATCTTTTCTAAGAAAGTCAAAGAACTTCTTTGATAACCTAATAGTCACTTAACTAAAGATATTTTACCTACAAAGCCACCCAGATAGTTTATACGTAATGCTTCCCCAACTCATTACAGAGGTCCTCATAAAAAAAAATTCAAAAAAACTTCCAGTTGCCACAAGGCCCCTAATACAAAGGCTAATTACACACGAAAAATCAAAAAAGTCGCGTAATTGCTAATAATTGGCCCGTAAATGCAAAAATATGTCTTCAAATGGTGGGACTATACGTAATGCTCCCCCAACTCATTATGGCAATCCTCATATATATTTTTCAGAAATGTCGCAAAGCGTCATATTTATGGGCTAATACACATGAAAAATCAAGAAAGACGCGTATTTTCTAAAAGTTGGCTGGTAAACACAAAAATATGCCTTTAAAATATAGTGGAAAAATACATAATGCTCCTCCAAATCATTCCAGAGGTCCTTATAAAGTTTTCTCAGAAAAAAAATGTTCAAGTGCCACAATGCGCCAATCCATAGGCTAATTACACACCAAAAATCAAGGAAGTTGGGAAATTCAAAAAAATTGGCCCGAAAATGCAAAAATATGTCTAAAAATGGTGAGACTATACGCAATGCTCCCCCAACTCTTCACGGAGGTCCTCATAAAGTTTTTTAGAAAACGAATTGGGTGCCACAAGGCGCCAAATCAATAGGTTAATATGCACAAAAAAAATTAGAAAGACGCGAAATTAAAAGTTGGCCCATAAATGCAAAAAATATTCCTTAAAAATGGCGGGACTATACGTAATGCTTCCCTAACTCATTACGGAGGTCCTCATAAAAGAAGTTAGAGGTGGATTTTTGCAATTTTTTCGAACTTGAGAATGTATTTAGTGTGATAAAAGAAATTACAAGAAATGTTTGTAGACTAAACACAAAAGAGTCACTACTTAGGTCATTGAACTTCGCCTTTTTTATATTCAAGATTACTATAATCTTTGACTAATCTATTTCTAAATTTGGCATAAGAAGTTACACGAAATGTTTGTAAGCTAAACACAAAAGAGTCTTTGTTGACTCATTGCACTTAGCCTTTTTTCTGATCCAAGATTATTATAATCTTTGACTAATCTATTCCTATATTTGGCATATTAGTTAAAATTTGATTTTAAATAATTTGGAAAAATTTAAGGGGCCTCATTATTGTTAAGTTGACTGATAATAAATGATCTCATTATTATAAAGTTGACCAATAGTAAAATATCTTGACCAATCCTATTACTCCCTATGTCCCTAATTCCTTTGCCACTTTTAAATTGACACACCTATTAAGAAAACAATGATTGACATAATGAGTTTATCATTTTACTCCTATTAACTATGAAGTTGATGAATTAAAAACATAAGAGTTTCAAGTTGTACCTTTTTCAAATTAATTAATTGAGGGTATATTAAGTAAAAAAATTGTCTTTTCTTGATTTGTCAAAATAAACAAATAATTAGGCACAACTAAACAAAGGAAAAGTGGACAAATAAATAGGACAGGGGACTAATATAATTGGACTAATGGAACATATTAACAAATTTGAGGGATCTCATTATTGTTAAGTTGACTGATAATAAATGAGCTCACTATTATAAAGTCGACCAATAATAAAATATCTTGACCAATCCTATTAATATAATTTGAAAGAGATAGACATTATGAGAAATAACTATAAATAGACATTCATATACGAAGGAAAATAAACACCTCACACATACAATGCACAACTTCATTTCTACTTACAGATCTTACCTCATCTACCATCGCGCCGTTTATCGATATTCAATCCCATCTTGCTCCATCACCCCATCACCACCACCACAAATGCCTCAACCGCTAATATCTAGCAGTACCATTCAATCTTATGTCTATCAAACACCCCAATCGTAGTTGGAGATAAGGCTCTCCATCCATTCACTGACATTTAGCGTTCATATGGACAACAACCAAGAAATAACTATGAACATTCAAGATCTCATGTACCTGGCTCAAATTATACCATAAGGAATGAGGCTGAGATAGAAGTCTATGACAACCACATGAGTTTCCCATGGAATTACTCACCACTAATGGAGAATCCAATTTTCACCCAATGGGGGGATGACTACCCAATCTTTATGATTCTACCACGGACCGAACTCCCTTTCTATCACCCCCAACAACTAGGGGTAACAGTACTGCGAACAAACAGCCCACCAATCTTATTGATCTACGTCCCAAGTTCTGACTCTTCGAGCAGAACTCATACTCCACCTTCACACCAACCGCAAGTCGAACAAGAATCAACTCTTATTCCATGTATGGATCTCCATCAAGAAATTCATCCAAAGTTTTATGCTCTCAACTCCATAAATCATTTTTTGTAAATATGTATTTTAATGAGATGCATAGGGATTTCTCAAAAAGAATTGCATATTTACCAAAAGGATCTCTTAGATTTGAGAACGTACACCTTTGGGCGAATTCCTTGTTGGAGTGTCATGGATGGAAGAGGAGTTATGTCTTGTTCGATTTATGGTTGGTGTGAAGGTGGGTGTGAATACCGCTCGAAGGGTTGGAAGTTGGGACATAGATCGGCAAGATTTGGGGGATGTTTGGTCCCAGTATTATCACCTTGGCTATTGGGGGTGATAAAAAGGAAGTTCGGTCTGTGGAAGATTCACTGGTAATGGGTATTCATCCACCATTGGGTGAAAATTGGATTCCCCACTAGTGGGTAAGTCCGTAAGAAATTCATGTGATTCTATAGGCTTTTATCCCCAACCTTATTCCTTCTGTCATAATTTTAGTCGGGTGCACAAGCAGAGGGGAACCTACCTGGTGTCAAAAGGGTTTATATGAATCCACTTCATAAAAACATTTGTACGGTATACTTGATTTGTCTTATGGACAATACAAGTATAGATAAAGTTTTGACCCTGCTCGCACCAAAGAAAGTATTTAGTACAATGGTAAAGTGGGTTCATTTTAGATCCTGAGTCGAAACCAACCAACAACAAAGGGGGGAGCTACAACCATTTAAGGGTTAGCTTTTCTTGGATTATCTTACCACAAGGCACTGATGGTTATCTTTTCTTATTGATTCATAATGATCTAGAATTAGTAAATACACACTGGCAGAGGAGAAATTTTCAAAAATATACAACATATTTATTATTATCCCACAAGTGAGGTTTGTAGAGAGTAAGATTTACACAAACCTTTTTGAAGAATGAAAAATGTCTCAAGTGATAATGAGATGAGTGGTTGTCTTATCTGGTATAAACTATTAAGCAATCCTAATGTAATGACCCTCGAGGTCATTTCTTTCTAATAGATTTTAGGTGGCATGCTTCTCGAGGTGGTTGGGAGAGTTTTGTGCGAGGTTTTCTATTTTGGAGGCTTATGAAGTGAAAGAGTTGACTTTAGTCAACATCCATAGAATATGATGTCGGATGAGGATTCCATCAGTTTCATCAGTTTCAAATGCTCATTTTTGGTGTATTAGGATGGTTAGTTGCGGTGTCGAGGCATTCAGTTGGAGTTTTGTGTCGCTAGAAATAACTTTTAAATTTCAGCCAAAGTTTGACTTCAATCAATATTCTTGGTAAAAGCGCTCATATGGGAATTGAGTTAGAGCAATTAGCTTCGGAATGTTGTGTTGGTCTAAAATTTGGTTTAGATTATGTGGTGATCAGGATGATTTTGTGGCGTTTGTCATTTTGGTTGTTGTTTCCCTTCAAAGTGTTGACTTGAGCCAACATTCTAACGAGACGACCTTCGTTAGAGTCCGGAGTATCGTTCTAAAATAGGTAAAACTTGTGGTTTGCATTGTTTGGCCCCCGAATGAATTCAGAGGGTCCATTTATAGTTTGGAGCATTGATGCTCCAACTGTTGATGCAACAATTACTGGTGTGACGGCTTAAGAAGTAGTTGTTTTAGCGAGGGTTCTTGAGGGAGTGAGGACCGCATAAACGTCCATCTAACCACTTTTGCGGCAAGCGCCTCTTGGAATTGGGCCGCTTTAGCGACCAAATGATGACTTTAGCGATGGCTGCTTAAGGGACCACTTGATCGCTTTTGTGGTCATTGCTGGGGATTTAATTCCTCCTCCTTTTTCATTATTCAAAGAAAAGAACCCCAATGCAAAAAACTCAGTTCTAGATGTTTTTACCCGTCTCCTAACCGATTGAAGTGATTCAAATGTAAATTTCTCTCATTTTACTCACTAAATTAAATTAGATTCTAGCGTTATTTTCGTAACTCTTTCCGTTTAAAACATTAATTCTCCTTGATTTCAAATTCTTCAAGAATAATATGTGGACCATTTGTGGTCCGAATTCAATTCAGTCTTCACCCAACTTTCGGGCACGTTATCCTCATCTCGAGGGGAACTTAATAATAGAGTTAGTTTCTCAATTACGTAACGACACTCGAAAATTGATTTTTACCTTATTTTTATACAAGTTTCTTATATATGATAGGGGTACCGTTCATCCCGTATTGAATTGTACTTAATATTCTTGTAATTGTGGCAGTGTTATGAGGCTGTGCAGAAGGAAAAACACTCGAGTAAAGGTTCGAGTGCAGTTTTGGCTTTGAGGTAGGTTATGGTTTCTCTGTTTTAGACTTGGTTTAACATGATTACATATACATTTGAGTAGTTTGATAGATAGGATGGTTTTAGAATTAGTACGTAGGTGTGCTTGATCCTTAATGATATTGTTAGCAATTTCTGGTTATTTAGCTTAGTATTTTAGTCGATAAGGCTTAGTTTAGATTGATTCTTGGCTTGGTTATCGTTTTCGATCCTTAGATGATCTTAGGTGGTATGGAACTTAGATTGTATGTACAATGGTTGCTTTGGTGTTTTGTATGCCCTTTGAGTTATGTTTTGAGTTATCACTTTATTGATTAAATTGCTTAGGGTTTGAGGTCGTGGACTTGTACTACATGGAGTTCCAGGTTAGTACGACTATGGGATGACGGGTGTTTACCCGATTGTGTGTTTGGTATGGCTGCTTTTGAGAATGACTTGTTGGAGTTGGTGTAAAATCATGTTCATGGCATACTGATAACATAATTGCTTCTGATATTTGAAAGAAAAGAGGTTTTTGATATACTTACTAGATATTACTACGTTTTCTATTATTTTAGCTCCAAGGGAACGGAATTAGTTGTTTTTACTGATGGAAAATTGGTTTTTAAAGGAAATGCACCATTTTCGCCTTTCTAAGACATATGTTGATAAGCTCTGACGACCCGCAGACTAAATTCCAAGTTTTATTCACATAATTAACTTTCTTTTATAACGTCAAAAGTACTTAACTAAGGAATCTTTTCTTAGAAAGTTAAATAACTTTGTTTGATAACATCAAAGTCACTTAACTAAGGATATTTTACCTACAAAGTCACCCAAATCATTATGTTAAATAAGAGTAGATTTGTAATACCTATACCTCAAAGCCTAAAGATTTAATGAGTGTGACTACCTTTGTGAGATTTTCTACTATTTATCATTGGATAAAATGTTCTTGACAATTCGATGCAAGTATCTAAAGACAAATTCTATATCTTTAAATATCCCTTTTCGTTCCCTTTAAACCCCATATATGTAGCTTGTAATTAATTGGACAAATATCTATAAATTCATGAAATCAAAGATTCATTGGTGTTCAAAATGAAAAAGAAAAACGTATATTATCGAATGATCATCCGTAAGCTTAATAAGATAGTTTACCATCACGTGAAGTGCAACATCACATGAAGCGCAAATAAATTATATCGAGTAGAAAATGAGTATATAAAATGACAAAAAAATATCACATGAAAATTATCATACCTTATTTTTTTAAAATTCTATACGTGTAATATCAATCTAAAGAATCGCTAGCCCACTCAATATTTACTTGTGAAATTATTTATCATCCCTGTGCTATCACAGTTCTCATTCTACTATAGCTAAATTGGGTTAGGCGGCCAACCCAGCCCCGCCTATGCTATAATTTGGAGGATATTTACCATGTGTACCTAATGCTTGCTAATTACAATTTATAGTTGATTACTATTCAATTGATACATGTATCATTTATATTCATTTGTTTTAACTGTACTTGTATTCATTTGCTCTACTATATTAATTGTTACTAGCTTGTATCACTTGTATCTATTCGCTCTGTATCGATTGTTACTAGCTTGTATCACTTGTATTTATTTGTTCTGTTGTATCAATTGTTACTAGTTTGTATCACTTGTATTCATTCGTTCTATTGTATTAATTGTCGCCAATTTATCACTTATTTCATTCCACAAAATATACCTACCAATAATAATTGGGGAAACTTTCAAAAATGAATGTAGTTTGAGCTTAACTAGAGATATATAGTTATAGTTTGCTTAATTACGAATTATACCTACATGTTAGGGTGATGCGAGAGTCAAGCGGGACTAGGAGATGGAGGGTAGAGGCGAGTGAGATCGAGAGAGGGAAAAGAGAGGATAGATACATGTTGTATTCGTAGTATCAAGTTGTATCACGAATACAATTGATACAATTGATTTGTATCAAAATAAATACAATTGTATTCATTTGTCGCGTAATTTCTAAAAGTTGGCCATAAATGCAAAAATTGTCTAAAAAAATAGTGGGACTAAAAGTAATACTCCACCGACTCATTACGGAGGTCCTCACAGAGTTTTTTCAGAAAAAATATCCATCTGCCACAAGGTGCCAAATCCATGGGCTAATTAACACGAAAATTAAAGAAAGTTGCGTAATTCCTAAAAGTTGGCCTACAAGTGCTAAAATATGTCTAAAAAATAGTGGGACTATACGTAATGCTCCCCAACTTATTAAGGAGGACCTCATAAATATTTTTAGAAAAAAATTCTTTGTGCCACAAGGCGCCAGATCCATGGGCTAATACACATGAAAAACTTAGAAAGTCGCGTAATTTCAAAAAGTTGGCCCATAAATGCAAAAATATGCCATTAAAATGGTGAAACAATACGTAATGCTTCCCCAACTCATTACAGAGGTCCTCATAAAAAAATTCGAAAAAACTTTCGGTTGCCACAAGGCGCCTAATACAAAGGATAATTACACACAAAAAATCAAAAAAGTCGCGTAATTCCTAATAGTTGGCCTGTAAATGCAAAAATATGTCTTCAAATGGTGGGACTATACGTAATGCTCCCCCAACTCATTATGGTGGTCCTCATATATTTTTTACAGAAATGTCACAAGGCGCCATATTTATGGGCTAATACACATGAAGAATCAAGAAAGACGCGTAATTTCTAAAAGTTGTCCGGCAAATGCAACAATATGCCTTTAAAATATGGTGGGACAATACATAATGCTCCTCCAAATCATTACGGAGGTCCTTATAAAGTTGTTTCAGAAAAAATGTTCAAGTGCAACAAGGCGCCAATCCATATGCTAATTACACAATAAAAATCAAGAAAGTCGCGAAATTCAAAAAAAATGGCCTGTAAATGCAAAAGTATGTCTAAAAAAGGTGAGATTATACGCAATGCACCCCCAACTCTTTACGGAGGTCCTCAAAGTTTTTTAGAAAAAAAAATTGGGTGCCACAAGGTGCCAAATCAATAGGCTAATACGCACAAAAAGAATTAGAAAGACACGAAATTAAAAGTTGGTCCATGAATGCAAAAAATATTCCTTAAAAATGGCGGGAAAATACGTAATGCTTCCCTAATTCATTACGGAGGTCCTCATAAAAGAAGTTAGAGGTGGATTTTTGCAATTTTTTCGAACTTGAGAATGTATTTAGTGTGATAAAAGAAGTTACAAGAAATATTTGTAGACTAAACACAAAAGAGTCACTACTGAGGTCATTGCACTTAGCCTTTTTTCTATTCAATATTACTATAATCTTTGACTAATCTATTTCTAAATTTGTCATAAGAAGTTACACGAAATGTTTGTAAGCTAAACACAAAAGAGTCTTTGTTGACTCATTGCACTTAACCTTTTTTTCTGATCCAAGATTATTATAATATTTGACTAATCTATTCCTATATTTGGCATATTAGTTAAAATTTGATTTTAAATAATTTGGAAAAATTTAAGGGGTCTCATTATTGTTAAGTTGACTGATAATAAATGAGCTCATTATTATAAAGTTGACCAATAGTAAAATATCTTGACCAATCCTATTACTCCCTATGTCCCTAATTCCTTTGCCACTTTTAAATTGACACACCTATTAAGAAAACAACGATTGACATAATGAGTTTATCATTTTACCCCTATTAACTATGAAGTTGATGAATTAAAAACATAAGAGTTTCAAGTTGTACCTTTTTCAAATTAATTAATTGAGGGTATATTAAGTAAAAAAATTTGTCTTTTCTTGATTTGTCAAAATAAACAAATAATTAGGCACAACTAAACAAAGGAAAAGTGGACAAATAAATAGGACAGGGGACTAATATAATTGGACTAATGGACCATATTAACAAATTTGAGGGATATCATTATTGTTAAGTTGACTAATAATAAATGAGGTCACTATTATAAAGTCGACCAATAATAAAATATCTTGACCTATCCTATTAATATAATTTGAAAGAGATAGACATTATGAGAAATAACTATAAATAGACATTCATATATGAAGGAAATTAAACACCCCACACATACAGTGCACAACTTCATTTCTACTTACAGATCTTACCTCATCTACCATACCTCATCTACCATCGCGCCGTTTATCGATATTCAATCCCATCTTGCTCCACCACCCCATCACCACCACCACAAATGCTTCAACCGTTAATATCTAGCAGTACCATTCAATCTTCTGTTTATCAAACATCCCAATCGTAGTTGGAGATAAGGCTCTCCATCCATTCACTGACATTTAGCGTTCATATGGACAACAACCAAGAAATAACTATGAACATTCAAGATCTCATGTACCTGGCTCAAATTATACCATAAGGAATGAGGTTGAGATAGAAGTCTATGACAACCACCTGAGTTTCCCATGGAATTACTCACCACCAATGGAGTATCCAATTTTCTCCCAGTGGGGGGATGACTACCCAATCCATATGATTCTCCCATGGGCCGAACTCCCTTTCTATCACCCCCAACAACTAGGGGTGACAGTACTGCGAACAAACAGCCCACCAATCTCGTTGATCTACGTCCTAAGTTCTGACTCTTCAAGCAGAACTTATACTTCACCTTCACATCAAACACAAATCGAACAAGAATCAACTCTTATTCCATGTATGGATCTCCATCAAGGAGTTCATCCAAAGTTTTATGCTTTCATATCCATAAATCCTTTTTTGTAAATATATATTTTAATGAGATGCATAGGGATTTCTCAAAAAGAATCGCATATTTACCAAAAGGATTTCTTGGAGTTTAGAACATACACCTTTAGGCGAATTCCTTGTTGGAGTGTCATGGATGGAAGAGGAGTTGTGTCTTGTTCAATTTATGGTTGGTGTGAAGGTGGGTGTGAATACCGCTCAAAAGGTCGAAAGTTGGGACATAGATCGGCAAGATTGGGGGGATGTTTGGTCCCAGTATTATCACCTTGGCTATTGGGGGTGATAAAAATGAAGTTCGGTCCGTGGAAGATTCACTGGTTTTGGGTATTCATCCACCATTGGGTGAAAATTGGATTCCCCACTAGTGGGTAATTCCGTAAGAAATTCATGTGACTCGATAGGTTTCTATCCCCAACCATATTCCTTGTGTTATAATTTTAGTTGGGTGCACAAGCAGAGGGGAACCTACATGGTGTCAAGAGGGTTTATATGAATCCACTTCGTAAAAACATTGTACGGTATACTTGATTTGTCTTATGGACAATACAAGTATAGATAAAGTTTTGACCATGCTCGCACCAAAGAAAGTATTTAGTACAATGGTAAAGTGGGTTCATTTTCGATCATGAGTCGAAACCAACCAACAACAAAGGGGGGAGCTACAACCATGTAAGGGTTAGCTTTTCTTGGATTATGCTACCACAAGACACTGAAGGTTATCTTTTCTTATTTATTCATAATGATCTAGAATTAGTAAATATACACTTGCAGAGGTGAAAATTTTCAAGAATATACAACATATTTATTATTATCCCACAAGTGGGGTTTGTAGAGAGTAAGATTTACACAAACCTTTTTGAAGAATGAAAAATGTCTCAAGTGATAATGAGATGAGTGGTTGTCTTATCTGGTATAAACTATTAAACAATCCTCATGTAATGACCCTCGAGGTCATTTCTATATTTTTGACATGTTTTTACTGTTTTTTCCCCTTCCCATTGCTTTCTAATAGATTTTGGGTGGCATGCTTCTCGAGGTGGTTGGTAGAGTTTTGCACCAGGTTTTCTATTTTGGAGTCTTATGAAGTGAAAGAGTTGACTTTAGTCAACATCCATAGAATATGATGTCGCATGTGGATTCCATCAGTTTCATCACTTTCAAAAGCTCATTTTTAGTGTAGTAGGATGGTTAGTTGCGGTGTCGAGGCATTCAGTTGGAGTTTTGTGTCGTTAGAAATAACTTTTCAATTTTAGCCAAAGTTTGACTTCAATCAATATTCTTGGTAAACTCGCTCATATGAGAATTGTGTTAGAGCAATTAGCTTCGGAATGTTGTGTTTGGTCTGAAATTTGGTTTGGATCCTAAGGTGATCAGGATGATTTTGTGGCGTTTGTCATTTTGGTTGTTGTTTCCCTTCAAAGTGTTGACTTGAGTCAACATTCTAACGAGACGGCCTCCGTTAATTGTTCTGTTGAGTCCGGAGTATAATTCTAAAATAAGTAAAACTTGTGGTTTGCGATGTTTGTCCCCCAAATGTAATCAGAGGGTCCATTTATAGTTTGGAGCATTGATGCTCCAACTGTTGATGCAACAATTACTTGTGTGACGGCTTTAGAAGTAGTTGTTTTAGCGAGGGTTCTTGAGGGAGTGGGGACCGCATAAACGTCCATCCAACCACTTTTGCGGCAAGCGCCTCTTGGAACTGGGCCGCTTTAGCGACCAACTAATGACTTTAGCGATAGCAGCTTAAGGGACCACTTGACCGCTTTTGTGGTCATTGCTAGGGATTTAATTCCTCTTCCTTTTTCATTATTCAAAGAAAAGAACCCCAATGCAAAAAACTCAGTTCTAGGTGTTTTTACCCGTCTCCTGACCGATTGAAGTGATTCAAAGGTAAATTTCTCTCATTTTTCTCACTAAATTAAATTAGATTCTAGCGTTATTTTCGTAAATCTTTCCGTTCAAAACCTTAATTCTCTTTGATTTCGAATTCTTCAAGAATAGTATGTGGACCATTTGTGTTCCGAATTTAATTCAGTATTCACCCAACTTTCGGGTATGTTATCCTCATCTCGAGGGGAACATAATAATAGAGTTAGTTTCTCAATTACGTAACGACAGTCTAAAATCAATTTTACCTAATTTTTTATACAAGTTTCTTATCTATGATATGGGTACCGTTCATCCCGTATTGAATTATACTTTACATTCTTGTAATTGTGGCAATGTTATGAGGCTGTGCGGAAGGAAAAACACTCGAGTAGAGGTTCGAGTGCAGTTTCGGCTTTGAGGTAGGTTATGGTTTCTCTGTTTTAGACTTGGTTTAGCATGATTATATATACATTTGACTAATTTGATAGTTAGGATGGTTTTAGAATTAGTACGTAGGTGTGCTTGATCCTTAATGATATTGTTAGCCATTTCTGGTTATTTAGCTTAGTATTTTAGTCGATAAGGCTTAGTTTAGATTGATTCTTGGCTTGGTTATCATTTTAGATCCTTAGAATGCTCTTAGGTGGTATGGAACTTAGATTGTTTGTACAATGGTTGCTTTGGTGTTTTGTATGCCCTTTGAGTAATGTTTTGAGTTATCACTTTATTGATTAAATTGCTTAGGGTTTGAGGTCGTGGACTTGTACTAGATGGAGTTCCAAGTTAGTACGACTATGGGATGACGGGTGTTTGCCTGATTGTGTGTTTGGTATGGCTGCTTTTGAGAATGACTTGTTGGAGTTGGTGTAAAATCATGTTCAAGGCATACTGATAACATAATTGCTTCTGATATTTGAAAGAAAAGAGGTTTTTGATATACTTACTAGATATTACTACGTTTTCTATTATTTTAGCTACAAGGGAACGGAATTAGTAGTTTTTACTGATGGAAACTTGGTTTTTAAAGGAAATGCACCATTTTCGCCTTTCTAAGACATATGTTGATAAGCTCTGACGACCCGCAGACTAAATTCCAACTTTTATTCACATAATTAACTTTCTTTTATAACCTCAAAAGTACTTAACTAAGGAATCTTTTCTCAGAAAGTCAAATAACTTTCTTTGATAACATCAAAGTCACTTAACTAAGGATATTTTACCTATAAAGTCACCCAAATCATTATGTTAAATGAGAGTAGATTTGTAATGCCAATACCTCTAAGCCTAAAGATTTCATGAGTGTGACTACCTTTGTGAGATTTTTTACTATTTACCATTGGATAAAATGTTCTTGACAATTCGATGCAAGTATCTAAAGACAAATTCTATATCTTTAAATATCCCTTTTCGTTCCCTTTAAACCCCATATATGTAGCTTGTAATTAATTGGACAAATATCTATAAATTGATGAAACCAAAGATTCATTGGTGTTCAAAATGAAAAAGAAAAACGGATATTATCGAATGATCATCCGTAATCTTAATAAGATAGTTTACCATCACGTGAAGTGCAACATCACTTGAACCGCAAATAAATTATATCGAGTAGAAAATGAGTATATAAATAACAAAAAATTATCACATGAAAATTATCATACCTTATTTTTTTAAAATTCTATACATGTAATATCAATCTAAAGAATCGCTAGCCCACTCAATATTTACTTGTGAAATTATTTATCATCCATGTGCTATCACAGTTCTCATTCTACTATAGCTAAATTGGGTTAGGCGGCCAACCCAGCCCCGCCTATGCTATAATTTGGAGGATATTTACCATGCGTACCTAATGCTTGCTAATTACAATTTATAGTTGATTACTATTCAATTGTTACATGTATCAATTATATTCATTTGTTTTAACTGTACTTGTAGTCATTTGCTCTACTATATTAATTGTTACTAGCTTGTATCACTTGTATCTATTCGCTCTGTATCGATTGTTACTAGCTTGTATCACTTGTATTCATTCGTTCTATTGTATTAATTGTCGCCAATTTATCACTTATTTCATTCTACAAATATACCTACCAATAATAATTGGGGAAACTTTCAAAAATGAATGTAGTTTGAGCTTAACTAGAGATATATAGTTATAGTTTGCTTAATTACGAATTATACCTACATGTTAGGGGGATGCGAGATGCAAGCGGGACTAGGAGATGGAGATAGAGGCGAGTGAGATCGAGAGAGGGAAAAGAGAGGATAGATACATGTTGTATTCATAGTATCAGGTTGTATAACGAATACAATTGATACAATTGATTTGTATCAAAATAAATACAATTGTATTCATTTGTCGCGTAATTACTAAAAGTGGGCCCATAAATGCAAAAAATTGTCTAAAAAAATAGTGGGACTAAAAGTAATACTCCACCAACTCATTACGGAGGTCCTCATAGAGTTTTTTCAGAAAAAATATCCATCTGCCACAAGGTGCCAAATCCATGGGCTAATTACACACGAAAATTCAAGAAAGTTGCGTAATTCCTAAAAGTTGGCCTACAAGTGCTAAATTATATCTAAAGAATAGTGGGACTATACGTAATGCTCCCCCAATTTATTAAGGAGGACCTCATAAATATTTTTAGAAAAAAATTCTTTGTGCCACAAGACGCCAGATCCATGGGCTAATACACATGAAAAACTACGAAAGTCGCGTAATTCCGAAAAGTTGGCCCATAAATGCAAAAATATGACATAAAAATGGTGGAACCATACGTAATGCTTCCCCAACTCATTACAGAGGTCCTCAAAAAAAAGAATCGAAAAAACTTCCGGTTGCCACTAGGAGCCTAATACAAAGGGTAATTACACACGAAAAATCAAGAAAGTCGCGTAATTCCTAATAGTTGGCCTGTAAATGCAAAAATATGTCTTCAAATGGTGGGACTATACGTAATGCTCCCCAACTCATTATGGTGGTCCTCATATATTTTTTTCAGAAATGTCACAAGGCGCCATATTTATGGGCTAATACACATAAAAGATCAAGAAAGACGCGTAATTTCTAAAAGTTGGCCGGCAAATGCAACAATATGCCTTTAAAATATAGTGGGACAATACATAATGCTCCTCCAAATCATTACCGAGGTCCTTATAAAGTTGTTTCAAAAAAATGTTCAAGTGCAACAAGGCGCCAATCCATAGGCTAATTACACACTAAAATTCAAGAAAGTCGCAAAATTCAAAAAAATTGGCCCGTAAATGCAAAAGTATGTCTAAAAATGGTGAGATTATACGCAATGCTCCCCCAACTCTTTACGGAGGTCCTCATAAAGTGTTTTAGAAAAAAAATTGGGTGCCACAAGGTGCCAAATCAATAGGCTAATACGCACAAAAAAAAATTAGAAAGACGCGAAATTAAAAGTTGGCCCATAAATGCAAAAAATATTCCTTAAAAATGGCGGGACTATACGTAATTCTTCCCTAATTCATTTCGGAAGTCCGCATAAAAGAAGTTAGAGGTGGATTTTCGCAATTTTTTCGAACTTGAGAATGTATTTAGTGTGATAAAAGAAGTTACAAGAAATGTTTGTAGACTAAACACAAAAGAGTCACTACTGAGGCCATTGCACTTGGCCTTTTTTCTATTCAAGATTACTATAATCTTTCACTAATCTATTTCTAAATTTAGCATAAGAAGTTACACGAAATGTTTGTAAGCTAAACACAAAAGAGTCTTTGTTGACTCATTGCACTTAGCCTTTTTTCTGATCCAAGATTATTATAATCTTTGACTAATCTATTCCTATATTTGGCATATTAGTTAAAATTTGATTTTAAATTATTTGGAAAAATTTAAGGGGTCTCATTATTGTTTAGTTGACTGATAATAAATGAGCTCATTATTATAAAGTTGACCAATAGTAAAATATCTTGACCAATCCTATTACTCCCTATGTCCCTAATTCCTTTGCCACTTTTAAATTGACACACCTATTAAGAAAACAATGATTGACATAATGAGTTTATCATTTTACCCATATCAACTATGAAGTTGATGAATTAAAAACATAAGAGTTTCAAGTTGTACCTTTTTCAAATTAATTAATTGAGGGTATATTAAGTAAAAAAAATTGTCATTTCTTAATTTGTCAAAATAAACAAATAATTAGGCACAACTAAACAAAGGAAAAGTGGACAAATAAATAGGACAGGGGACTAATATAATTGGACAAATGGAACATATTAACAAATTTGAGGGATCTCATTATTGTTAAGTTGACTGATAATAAATGAGCTCACTATTATAAAGTCGACCAATAATAAAATATCTTGACCAATCCTATTAATATAATTTGAAACAGATAGACATTATGAAAAAATAACTATAAATAGACATTCATATATGAAGGAAAATAAACACCTCACACATACAATGCACAATTTCATTTCTACTTACAGATCTTACCTCATCTACCATCGCGCCGTTTATCGATATTCAATCCCATCTTGCTCGACCACGACAAATGCCTCAACCGCTAATACCTAGCAGTACCATTCAATATTCTGTTTATCAAACACCCCAATCGTAGTTGGAGATAAGGCTCTCCATCCATTCACTGACATTTAGAGTTCATATGGACAACAACCAAGAAATAACTATGAACATTCAAGATCTCATGTACCTGGCTCAAATTATACCATAAGGAATGAGGTTTAGATAGAAGTCTATGACAACCACATGAGTTTCCCATGGAATTACTCACCACCAATGGAGAATCCAATTTTCATCCAACGGGGGGATGACTACCCAATCCCTATGATTCTCCCACGGGCCGAACTCCCTTTCTATCACCCCCAACAACTAGGGGTGACAGTACTGCGAACAAACAGCCCACCAATCTCGTTGATCTACGTCCCAAGTTCTGACTCTTCGAGCAGAACTCATACTCCACCTTCACACCAACCACAAGTGGAACAAGAATCAACTCTTATTCCATGTATGGATCTCCATCAAGGAGTTCATCCTAAGTTTTATGCTCTCATATCCATAAATCCTTTTTTGTAAATATGTATTTTAATGAGATGCATAGGGATTTCTCAAAACGAATCGCATATTTACCAAAAGGATTTCTTGGAGTTGAGAACATACACCTTTGGGAGAATTCCTTGTTGGAGTGTCATGGATGCAAGAGGAGTTGTGTCTTGTTCGATTTATGGTTGGTATGAAGGTGGGTGTGAATACCGCTCGAAGGGTCGGAAGTTGGGACATAGATCGGCAAGATTGGTGGGATGTTTGGTCCCAGTATTATCACCTTGGCTGTTGGGGGTGATAAAAAGGAAGTTCGGTCCGTGGAAGATTCACTGGTATTGGGTATTCATCCACCATTGGGTGAAAATTGGATTCCCCACTAGTGGGTAATTCCGTAAGAAATTCATGTGATTCTATAGGCTTCTATCCCCAACCTTATTCCTTCTGTTATAATTTTAGTCGGGTGCACAAGCAGAGGGGAACCTACCTGTTGTCAAAAGGGTTTATCTGAATCCACTTCGTAAAAACATTGTACGGTATACTTGGTTTGTCTTATGGACAATACAAGTATAGATAAAGTTTTGACGCTGCTCGCACCTAAGAAAGTATTTAGTACAATGGTAAAGTGGGTTCATTTTAGATCCTAAGTTGAAACCAACCAATAACAAAGGGCGGAGCTACAACCATTTAAGGGTTAACTTTTCATGGATTATCTTACCACAAGGCACTGAAGGTTATCTTTTCTTATTGATTCATAATGATCTAGAATTAGTAAATACACACTTGCAGAGGTGAAAAAATTTCAAAAATATACAACATATTTATTATTATCCCACAAGTGGGGTTTGTAGAGAGTAAGATTAGCACAAACCTTTTTGAAGAATGAAAAATATCTCAAGTGATAATGAGATGAGCGGTTGTCTTATCTGGTATAAACTATTAAGCAATCCTCATGTAATATTTTTGACATGTTTTTACTGTTTTTCCAATTCCCATAGCTTTCAAATAGATTTTGGGTGGCATGCTTGTCGAGGTGGTTGGGAGAGTTTTGTGTGAGGTTTTCTATTTTGGAGGCTAATGAAGTGAAAGAGTTGACTTTAGTCAACATCCATAGAATATCATGTCGGATGAGGATTCCATCAGTTTCATCACTTTCAAAAGCTCATTTTTAGTGTAGTAGGATGGTTAGTTGCGGTTTCGAGGCATTCAGTTGGAGTTTTGTGTCGTTAGAAATAACTTTTAAATTTTAGCCAAAGTTTAACTTCAATCAATATTCTTGGTAAACTCGGTCATATGGGAATTGTGTTAGAGCAATTAGCTTCGGAATGTTGTGTTTGGTCTGAAATTTGGTTTGGATCCTAAGGTGATCAGGATGATTTTGTGGCGTTTGTCATTTTGGTTGTTGTTTGTCACGCCCCGAGCCTACACCCTGGGCGGGACTGGCACCTGGAGACCCTTGCTAGCCCCAGGCGAACCCTTGGCCTGCCTTTCTTAACTCAGCGGAAACCTAACTCAACAGAATAACTCAACGTCATGCAAAGACATAAACAACTTAACTAATAAAAATATGGCCCAAAGGGCAACTCGAGCCTCAAAATAGAATATTTACATATATATATATATACATATACATGGATGAGAGACTCAAAACTACTGACTGACTGTCTATTGAAGCCTCTAATATACTGAGATGGATGTGGGGACAGACCCCGCAACATCCTAGTAGAACAAAACTAAGTACACAAAATAATTGAGTCCTCCGGAATACAAGGAGGCTCACCACAGACTCTGGAGTGCTCAGCTGGATCAACGACGTGCAGGATGCTGATCCGGGGTACCTGTATCTGCATCATAAGACGATGCAGGTCAACTGGCATCAGTACATGGAATGTACGAATATGTGAGCTGGAAAAGCTGAACCACAACTTAAGCTTGAAAGGAGAACAGGAGATCACTTACCTTGACTCTGAACAACTCATATAAATGACTGGACTCAAAGTAAAGCAATAAGACGCCAGCCATACATAATAAGCTTGTAAACGAATGTAAACAACTTATATCGTTAAGGATAAAATGATAACAAACTCAGCTTTTCTTTTATAAACATAATACAACTTTTGTGGGAGGTTCTTTAACCGACAACCACCACTACGAGCCTTAGTGATGATACAACGTTTTACCTCACGTTGCCAAAGGACCATCCTATACCTTGCCATCGATATAGGACCTTACTTTTGCTTAGTGGATCCACTAGCCTAATCTTACGTGATCATCTAAAAAGAATGATACGTCAAGTCCCATGTTGGCGCATGGTTCTTATGGAGAGTTGAGTTAATATGAACTCGTGTCCCCAATTCGGTGCTCAATACTACTCCCAAAAATACTTTGGCTCATGCTTTTAAAATAACTTCTTTCTTTGATTGAGACGATTACTCAAAACTTAGCCCAAAGGCTCTTTTTGGAAAACATGGCTCCTTTCTTACTTAAATGTAAAAACATTTAGAACTTCTTTGGGAAGTACATAGTTCCCTAATAACTTTGGAGAAATGGACTCGACTCTTTTCTCCTTACTTTATTTAAATTCTTTACTTTTGACTTGACTTGAAACTCTTAACTCAACTTGAGACTTGAAACGACGTTAAGATGTTCAATAACGACTCTTGAAAAGCTTTAAAGACTTGCTTTGACTTGCTTAACTTCTAAGCTTGGCTCTAACTCCACTTGACTTCTAACTTCACTTGACTTGATCCTAACTTTCTTGAATTATGGATTCAAGGACTTGATTGGTATTTGGAAGGACCTCATGGTGTTTAGGAATGATTTAGGAATGATTTTGGGAATGATTTAGGAATGATTTGGGACAGCCAAACTACAGAAAATCTTCGAACATAAATTCTGAAAACAGTGGAGTCCGCGTCCTGTCCGCGACGCGGAGAAGATTTTGTTCACAGAGGGAACAAGTCCGCGACGCGGACGTGCTCCTCGCAAGCTGCCCGACTTTCTCCTTCACGTTACCAACTCTAAACTTTCTAACTTCAAGGGTTCCAGCCCCAATCACTTAGAAACATGAAATCCCTCAACATTCAATAGATTTCAACTCAAAACCCCAATCGGAAACAAGTCCCAAATCATCAAGAATCTCAACATTTCAATCAACAACAATACCAACAAAAATTTCAACAACAACCACAACTAACAACTTTAACAACTTCAACCACAACAACTCACAACTTTAACAACAAAGCCAATCCTTTCTTAATGAATAAAAGGGGTTAGGTGTGTGGGGGAAAGGATCACCCACCACTAAAAGCTCACATACCTTGATAGGGATCACCCCCGACGAAAATCCACGATGATCTCCTCGATTTTTCCTCTTCTTCTTCTCCTCTTCTTCTCTTCTTCCTCTCTTCTTCACTCTCAAGCCCTAGCCTTCACTCTCTTAGAATGGAACAAAATGATCCAAAGATCAGCCCTATACAACAATATAATCCCAAAAGAATTGGCTAGGGAAAAGACTAAAATGCCCTTAATGATTCCCGGACGGATTTCCTTGTCAACTGCCCAACTTTCAAAGGCCATAACTCGCTCATACGAACTCGGAATTGAGCAAACTCGGCGGCGTTGGAAAGATCGTTCCGAGGGCTATGCAACCATAACTGGAAATACTTCTAACTCATCATGAGCTAGAAGTTATGACTGATCAAAGTTGACCAAAAACTCACCTTTTCCATACTTAGCCAAAATTTTCCAGATTTTCAAATCCTTTCCAAAAATGAAAATTTCCAATTCTAAGCCTCTTCAATTATTTCACATTGCCGGATGTTACATTGTTTCCCTTCAAAGTGTTGATTTGAGTCAACATTCTAACGAGACGACCTCCGTTAGTTGTTCCGTTGAGTCCGGAGTATCGTTCTAAAATAAGTAAAACCTGTGGTTTGCATTGTTTGTCCCCCGAATGAATTCAGAGGGTCCATTTATAGTTTGGAGCATTGATGCTCCAACTGTTGATGCAACAATTATTGGTGTGACGGCTTTAGAAGTAGTTGGTTTAGAGAGGGTTCTTGACGGAGTGGGGACCGCATAAACGGCCATCTTACCACATTTGCGGCAAGCGCCTCTTGGAACTGGGCCGCTTTAGCGACCAACTAATGGCTTTAGCGATGGCTGCTTAAGGGACCACTTGACTGTTTTTGTGGTCATTGCTTGGGATTTAATTCCTCCTCCTTTTTCATTATTCAAAGAAAAGAACCCCAATGCAAAAAGCACAGTTCTAGGTGTTTTTACCCTTCTCCTGACCGATTGAAGTGATTCTAAGGTAAATTTCTCTCATTTTACTCACTAAATAAAATTCGATTCTAGCGTTATTTTCGTAACTCTTTCCGTTTAAAACCTTAATTCTCCTTGATTTCGAATTCTTCAAGAATAGTATGTGGACCATTTGTGGTCCGAATTTAATTCAGTCTTCACCCAACTTTCAGGCATGTTATCCTTATCTCGAGGGGAACATAATAATAGAGTTAGTTTCTCAATTACGTAACGACAGTCGAAAATTGATTTTTACCTTATTTTTATACAAGTTTCTTATCTATGATATGGGTATCGTTCATCCCGCATTGAAATGTACTTTATATTCTTGTAATTGTGGCAGTGTTATGAGGCTGTGCGGAAGGAAAAACACTCGAGTAGAGGTTTGAGTGCAATTTCGGCTTTGAGGTAGGTTATGGTTTCTCTGTTTTAGACTTGGTTTAGCATGATTATATATACATTTGACTAATTTGATAGTTAGGATGGTTTTAGAATTAGTACGTAGGTGTGCTTGATCCTTAATGATATTGTTAGCCATTTCTGGTTATTTAGCTTAGTATTTTAGTCGATAAGGCTTAGTTTAGATTGATTCTTGGCTTGGTTATCGTTTTCGATCCTTAGAATGCTCTTAGGTGGTATGGAACTTAGATTGTATGTACAATGGCTGCTTTGGTGTTTTGTCTGCCCTTTGAGTTATGTTTTGAGTTATCACTTTATTGATTAAATTGCTTAGGGTTTGAGGTCGTGGACTTGTACTAGATGGAGTTCCAAGTTAGTACGACTATGGGATGACGGGTGTTTACCCGATTGTGTGTGTGGTATGGCTGCTTTTGAGAATGACTTGTTGGAGTTGGTGTGAAATCATGTTCATAGCATACTGATAACATAATTGCTTATGATATTTGAAAGAAAAGAGGTTTTTGATATACTTACTAGATATTACTACGTTTTCTATTATTTTAGCTCCAAGGGAACGAAATTAGTAGTTTTTACTGATGGAAACTTGGTTTTTAAAGGAAATGCACCATTTTCGCCTTTCTAAGGCATATGTTGATAAGCTCTGACGACCCGCAGACTAAATTCCAACTTTTATTCACATAATTAACTTTTTTTTATAACCTCAAAAGTACTTAACTAAGGAATCTTTTCTCAGAAAGTCAAATAACTTTCTTTGATAACATCAAAGTCACTTAACTAAGGATATTTTACCTATAAAGTCACCCAAATCATTATGTTAAATGAGAGTAGATTTGTAATGCCAATACCTCAAAGCCTAAAGATTTAATGAGTGTGACTACCTTTGTGAGATTTTCTACTATTTACCATTGGATAAAATGTTCTTGACAATTCAATGCAAGTATCTAAAGACAAATTCTATATCTTTAAATATCCCTTTTCGTTCCCTTTAAACCCCATATATGTAGCTTGTAATTAATTGGACAAATATCTATAAATTGATGACATCAAAGATTCATTGGTGTTCAAAATGAAAAGGAAAAACGGGTATTATCGAATGATCATCTATATGCTTAATAAATTATATCGAGTAGAAAATGAGTATATAAAATGACAAAAAAATATCACATGAAAATTATCATACCTTATTTTTTTAAAATTCTATACGTGTAATATCAATCTAAAGAACCGCTAGCCCACTCAATATTTACTTGTGAAATTATTTATCATCCCTGTGCTATCAGAGTTCTCATTCTACTATAGCTAAATTGGGTTAGGCGGCCAACCCAGCCCCCCCTATGCTATAATTTGGAGGATATTTACCATGCGTACCTAATGCTTGCTAATTACAATTTATAGTTGATTACTATTCAATTGATACATGTATCATTTATATTCATTTGTTTTAACTGTACTTGTATTCATTTGCTCTACTATATTAATTGTTACTTGCTTGAATCACCTGTATCTATTCGCTCTGTATCGATTGTTACTAGCTTGTATCATTTGTATTTATTTGTTCTGTTGTATCAATTGTTATTAGTTTGTATCAATTGTATTCATTCGTTCTATTGTATTAATTGTCGCCAATTTATCACTTATTTCATTCCACAAAATATACCTACCAATAATAATTGGGGAAACATTCAAAAATGAATGTAATTTGAGCTGAACTAGAGATATATAGTTATAGTTTGCTTAATTACGAATTATACCTACATGTTAGGTGGATGCGAGAGGCACGCAAAACTAGGAGATGGAGGATAGAGGCGAGTGAGATCGAGAGAGGGAAAAGAGAGGATAGATACATGTTGTATTCGTAGTATCAGGTTGTATCACGAATACAATTGATTTGTATCAAAATAAATACAATTGTATTCATTTGTCGCGTAATTTCTAAAAGTGGGCCCATAAATGCAAAAAATTGTCCAAAAAATTAGTGGGACTAAAAGTAATACTCCACCAACTCATTATGGAGGTCCTCATAGAGTTTTCTCAGAAAAAATATCCATCTGCCACAAGGTGCCAAATCCATGGGCTAATTACACACGAAAATTCAAGAAAGTTGTGTAATTCCTAAAAGTTGGCCTACAAGTGCTAAAATATGTCTAAAAAATAGTGGGACTATACGTAATGCTCCGTCAACTTATTAAGGAGGACCTCATAAAGTTTTTTAGAAAAAAATTCTTTGTGCCACAAGGCGCCAGATCCATTAGCTAATACACATGGAAAAAAAAAGTCGCGTAATTCCAAAAACTTGGCCCATAAATGCAAAAATATGCCATAAAAATGGTGGAACTATACATAATGCTTCCCCAACTCATTACAGAGGTCCTCATAAAAAAGTAATTGAAAAAACTTCTGGTTGCCACTAGGCGCCTAATACAAAGGGTAATTACACACGAAAAATCAAGAAAGTCGCGTAATTTCTAATACTTGGGCTGTAAATGCAAAAATATGTCTTCAAATAGTGGAACTATATGTAATGCTCCCCCAACTCATTATGGTGGTCCTCATATATTTTTTTCAGAAATATCACAAGGCGCCATATTTATGGGCTAATACACTTGAAAAATCAAGAAAGACGCGTATTTTCTAAAAGTTGGCCGGCAAATGCAAAAATATTCCTTTAAAATATGGTGGGACAATACATAATGCTCCTCCAAATCATTACGGAGGTCCTTATAAAGTTGTTTCAGAAAAAATGTTCTAGTGCAACAAGGCGCCAATCCATAGGCTAATTACACACTAGAAATAAAGAAAGTCGCGAAATTCAAAAAAATTGGCCCGTAAATGCAAAAGTATGTCTAAAGATGGTGAGATTATACGCAATGCTCCCCCAACTCTTTACGGAGGTCCTCATAAAGTTTTTTAGAAAAAAAAAATTGGGTTCCACAAGGTGCCAAATCAATAGGCTAATACGCACAAAAAAAAATTAGAAAGACGCGGAATTAAAAGTTGGCCCACAAATGCAAAAAACTATTCCTTAAAAATGGCGGGACTATACGTAATGCTTCCCTAATTCATTACGGAGGTCCTCATAAAAGAAGTTAGAGGTGGATTTTTGCAATTTTTTCGAACTTGAGAATGTATTTAGTGTGATAAAAGAAGTTACAAGAAATGTTTGTAGACTAAACACAAAAGAGTCACTACTGAGGTCATTGCACTTGGCATTTTTTCTATTCAAGATTACTATAATCTTTGACTAATCTATTTCTAAATTTGGCATAAGAAGTTACACGAAATGTTTGTAAGCTAAACACAAAAGAGTCTTTGTTGACTCATTGCACTTGGCCTTTTTTCTGATCCAAGATTATTATAATCTTTGACTAATCTATTCCTATATTTGGCATATTAGTTAAAATTTGATTTTAAATAATTTGGAAAAATTTAAGGGGTCTCATTATTGTTAAGTTGACTGATAATAAATGAGCTCATTATTATAAAGTTGACCAATAGTAAAATATCTTGACCAATCCTATTACTCCCTATATCCCTAATTCCTTTGCCACTTTTAAATTGACACACCTATTAAGAAAACAATGATTGACATAATGAGTTTATCATTTTACCCCTATTAACTATGAAGTTGATGAATTAAAAACATAAGAGTTTCAAGTTGTACCTTTTTCAAATGAATTAATTGAGGGTATATTAAGTAAAAAAAATTGTCTTTTCTTGATTTGTCAAAATAAACAAATAATTAGGCACAACTAAACAAAGGAAAAGTGGACAAATAAATAGGACAGGGGACTAATATAATTGGACTAATGGAACATATTAACAAATTTGAGGGATCTCATTATTGTTAAGTTGACTGATAATAAATGAGCTCATTATTATAAAGTTGACCAATAATAAAATATCTTGACCAATCTTATTATTCACTACGTCCCTAATTACTTGTTTACATTTAAATTGACACGCTTTTTAAGAAAAAATAATGATTGACATAATGAGTTTATCATTTTACCCCTATTAACTATGAAGTTGATGAATTAAAAACATAAGAATTTCAAGAAGTTGTACCTTTTTCAAATTAATTAATTGAGGGTATAATAGATAGAAAAAATTGCCATTTCTTAATTTGTCAAAATAAACAAATAATTAGGCACAACTAAAAAAAGGAAAAGTGGACAAATAAATAGGAAAGGGGAGTAATATAATTGGATTAATGGAACATATTAACAAATTTGAGGGATATCATTATTGTTAAGTTGACTGATAATAAATGAGCTCATTACAATAAAGTTGACCAATCCTATTAATATAATTGGACTAATGGAACATATTAACAAATTTAAAGGGTCTCATTATTGTTAAGTTGAGTGATAATAAATGAGCTCATTATTATAAAGTTGACCAATAATAAAATATCTTGACCAATCCTATTAATATAATTTGAAAGAGATAGACATTATGAAGAATAACTATAAATAGACACTCATACATGAAGGAAAATAAACACCTCACACATACAATGCACAACTTCATTTCTATTTACAGATCTTACCTCATCTACCATCGCGTCGTTTATCGACATTCAATCCCATCTTGCTCCACCACCCCATCACCACCACCACAAATGCCTCAACTGCTAATATCTAGAAGTACCATTCAATGTTTTGTTTATCAAACACCCCAATCGTAGTTGGAGACAAGGCTCTCCATCCATTCACTGACATTTAGCTTTCATATGGACAACAACCAAGAAATAACTATGAACATTCAAGATCTCATGTACCTGGCTCAAATTATACCATAAGGAATGAGGTTTAGATAGAAGTCTATGACAACCACATGAGTTTCCCATGGAATTACTCACCACCAATGGAAAATCCAATTTTCACCCAATAGGGGGATGACTACCCAATCCCTATGATTCTCCCACGAGCCGAACTCCCTTTCTATCACCCCCAACAACCAGGGGTGACAGTACTGGGAACAAACAGCCCACCAATCTCGTTGATCTACGTCCCAAGTTCTGACTCTTCGAGCAGAACTCATACTCCACCTTCACACCAACCATAAGTCGAACAAGAATCAACTCTTATTCCATGTATGGATCACCATCAAGGAGTTCATCCAAAGTTTTATGCTCTCAACTCCATAAATCCTTTTTTGTAAATATGTATTTTAATGAGATGCATAGGGATTTCTCAAAAAGAATCGCATGTTTACCAAAAGGATTTCTTGGAGTTGAGAACACACACCTTTGGGCGAATTCCTTGTTGGAGTGTCATGGATGGAAGAGGAGTTGTGTCTTGTTCGATTTATGATTGGTATGAAGGTGGGCGTGAATATCGCTCGAAGGGTCGAAAGTTGGGACATAGATCGGCAAGATTGGTGGGATGTTTGTTCCCAGTATTATCACCTTGGCTATTGGGGGTGATAAAAAGGAAGTTCGGTCCGTGGAAGATTCATTGGTATTGGTTAGTCATCCACCATTAGGTGAAAATTGGATTCCCCACTAGTGGGTAATTCCGTAAGAAATTCATGTGATTCTATAGGCTTCTATCCCCAACCTTATTCCTTCTGTTATAATTTGAGTCAGGTGCACAAGCAGGGGGGAACCTACCCGGTGTTGAGAGGGTTTATATGAATCCACTTCGTAAAAACATTGTACGGTATACTTGATTTGTCTTATGGACAACACAAGTATAGATAAAGTTTTGGCCCTGCTCGCACCAAAGAAAGTATTTAGTACAATGGTAAAGTGGGTTCATTTTAGATCCTAAGTCGAAACCAACCAACAACAAAGGGCGGAGCTACAACCATGTAAGGGTTAGCTTTTCTTGGATTCTCTTACCACAAGGCACTGAACGTTATGTTTTCTTATTGATTCTAAATGATCTAGAATTAGTAAATACACACTTGCAGAGGTGAATCATTTCAAGAATATACAACATATTTATCAGTATCCCACAAGTGAGGTTTGTAGAGAGTAAGATTTACATAAACCTTTTTGAAGAATGAAAAATGTCTCAAGTAATTAATGAGATGAGTGGTTGTCTTATATGGTATAGACTATTAGGCAATCCTCATGTAATGACCCTCGAAGTCATTTCTATATTTTTGACCTGTTTTTACTGTTTTTCCCCTTCCCATAGCTTCCTAATAGATTTTGGGTGGTATGCTTCTCGAGGTGGTTGGGAGAGTTTTGTGCTAGGTTTTCTATTTTGGAGGCTTATGAAGTGAAAGAGTTAACTTTAGTCAACATCCATAGAATATGATGTCGCATGAGGATTCCATTAGTTTCATCACTTTCAAAAGCTCATTTTTGGTGTAGTAGGATGGTTAGTTATGGTGTCGAGGCTTTCAGTTGGAGTTTTGTGTCGTTAGAAATAACTTTTAAATTTTAGCCAAAGTTTGACTTCAATCAATATTCTTGGTAAACGCGCTCATATGGGAATTGTGTTAGAGCAATTAGCTTTGGAATGTTGTGTTTGGTCTGAAATTTGGTTTGGATCCTGAGGTGATCAGGATGATTTTGTGGCGTTTGTTATTTTGGTTGTTGTTTCCCTTCAAAGTGTTGACTTGAGTCAACATTCTAACGAGACGACCTCCGTTAGAGTCTGGAGTATCGTTCTAAAATAGGTAAAACTTGTGGTTTGCATTGTTTGGCCCCCGAATGAATTCAGAGGGTCCATTTATAGTTTGGAGCATTAATGCTCCAACTGTTGATGCAACAATTACTGGTGTGACAGCTTTAGAAGTAGTTGTTTTAGCGAGGGGTCTTGAGGGAGTAGGGACCCCATAAACGGTCATCTAACCATTTTTGCGGCAGGCGCCTCTTGGAATTGGGCCGCTTTAGCGACCAACTGATGGCTTTAGCGATGGCTGCTTAAAGGACCACTTGACTGCTTTTATGGTCATTGCTGGGGATTTAATTCCTCCTCCTTTTTCATTAGTCAAAGAAAAGAACCCCATTGCAAAGAGCTCTGTTCTAAGTGTTTTTACCCGTCTCCTGACCGATTGAAGTGATTCAAAGGTAAAAAAATTCTCTCATTTAATTAGTAAATTAAAGTAGATTCTAGCTTTATTTTCGTAACTCTTTCCGTTTAAAACCTTAATTTTTCTTGATTTCGAATTCTTCAAGAATAGTATGTGAAACATTTGTGGTCTGATTTTAATTCAGTCTTCACCCAACTTTCGGGCATGTAATCCTCATCTCGAGGGGAACATAATAATAGAATTAGTTTCTCAATTACGTAACGACACTCGAAAATCAATTTTTACCTTATTTTTATACAAGTTTCTTAGCTATGATATGGGTACCGTTCGTCCCATATTGAATTGTACTTTATATTCTTGTAATTGTGGCAGTGTTATGAGGCTGTACGGAAGGAAAAACACTCGAGTAGAGGTTTGAGTGCAATTTCGGCTTTGAGGTAGGTTATGGTTTCTCTGTTTTAGACTTTGTTTAGCATGTTTATATATACATTTGAGTAGTTTGATAGTTAGGATGGTTTTAGAATTAGTACGTAGGTGTGCTTGATCCTTAATGATATTGTTATCCATTTCTGGTTATTTAGCTTAGTATTTTAGTCGATAAGGCTTAGTTTAGATTGATTCTTGGCTTGGTTATCGTTTTAGATCTTTAGAATGCTCTTAGGTGGTATGGAACTTAGATTGTATGTACAATGGTTGCTTTGGTGTTTTGTATGCCCTTTGAGTTATGTTTTGAGTTATCACTTTATTGATTAAATTGATTAGGGTTTGAGGTCATGGACTTGTACTAGATGGAGTTCCAGGTTAGTACGACTATGGGATGACGGGTGCTTACCCGATTGTGTGTGTCGTATGGCTGCTTTTGAGAATGACTTGTTGGAGTTGGTGTAAAATCATGCTCATGGCATACTGATAACATAATTGCTTATGATATTTGAAAGAAAAGAGGTTTTTGATACACTTACTAGATATTACTACGTTTTCTATTATTTTAACTCCAAGGGAACGAAATTAGTAGTTTTTACTAATGGAAACTTGGTTTTTAAAGGAAATGCACCATTTTCGCCTTTCTAAGGCATATGTTGATAAGCTCTGACGACCCGCAGACTAAATTCCAAGTTTTATTCACATAATTAACTTTCTTTTATAACCTCAAAAGTACTTAACTAAGGAATCTTCTCTCAGAAAGTCAAATAACTTTCTTTGATAACATCAAAGTCACTTAACTAAGGATATTTTACCTACAAAGTCACCCAAATCATTATGTTAAATGAGAGTAGATTTGTAATGCCATTACCTCAAAGCCAAAAGATTTAATGAGTGTGACTACCTTTGTGAGATTTTCTACTATTTACCGTTGGATAAAATGTTCTTGACAATTCGATGCAAGTATCTAAAGACAAATTCTATATCTTTAAATATCCCTTTTCATTCCCTTTAAACCTCATATATGTAGCTTGTAATTAATTGGACAAATATCTATAAATTGATGACATCAAAGATTCATTGGTGTTCAAAATGAAAAAGAAAAACGCATATTATCTAATGATCATCCGTAAACTTAATAATATAGTTTACCATCACGTGAAGTGCAACATCACATGAAGCACAAATAAATTATCGAGTAGAAAATGAGTATATAAAATGACAAAAAAATATCACATGGAAATTATCATACCTTATTTTTTTAAAATTCTATACGTGTAATATCAATCTAAAGAACTGCTAGCCCACTCAATTTTTACTTGTGAAATTATTTATCATCCATGTGCTATCACAGTTCTCATTCTACTTAGCTAAATTGGGTTAGGCGGCCAACCCAGCCCGCTATGCTATAATTTGGAGGATATTTACCATGCGTACCTAATGCTTGCTAATTACAATTTATAGTTGATTACTATTCAATTGTTACATGTATCATTTATATTCATTTGTTTTAACTGTACTTGTATTTATTTGCTCTACTATATTAATTGTTACTATAGCTTGTATCACTTGTATCTATTCGCTCTATATCGATTGTTACTAGCTTGTGTCACTTGTATCAATTGTTACTAGTTTGTATCTCTTGTATTCATTCGTTCTATCGTATTAATTGTCGCCAACTTATCACTTGTTTCATTCTAAAAATATACCTACCAATAATAATTGGGGAAACTTTCAAAAATGACTATAGTTTGTGCTTAATTTGAGATATATAGTTATAGTTATCTTAATTACATATTATACCTATATGTTAGGGGGATGCGAGAGGGAAGCGGGACTAGGAGATGGATGAGAGAGGCGAGCGAAATCGAGAGAGGGAGGAGAGAGGATAGATACATGTTGTATTCGTAGTATCAGGTTGTATCACGAATACAATTGATACAATTGATTTGTATCAAAATGAATACGATTGTATTCATTTTAGGAGGAGAGAGGCAAGCGAGATCGAGAGAGGGAGGAGAGATGTTGTATTCGTTGTATCACGAATACAATTCATACAGAGTACAAATACAATTGATACAAATACAAATGTCTGAATACAATTGATTTGTATCATAGATCGCATATGATTGTATCAATTGTATTAACGAACACAATTTGTGTAGAAGAATACAAATTGCCATAATATGATAGATTCAAAATACGTATACAGTTGATACATAATACAAAAAGACTGTTGATATGAAACACAAATACATTTGATACATAATACAAAATACAATATTTATGTGGATGTTTGTTGGGCGAGAGCGAGAGAGATTTGCTATAAAACCCTACATATAGCTACGAATTGTAATTTTTTATACTATAGTGGTTTATCGTAAATACATATGATATGCTTTCCTTGTTGAGTAATTTTCCCTAATAAATATTATGTATAAGTTAGCTACACCAAATAATTATTTCATATAAAAATATAATGCTAAATAATATCATTGAAAAAAACCTCACCTTTTTAAATGTATAATTTACATAAATCTCATAATGTTAAGAGTTAATTACATTATTTTCCTACTCTTTTCCAAATTACAAGAATCCCTTAAAATTTATGAATTTCGGATACATCACTGGACTTCCGGATACATCAACAAACATCCAGATACATAAGGGAAGGATGTATTCGAGAGGAGAGGGATGTATCAGAGAGGGATAGGACATCTGAATACATAGGGAGGGATGTATTTGAGAGGAGATGGATGTATCAGAGAGGGATAGGACATCTCCGAGAGGAGGATAAGGATGTATCAATGAAAGAGGGGAATAATGTATCCGAGAGGGAATTTTTTTAAAAGTTTTAAATGGTAGAGAATTTTAGACATTAAAGTAAAATAAGACGTGTGTTTAGGTAATTTTTCATTTTTCAATTAAGAGAAGAAAATAAAATAAAGTAGTTCCCTTAATTAAAAAAAAAAAAACTAAAATTACTTTACATGAAATAATTGTTTAAGTTGAGGTTTGGAAGTACACCATAACCAAGTTCCCAACTTGCAACTTCAAAACGGGTTGTTGTGTCGGGCAAAACATCTACTTTATTCCATCTTCGCACGTCCTTTTTACTTTGATGTTTTAACTTGGTCAAACTCTTGCGATTCCCTCTTCAAAATTCCACTTTTTTTCAAGAAAATGGTAAGCCTAAGTTTTTTTTTTTTTTTTTTGTTAATTAATTTTTTTTTGTTGGATTTGGAAAATTGAAGTTTGAATTTTAATGGCAGATGAGAAATGGGTTATGTCAAGTTTGGATCTGTATTACAATATCAATATTGGTGATTGGATTGAACATGAAAGGTGCATTTGGGATTAGATTTGTAATTGAAAAAGAAGAATGTTTTTCTCATAAGGTTGAAATGGGGGAAACTGTTCATTATTCATTTGTTGTTATCAAGTCTGAAGGCGATTGGCATCACAGTAATGACGGTGTTGATCTTGTGGTACCAATTTCTATACCTTAATATTTTTGTAGTTGAATCTCCAAGATTTTAAAATGCTCCAAATTCGACTTATGCATTTAAATCTGGGTAAGTACTAGTAAAAACACCAATTTATGGTAGTTAGTTGTATCAAGACTCTGTATTAATTAAGTTAATTATGTATGTGATAATGGAAGTGGATTCAGAACACCGGCATTGTTATTTTGTAAAATAAAAAGTTGGAACTAGCAAGGTTGTATGTTTATTTCTATTCCAGAAAGCTACCGCGTATTGACATAATTAAAATTTAAAATATAAATATGTAGAAAACTATATGTTAATCATCATTATTATCAAAAAGTGAAGCTATCGGGTGATCAACTTTCGTATATTTTTGAATAACTCCATCTCTATCCGGTGATCAACTGTGTTTTGTGTATTTTTGAATAACTCCATCCCTTTCGTACACACCAGAAGGAAGAAGTGCATACACACACATCTGATTATATGTTCAAGACAGAGTAGAGTGTATGCAGCTGTATATTCATGAAATTTCGAATGTCAGAGCTTTAAATTGGTTGATGCATATCGGTACAAAGAGTACTCGACTCAGTTTTTTCTTAAGATTCTGTGTAGTTGTTAGTTCTGCAAAAGAGTTCTTCATGCTTTCTTGAGGAGGAAATCTTCTATAGTCAAGTTGTACATTTTCTGCTTGAGAAGTTTAGGCTTTTATCCATCATTTAGTCAGTTGTCTGTACTAGGATTATTGAATTGATGTTGCTGAGATGGTGGGATTTTAGGTGAAGGGGCCTTCTGGAGAACAGATTCATGATCTTCGTGACAAAATAAGCGAGAAGTCTGAGTTTACATCTCATCATGAAGGAATTTATCGTTTCTGTTTCACTAACAAGTCGCCATATCATGAAACCATTGACTTCGATCTACATGCTGCTCACTTTGTATACCATGATGAGCATGCAAAAGATGGTACGCGTTCTACTTTGGTTTATTGTAAGTCTTGGCTTTATATTAGAGAATTAACTTGATTAGTCTGTGACCTGCAGAGCATTTCAAGCCTTTGTTTGAGCACATCGGAAAGCTAGAGGAAGCTTTGTACAACATTCAGTTTGAGCAGCACTGGTTAGAGGCCCAGACAGACCGTCAAGCAATAGGTATCAATATAATGTGTACTTGTTTCGCTAATGATTTCTTACATGATGCAGCTTCAACTGCATCAATACTCGTGATACAAAATCAAAATTCGTTTCCCTTTAGGTTGCATGTCGTATAGGATAATTTTCCTTTTCTAGTTTCTTCTTTTTGGATGTCTATCTCTTCAGTGTTTAGTAGATCAAATTTAAATGCTTGATGGGAAAATCCATGAGTCATGCCTGTGACCCACTTAAAGTTAATTTGCGGCAAATGTTAATCAGCTGAGCCACACTGTTCACTTCTTCTCATCAACATGGGCATCCACAAACAGTATGAACTTCAAGTTGATGTAAATTGAACCGTGTTGTAAGTTAAGTCTATTGATGCAGTACACTTTTGCAGTTGTTTTCTTGGGATTTACATTATATATCCCGGTTTCAGTTGTTTGAATACTTCCCTTTACAGTGACACGGTAACAATTAGGTTTCCGTTGGGTTGTGTCAATGAGGCACAGCAAGAGAATATCATTCCTTCCCGTGTATAGATTTGCATCGGGTTGACTCAATGAGACACAATAAGAGAAGATGATTTCATAGTGTATATTACTCCCTCTGTTTCAACTTGTTTGTTTGGTTTTGACTTTGCCACGGAGTTTAAGAAAGTAAAGAAGACTTTTTGAATCTTGTTATCTTAAAATTAAAGATATGTAGAATGTTCCAAAATGTCCTTTAATCTTGTAGTCTTAAACATGTCACGTGGGAAGTTTGAATTTAAAAGTTGCCAAAAAGGGAAAGATGTAATCTTTTTGAAACGGACTAGAAAGGAAAGTAAGACAAACAAATTGACGTGGAGGGAGTATGTGGTTTGACACTTTCTGCAACTCAAATTTGAACTTCATTATGTGAAAGTAGTCTCCCTAATTTTTTCTAGAATCATGAAATTGTGCATAATCCAATGCTTATTATATTTTTAATATGCTGATGTAATTCCTACTAATGCAGTGAATGAAGGAATGAGCAAGAGAGCAATGTACAAAGCTCTTTTTGAGTCTTCAGCTCTTATTTGTGTTAGTTTTCTACAAGTATTCCTCCTCAAGCATTTGTTTGAACGAAAGCTGGGGCAGTCCAGAGTTTAGTTTTCGGCACAGGGAGGATAACATTCTTCTGCCCAAACCCTGTAAACTCAGATGTATTCACTTTTTGTGCCTTTTATCTGAAGGCAGAATATTGCTACAGAAACTAGAATGACCGATGTCCTTTTTGGAGATTAAGTTATTTCGATACATTCTTTCAGGAATTAGTGAGATTTTCCTAATCTATGTTTTAAGATTATCTGCTTGGCATGCAAGTTCTTTCAATGTCCGTGGCACAGTCCATTGTTGAATTTTGATACCTCAAGTTGTGTAATCATATTTATTTGATACTGACAATTTCTCATTGTAACCTTCATTTTTGGCTGTTTTTGGTATGTCTTGACTCTTGTTTTTCAGATTGTTTCAAAGTGTCTTGGGGAACTGATTAGCAGTAGTTCTGTTTCTTTTATTATATAGCTGATGCTCGGGACAAGTTTGCACGTACTTCTACTAATTCCACATGATACATGTTACCTCTCCCACTAACACAGGTTCTGATAACTCTATCTACTGGTGCTTAGACGATTTGTCTATTTTTATTTTATTTTTGTAAAATATAAACTTATGACTCTGTTTCAAATTTTTAAAAATTGAAATTGCATACTTGTAAATGATATTCTACCTTTTTGGTGAATTTGGAATTCCAAATTAAACTTTGAAACTGAAGTTGAGAATTTGTTCAAATGTCATAAACAAGCACATACTCAAATTAAAACTTTAAATTTGAAGTCCAAATTACATGGCCAAACGGCCCCTTAGGGTCTGAATATATGTAAATAATTAAGATCTATGATACAATTTATCATTAAGCTGCCTACTCAAATTTTTTTATAAAAATGATAATCCATCAAGACTTCCACTTTCACTTCAACTACCACACAATCGCAATCACCCCAGTAGTAAGTTGTCACCGTCATTAGTCACCGTCATTAGTCACCATTTGCAATCAACACTACCAACCACCGTTACAATCATCAATCACCATCGACAATTACCACCATCAGCCATGACTATACATCACCAATTATCATTATCATTCACCATCACTATCAATTATTACTATCGTTTACCAGCAACTAATACGATCAATAGCCATTTTTAATCAATATTGTCATCTACCATCATCACTAGCAATAAATATGTATTCAGTTAGTAGTTACATCTTTTGTCTGCCATGTGAACACGAAGGAGATCTTCTGCTACAGAAAGAAACGGAGCTAATGAAATGAGCACTGCATATTCCATCTCTCTGCCAGACTCCTCTGGTTGCTTCAAATACTGGCTGCAGGTAGATGACCTACAGCATCATCTGGCTGGCTGCCTTCATTATTAGGTCCACATATGTTAAAGATGTTGTGGTGCAGCGTATATTAGGGAGATGCCTTATTGTGAGTCCGTGGATATGATGAGGTCTCAGAAAACTGTTGGAGAAGTCGTCAATCAGCTCCAGTGGAGTACAAGCTGGAGTTGCTGAACGTAAATGATCACTGTTAGGATCAGCACTTCTAGCATATAATACTCCGAGACTTCGATCAGTCCAAGGTAAAAGCAGAGTGACAACCCTTGAAAACAGTGGAAATTCACATTCTTAAAATGTTGTTTGGATACCAAGAAAAGACCAACTTAAAAGAGGAAATATGTTACAAACTGGTTTCAAAATATCTGAAGAATGCAGTCTTTTAAGGAAATTTGAGTCCATAGATGGTTTCCTGATGAGAAAGAAGTGACAAGAAAAAGCTTGTCACAAGTAGATATATCAGGTCAATAAACTGTCCAATACCTGATCACCGACACCTAGCAGCAAGGCACTTGATTTCTGAAAACTATTTCTGACTTCCGTTTCCAACAAATAACCAAGAAGGGTAAAAGATACAATTGAATAGGACTATGATCAACAATTGAAACAATTCCTTATCTCTTCTTCAGAAAGTTAGGTGGAGGCAGGATTTGTTCGTATTTTGCCAGAGATTAGTAACTGCATAAACCAAATCATAACAAGAATATTAAGCATACTCCTAGACTCAAAGATGGACAACATTTGTAGCTAAGCTATTGCATCTCGCTGTCATATGGATCATGCTAGTTCTGAACACTGCAAAAGGAACTAAGAAGCTAAAGCATCTGGTAGGTTTCTTCTAGTCAGTAATGCTGAAGTGACTAAGAGAGTTCAAGGGGCACACTTTTGCCTATTTTTCACAGTTCGCCTCCTGACAACTTTATTAGCAGGAATAATGCACATATTGCTTAGGGAAATTAAGCTTACATAGTTTGGACCCTTTCTTTCAGAGACATCTTCCAGTAAACAACTAAACATCAATGGGAACAAAATTTGAGTTAACTGAACTATCGAGATGGCTTACTTTATCCTTCCTACTAATGCTTTTCATCCCAAAAATATTCTGCAGAATTTAATAATAAAAACTATCAATCTCCTACATACAAAGACTACGTATATATCTCCAAGGGTGATGTTAAGAGTAAAGGTTCTCAGAGCTTGTTGATAGCAATTCTCTTATTGATCTTCCATTCCTAGATTTACATGGTCCAATGCAGAGAACTCAAGATTGAGATTAAGGTTAGACAGATTCCTTGTATCAACTGCTTGGGAGGAGTTGAACTTAGAAATGATCCAAATTTTCCAGCCACAACTTGCCTCAGATAACCTGCCAAGCGTGAGCATGATCATGCTAGATTGTAGCAGGTGAATAAGAATGCCAACCAATTAAGGTTTTGAAATCATGTGGCTGAGGGTTGGCGGATTTCAGAGAGAAGGTGACATGATGGTGGAAAAGCTAATAAGTGCAGGGCAGACAGTTATTCCAAATGGCAAAAAAGTTGCAGTTTCTGAGGGAACATCAAAAGATGGAGCATGGAAATCTTATGAAGGTCGAGACGAAAAAAGAGGTACTTAATACATGAATTGGAGGAGCCAGAGCTATGTTGCTCAACTGCTTGAGAGGAATTGAGCCTGGAAATGATCCAAATCCTCCAACTCAGACTTGCCTCAGATCACCTGCCAAGCGTGAGCATGATCATGCTGGATTGTAGCAGGTGAAGAAGAATGCCAACCCATTAAAGTTTTGAAAACATGTGGCTGAGGGCCGGCAGATTTCAGAGAGAAGGTGACACGGTGGTGGGGAAGCTACCAAATGCAGGGCAGACAGTTATTCGAAATGGCAAAAAAGTTGAAGTTTTTGAGGGAACATCAAAAGATGGAAGCATGGAAGCCTTATGAAGGTCGAGACAAAAAAGGGGTACTTAATCCATGAATTGAAAGAGCCAGAGCTATGTTGCTCAGATCCTTCAAAATCCTTGTCGATCCGACACAATTTGGGTGTGGATGTGGGATCCGAACCAGATTTGGTCAAACCTAACTTGGGTGCTTTAACTATACCTTTGCCTAAGAAGTATAGGTTGATAATTGATTGAGTATTTAGTTTGATTTTGGGTTTATGTCATATATATATTCACATAAAGCACTAGATTACTTTGCTACTATACGAGAGAAATATTTGAATAAAATATTAAGAGCTTACAAAGAATTTAATTATACTAGCTTTAATTTAATAACTTCATTTAATTGTCAAGCATACACTTATATATGTTAGAATGCACATTTATTAGTTATGGCCCAACGCCCGTACCCATACTCCTATCCATAACACAAGATGTTACGTAGATTACTCATATTAAGTGAATTAAAAACATGGCAAGAAACATCCATAACGTATCCAGGATGGAAGGCAAGATAAAAGGCATATTTGCAAAAATCTATCCACCATGGGGATCAATAAAAAACATAGATCATTAGGATATTGTCTTTTCCATAGTCTCATGTTGAAAAAATGCAGAAATACAAGTATAAAGGTACCCATGCAGGTACTACAACCGCTAGCAGAAGCAATCATATGTAAATCCACTTCACCTGAGAGTTTGTAAGAATGCAAGCTACGGTGGGAAGTTGTTTCTGCCCTAACCACTAACTTTCACTCACTATTAACTCATTCTTAACATTCACTATCCACATAATTCATCCTTGTATGTTGAGGTTAAAGTTTTATCTCACTTGGCCAAGCTAGAGGATTTTTTCAACATACTGCTTCTCTTCATTTTTTTTTATATAAGGTAAATACAAACATCCTGCTCTTAACCATAGCATACTTACTGAAATTGAGGAAAAAAGACATGCAAGGGATATACACACTTACACATTGAAGAAACAAGCTTCAGTGTGATTTGCGACACTTCAATCTAGTGGTCTTGATAGATAACGAAATGCACTTCAATGTAGAGCACATAAGCTGCAGAAGTAAAGAGTCCAAACATAAAGGTCCAGCAATATCAACCAGAAACAAACTAATTGACCAGACTGAAGATGAAGCTTACTAGATAGACCTGGTGCATCAAACAGAATAAACAAACCAAGAAATGTCATATACCTATTCAGACAGATCAGTGTCAGATACACAGTTGACCACTTTGTGAGCTGCAATATCCTCATATCCACCTTGTAGGACAGATATCTTAAAAGGACACCGAACATAGAAATACACTTCAAATGGTAGAAGTGTCCAAAGTTCCAGTTGCAGATGTCTCAGATAGACCTGATCTAAACCATTGAAGCCCAGTTTAAGCCATGAGACCCCTATGAAGAGATCATTTCCAGCAAGCTAGATAAATGTTCCCAGTGTTATCTTTCTATATCAATATACCTATCTTCTTTTCTTTTTCTTCTTTCTTAAAGCATTTAGCTTTTCCTTCACGATTGTCAATCTTTCACATAATGTTTGGTTATTTGAATATTCACCTACCAGTCCTCTCTCTTGCAGATCATTTAAAAGATTTTCACCCTTTGCAAGATCATTCCCAGAACAAAATGCATTGAGAAGAACCGTGAAGGTTGTAATATTGGGACACATACCCCTCTCTTTCAGCTCCTCATAGAGATCATATGCATCATCAATATAACCACCGGCACAAAGGCCTGTTATGAGGACATTGTAAGCAATAACATCTGGCTTTGCACCATGAAGCTCCATTGTAGTTTTCAATTTTAAGGCCTCGCAAAACTTAGAACTTTTGCAAAGTCCATGCATCACAGTTGTAAATGTGGCAACAGTCGGAAGTAGATGCACCCGTAGCATACATTCAAGTACCAGCATTGCTTCCTCCATCTTCCCACGAAGCACAAGCCCTCTTATAATTGCACCCTCAGCTATAGTACGAGAACTAACACCTAATAATTCCATTTCATCTTTTAGTTTGAATGCTCCCTTAACATCTCCAACCTTACACATACTAGTGATTAAATTGCAGTATTGTCTGTCAACTGGAACAAAACCCTCTTCGATCATTTTATGCAAGAGACGATGTGAATTTTGGAAGTCCAATGTTCTTTTCAGTCCCTTAAATATTGAATTGTAAGTGTCTCCATCAGGAGAAACACCTGTGGCAGTCATTAAAGAAAGAAGATCAAGGGCCTTCTTCATCTCACCCCTTTCACAATATTTACTGATGATCATGTTGAATGTGAATTTATCTGCCACTATTCCCCCCAACATCATTTTTATCATAAATTTAACCCCAATATCCAGCAGACTCGACTCACAGAATCCAAGAGTCACATAATGGCATGTTAATTTATCTGGAGTGAAACCTTTTTCTCTAAGAGACTGATATAACTTAGAGCACTCAGATATGTTCTTCTGTCTCGAATAGCCTCGTAATAGAATATTATATGTAGCCAAGGAAGGCATTTCACTTCTCTCTCTCATTGTATAAAAGAAACTACTCACCTTATCAATCTGTCCATGTTTTGAGTAACCATCCATCACCACATTCAGTGCCACGGTATCTGGGGCAAGACCTTTCCATGTCATCTCATCAATGAAGAAACTGGCAACCTTAGGCAAGCCACTCTTGAAAAGCCCATCAATAATACATGTATACATGACCCGGTTTGAAGAGGGGTCTCCTCTACTCAATGCTCTTTCCAACATAAGAATTGCAGGGACCAACTTATCCTTCCGACACAAGCCAGCTAGGAGACTGGTGTAGGTATGACTATCAGGGAGCACATTAATCTGAACCATCTCATTGATAAGGATTAATGCCATGTGGAAGTGGCCTAACTTACAGATCTCAGCCAGCAATGAGTTGTAGACAACAACATCTGTCGCACAGTAAATTCCACGGAGCCTATCAAATAATCCAAGCGCCTCTGTAAGGTTCCCTCCTCTGCATATTCCTTTTAGTAAGCTTGCATAGGTGTAAAAGCTAGGCTGTCTACCCAAGTTAATCATTTCGTCAAACCAGGATAATGCTTTTAACCCTTCACCTACATTCCCATAGCAATCAATAACAGAAGTAAAAGCAGCAGAATTGGGAACAAGACCAATCGTACACATGTGACGCATGAAATCCTCTGCCTCTCTTACTCTTCCACCTGTACAAAGAGAAGATATCAGTGAGTTGCATATGAAAGTGTCAGGAGTATGGCCTGTTTTGTGCATCATTGCATAGATTCTCATTGCTTTTAGGACATCTTGTTGCTTGCAAAAGTTGTAGATCAAAGTAGAGTATACTACATCATTTGGGAAAACTCCAAACTTGTACATCCTACATAATATTTCCATTGCTGTATTTAGCATTCCAGCTTTACAAAATCCATTTAGAAGTACCGAGTATGCAACAACATCAAGACATATACCACTCTCAAACATATCCTCAAGTAACGGTACAACTTCTCCTAGCGACCCCGTTTTGCATATCCCTTCTAATAACATTGTATATGCATGCTGATTGAGAGATAATCCGTTCAGCTTCATCTTCTTGAGGATATCTCTTGCAGAATCCAACATGCCATGCTTGCAAAAACCATTCAAGAGAGCCCCATAACTAACTTCATCGGGCCGTAGACCTCTTGTTTCCATTTCAGTCAGTATTTCTTGAGCCTCTTTAAGATTGCCTGCTCGACATTGCCCATCAATCAAAGCATTGAAAGTGATGCAATTTGGTGAAAGATTGAGCTTCAACATCTCATGAAAAATCTTCATTGCAGCGTCAATCTTCCCCTCTTTCACAAACCCGTTAATAAGAGTATTATAAGTAATATGATTTGGAACAATCAATCTCTTCCTCATCTTCCTCAATACTAAATAGCCCTTAGCACTCCTATTCTTCTTGCATAAGTCATCTATAAACATATTGTAAGTACAAACATCAGCTTCAAGACCCTTGGAATTCATGCAATCAATCAGTTCTAAAGCTGCTTTATACCTTCCCTTCTTGCAATACCAATTAAGCAAAGTATTATAAGTAACCACATCAGGGTTATAACCACTCTCTACCATCTTTGCAAGCAAACAATTTGCTCTCTCAACCTTCCCTTTGGCACAAAGAACTTGTAAAAGTATATTAAACGTACCAACATTGGGACAAATACGTTTAGCAAGCATTTCTTTGAAAAACGACCATACGGACTCAGCACTTTCCTGCTTCCCCATTGCTGCTAGAACCATATTACAAGTGTAAACCGACGGTTTAAATGCTTGAGAACTCATCAAATTAAATACCTGAAGAGCATCTTTAAGTTCACCTTTTCTCACATAAACCCTAATTAAGATATCAAAAACAGAAGGGTTTGAGCTGCAAAGGCGATACGTATCCATTAGAGCACCAAAAACAGAACTTGACCCAACACCCATTTCAGATAAATGCCCCAAAATTGACTTAACGTAGTCATGCATTCTAGCTCTAACGAGTATGTGAGTCGTGATACCATACATATGAATAATATGAGTGAACTCCAAACCAGGTTGCTTAATAAACCAATTCAAGAATTTTAAAGCCATTTTCCCATGAACTGGCCTTAGTGAAGCCATTTTATACCCCATATGATTGAGTGAACCCCAACGGTCCAGGGTAAGAAGAGAGTAAATGCTCTTCTCCACTTCTTCACCTGTTCACATATATTAAAAAAAAAAAAAAAAACCTTCAAAAACACATAGATGAAACTGGATGATTTCTTGTTATTTGCCTAAACCTTGATAAAGGAAAGTAAGAGAGAAAGAGAGAGGGAGGAAGAGTACTTGCTAGGTTGGTGCTCACAGGATAATAATTTCGGGGGCGCTTGGTGAACCCCATTTGAGAGAAAGTTCCGGCTCTGAACTGTGGATGCATAGCAGCGATGGTTAATTCTGTTTTTTTTTTGTGTGTGTGTGTTTGGTTACATTCTGTTTTGTGTCGTGAAGGAATTTTACTGACTTGGTCATTGAAGAAGGGTAGAGAAATGACAGGGATAGAGATTTTTGGGAACTAGGTGTTACGGGTCGGTTTGGATCGATTATTGATCAAAATTAAAATTAATATCAAATCGATTTAATCGATTTTAAAATTATCACAATCAAATCAAACCAAATGTAATATATATTAATCGGTTCGGTTGTTATTGATTTCGATTTGGTTCGATTATTAACCATAGACAAAAATTAAAAAAATGATTCATTCAAAACGTGAAAAAAGTGACAACAATCCATTCTAAACGAAACATAGTAGAATGACTGACATTACATAACTTTCGATCATTGAATTTACTATGAATAAAGGTTGAAAATTCATTATTTTTGTCTAGAATGAAGAGACTAGTGACATTTCCAATCCACAAAGAATTGTCATAGATACTCGTATAAATAAATTTTAATGAAAACATATATAAGATCTTTAAAATTGTTTATAAAAATAGTATATTATGTATGTATAATAATAAAATATATGTATATAATTTGCCAGTTCTCTTTGGTTTTTTTCTAACAAAATCATAACCAACCCAAATACTATCGATTTTTAAAAATCTAAAACCAAACCAAACCAAATACAAATAAAATCAGTTAATTTAATTGATTTGGTTCGATTTTTTTATTTAGATCATTTTTTATTCAAACTGTGAACACCCCGTGTAACACCTCAAATTTGGAAAAGAAGGACAAATGCATTTTTAGACTGGTGTCTGTGTCTACGAGTACCATCTACGGACTGTAGAAGCTTCAACGGGCCGTAGATGGCAACCGCAAGAATTGGGGAAAATAAAATTTTAAATCAAACCCCCAATATCATTTTTACGGTTCACCAGGACGGTCTGTCAACCTATGTATGAGTCGTAGACAGGTCTCGTAGGTGATTCCCAGACTTGGTGAAAATTTTAAGGGTTAAAGTTGGGTTTCTAGGTATGTACGATCTGTAAGAAGACCTACGAGCCGTATATAGGGTTCCGTCAAAAGTGGTCTATATAAAAGGTTTTTGAAACTTTCTACGGTTGACCAGTACAGTCCGTAGGTCGAGTACGACAGTTATTTTAAAAGGGTTTTTGGGTCTTTTCCTAATTATTTTAACTCAATATAATGTCGTTTTACCTTCTAACCTAAGCTGTATATAAAGGTTTTAAACCCCCAAATAGCCCATTCTAAATCATTCTTCAAAATTCTCAAATTCTCTCCAAGTTCTTCCCCCAAATTTCTCTCTCTAAAGCTAAGAAATAAGAATCTAGAGTTTCAAGATCAAGTCTCCAATTCACCATTTTTCTTGGGATTAAAGAAGCAAGGTATGTTAGTGTAACATCCCGAAAATTTCTAAATTAAGGCTCGAGTCATTCTTTACGGTGAATAAGATTAGTACTGAGTGATTTTAAATTTTCTTAGTTGTTAAGGTCGCTAAAATTCTCTAGCATAAAGTTGAGTTGGAAACTTTCGTTCCAATTGAGTTTCTCTATGACGTTATTCTTGGGTCAACTTCAAACGACTATAATTTTTAGCACAGAATGAGTTAGGTGGCCCATGAGGTATCAAATCGAAGGTCTTCGAGTTGTCTTTCCAACGCCACCGAGTTTGCTAAATTCTAAGTTCAGATGAAGGAGTTATGTCCATTTAAGTGCAGCCTCTCTAATTTAGGCAATGTTCATCTGTTTTAAGGAGGGATATTTTGGTCTTTTCCTTACCCCACTATCCTAACACATTCTAACCACCCTAAGGGGTCTAATCAGGCTAAGTAAATTCTAAACATTCCAAAAGAGTTTAAAAGATTAGGGAAAAGTTGAAGAGGAGAAAGAGAAGAAAGTTTCAAGCGTTCATCGAGTTTTGAGGATTTTCACCAAGAACTTAGTTTCATCCGAGGTATGTAAGCTTTCATAGTTTTGGGTTTGTTCGCCCTCACGCCAATCATGTAAACTTTTACCATGGATTCATTCTTGAAGTCGAATTATTGAATTCTTGAGAAGTTCTTGAGGTTTTTGCTTCATTCTTTAACAATGGAATCTTGTTGAGTTCTTGAGGTGAGGGTTTTGTGAATGAGTGTTGTTCTTGATGGATTTTGTGTGGATTTTCATTGGAATGGTATTTGGTTTATGAATCTAGGAGAATTTGGAGGAAATCATTCTATTGTAGAGGAGATAGGGCTGGAAATTGAGATAAAAAGTTCGTCGGGTTTCTAGGCTCGGGCTGGGGCAACGCGCCCATAGCGCTAGAGGGGCTGGGGCAGCGCATCTGCAGTGCGCCACAAAACAGTTTCGGTAATAAGAGGCCTAGCGCCCTGCGCCAGCAATGCGCCAGGGTCGTCAAGCTCATTTCTCCTATGTTCTTCGTCCCGTGTGTGTTCTTTCCAATCATTTCTTTGCTCTCTTCTTGATATTAACTATTTAAGTCTTCATTAATCATCGAGAGATCCTACATATCCGAATCATATCTCTTAAATTACACTTCAAATTAAAGAGAGATTAAGAGGAAAGTTCTAGAGGGTCCTTTGAGTCAAATTGAGGTTTCTTTTGAAATTGATTATAGTTTCGAACCAAAGTCTTAAGAAGAGTTGTATTCATGAGTTCTATATGGTTATTGAGGTCTTCGAGTTGAGTCTCTCATGTCCATAAATCCGCATGAACCCTACGAATTGAGCTATAAGTCTTGAGAGTCTTTGAAAGCCAATCATTGTGTTTCAAACTGAGTTTTGAGAAAAAGTTTAAAGGTTCTATTTCATAAAGACTTAAGAGTTTCTAATGTTATGTTATTCCTATATATATATATGTACGTATGTTGATTATTGGACTTGAAAGATAAGTTCATAAGTGTATGTTTTTGGGAAGTTAAACACGTCTCATGTTTTGAAAAGTATTTCAAGTAAGAAGTCTATCTTTTTTTATAATGGGTGAATTGATCACAAAGTTATATTAATTATTTTGGGAGTAGTATCGAGCACCAAGTTGGGTTAGAGTCTTTTATGATTCGGAAGTCCCACAAAACTACATAGCCAACGTAGGTGTAGCGACCCTAAAAATAGATAGGTGAAACTAGAGCCTAACGTATGAATTTTTAAAGTTTAAGCATAAATTGGAAGTAGTCACTTTTGGAAAAAAGGTTCAAAATCTGGAAATTCGGCCAAGTGTGGAAATCAGTGAGTTTTTGGCCAACTTTGAGCAGTCATAACTCCTAGCTCAGGATGATCCAGGAGTAGTTCCAGTTATGTTTGGAAAGCCCTTGGAACGATCTTTCCAACGCCACCGAGTTTGCTCGATTCCGAGTTCGTATGAGCGAGTTATGCCCTTTGAAAGTTGGGCAGTTGGCAAGGAGTCCGTCCGGAAATTTAAGGGGCATTTTCGTAAATATTAATTTTAGTTAAATTAAAAAGTGGGTATATTTTATATTATTTCTAATTTCTATATATGGTATTAAAACTTTTAAAAAGGTGTTGTTTTAATTCATTCTTCAAAAAAAAAAAGGAAGGGTTCTCTTAAGAACACCATTGAAGGCCAAGGTCAAGTTGGAGCTAGGGTTTCGAATTGAAGGTTTCTTGCATCAAATTTTCGTGGGTTTTCTCAATACTAAGGTATGGTGGCTCTTTATCTAAAGCTAGTTTTCGCTTTAGAACCAATTTCAAAGGGTTTTCAAATTCTCAAAAGTTATGAAAAACTTCTATTTCTTACTCTACTCAAGGGTTCTTGCATTAAATGGTTTTAAATGATGGATTGTAATATTGTTGATATTAAATTGATGTTTTCAAGTGAAAAATCTCATGAACCCTTGATTTCACAAATTTCTATATTTGACTTACGAAATGGGTTTGTTGATAATGATTGGGTATTGATGAATTTATGCTTAGAATAGATTGTATTGTTGATGTTTATGATTTTCTATATCTATTGATTAATGTTGAGGATGGTAAGTTGGCTTAATCTCATATTATTGATATAATTGTTCTTGCTTGGTTTGATCCACTTATGGTGGAGGTGTTTAATTATGGATCGTATTATGAATATGGCCTTGAAGGCATTATCTATTGAATTAAAGTGTTATCAAGTTATGAAGTGTTATAGTACTATGTGAAGGTAAATATGTGAAGGTATTCTTATGGTTATAAGGTGATTTTGTAGAAAGTGTTATTGTATTGTTACATTATTATATATGAATGAGGCTATATGTAAAGTCCTATATGAAGCTATATGTAAAGTTTTATGTGAAGCTTTATGTGTGAAGGTATGATGTGAATGAGTTTATGTGATCTTGTGATGATCCTATGTAAAGTGAATAGCATTGTGATTTAAAGTATGATTTTTCTCATGATGTATATATATGAAATGATGTTGGATTATGAAGTATCCTTGAATGAAAATGTTGTGACTTGGTTGGTAGGCTAAAGTGTCCCTCCTTGTTACTTAAAGTCTTGAATGCATGAATGTGTGAAGTGGGCTAGAACTAAGAAATGGTGCCCTTTTCTATAAATGCTAAAAGAGGAATTCTAGGCCAAGACTTGAATCGGCAAAACTAAGAAATGGTGCCCTTTCATAAGTCTAGCTTTCCTAAGTAAATGTATAACCTTGAAGGATGGGCCTTAGGGCGAAGTTCCCTTCTTGAGTGAGATGATAGACTTAGAGATGGATGGAGCCGGAACGGCATGAAAATCCTTATCTAAGAAAGTCAAATGAGCTATCCTTATGAACCTTGATTGGCCATAACTAAGAAATGGGGCCTTTCTTGGGAAGAGGTACTATGAGTTGGTTGAACTAGAAAAGGAACCCTCTCTAGTACATATGTGAATGAAAATACTCTATGGGAAACAAGGCTAGCACCGAGTGGATGTGGTTAGGATGGTGGCCCTACTTGAGTATGAGACTAGGGCACAATGAACATCCTTGGACATCCCCTAAACCATGTGCCTACATGGGTTGCTTACTAGTTCTACCTTTGGCAAGTAGAACACCTTCCACGGAGTAGGGTAGACTCCGGATTCCATGCCTAGCTAGTATGGTCTATGTCGGTTATGCCTATTCCCATCATGTGGGATGCGCACTCTAGTTATTGGATAGGTTCTACAACGTGTAGGTAGTAGTATGGGATGCTATCTACACATGGCACGAGTAGGCTTTGAAGATACTAAAGTGAGTTCCCTAAGTCTAACGACTATTATGTGAAAGTCCCCTTATGTGCTTGAATGTCTCCAAAAATGGTTTCTTAAAGAATGTTGGTCTATTGATGTTATGTTGTAAAGGAAATGTCCTTATCTAAGGTAATCTTGAGGAACACTTAAGTGTGCTTGAAGAGGTTGTATGGGCGGTCACTTCTTGTCTTACTCAAGTGTGTCTTAAGGTTATATTAGGTAGAGGTCCTATGGTAATGAAATGACATGTGTTCCTTTAAAGTTAAGCATGAGTTGTATATGAATATATGTTGGGTATGTATACGGTTGGCTATGGTTTTATATGTGAACATTGATTTAGTATGTTATATTGTAATGGTACATTCCTTATCTATGGTAACCCTTAGGAACACTTAGGTGTATATAAAGAGATTGTATGGGCGGTCACTTTATGTTTCACATAAGTGTGGCTTTGGGTAACTTGAGATAGAGGTCATGAAATGATGAAAAGGCTTACTTGTCAATTATATTCATGTATTGTACATTGGTACTAGTTGAGTGTGTCTATTATGTGGGTATTGTCTTATATGTGGATGATGATTTGAAATGTGTCTCTTATAATTGTGATATGAAGGTTTTATCAAAAATGGCATGAAAGCACATATTTCAAATAAATGTCCTTTTTAGCATGTTTTTGCATGGTCATCATACTTAGTACTTAATTGTGCTAATTCCATATTTTCTCTATTTTCTACAAGTGTAGGTTCCGGCAAGTGAGCGGGTTTTGTAGTAAACTTGGGATTTGAAGTTCTTCCTAGATTTTGTGGTATGTCCTCATATGTCGAGGGCAAGACTTTTATATTCTAGTTTTATGATAAGATTCTTGTAATAGACTTAATAGACTTCTTTTGATTGTAAAGGGCCGTGTCCCTAGTATGTTTTCACGTTTATGTCTAAGATGGCTAAGAGACTTAGTATTCCGCTTGTGTACTTTTGAATGATGTTTTTAAAAGTGACCTTTGAGTCTTATGGGATTTTATTTAAAGAGTTTTTAATTCCGCACTATTTTTCATATCTAATGTGATGAATGCTAAGGGCTTGTATGAGACCTCCGAGAGGTCGAATACGCATGTTACGACTTGGGGGTGCTCTCGGGTCGTGACAAACTTGGTATCAGAGCATAAGGTTTTGGGAAATGGTTCTTAGGTTCAAAGTCTCAAAAGCCACGTCTAGTAGAGTCTTGTTCATCGGTGTGAGTCGCGACACATCTATGAGCGAGAGGCTACAGGATGGTAGAAGTTTCACTTCTTTCATTATTCTTTTAGTCGTGCCATGGAGTTTCTCTCTATAATGTCTTCCCTTGTTCCGTAGGTGATGGTCATTTGAGTGTAACCTTTGAGGAAGTTTAATGTTGCAAGGATTGAGGGAGAGAGAATGTTGGTTGTGATGCCAACTATGACTTGGTGACTTAGTAGGTGTGAGGTGAAAGATTGTGGTGATGACTTTAGTATGAATGGTATTCCTTTGGTTGTGCGTGTTGTTGGTAGTATCCGGCTTAGTCATGAGGAAGTTTTGTGATGTGTTGAAGGAATTTGTGAAATGTGTGGTGATTTAGAAATGCTAGGTGTAATGAGTATAAAAGCCTAGTGTTGTTTTGATCCGACCTTAGGATGGAGGGAGGTGAATTTGAAGGAACTAGTAAGAGTTTCTCCTAAGTGGGGGATATGTGTGGTTCGATGATAAGGTCTTTAAGTGTGGTTGATGTCTATGAGTTAGGCTTGAAGGATGTTTTCATTACAAGAGGTTTAGTGAATTAAAGAGTTGGGCAAGAATAGTTTTGGTAAGATTGATGGTATTTTCATTGAGATTTTTATGAGATGTTACGGTTGACCTTAGTTGGGTTTACCCTTAAGTGGGGGATGGTATGTTGAGTAGTGAAGTTGTTGGGAAGTGTTGATATCCTTACCTACTTCTTTGTGTGCTTACTCAAGCCTAAAACAAAGAGTTCCTAGAAGCTTGGATTATGTTTTGGTGTCTTATGTGAAAAGAGTTTTCCATGGTTTCCTTATGTCATGCATGTTTTAAATGAATTCTTGTTAAATGAGAAAATGAGTTTTCATAAATTTATGTTCCTCATGTTGATGTGCATCTATAATGATTTGCCTAAATGTCACATGAGTTGACTTGCTTATCATGCCTTATGTGTTATTGAGAAGTTGCATATTGAGCCTTTATGAGAGAGTTGCTTAAATGTGCCTTATGGTAAATGTTGCATAATTGTGCATTGATGAGAAGTTTGCATGGTGTGCTTTAATGAGAAAATTGCATATTGTGTTCTTTGATGTTGATATGAGCATGAGGTGCTATGGAGAGGGAAGTTCCTCCAAATAAATGAGAAATGGAAAATGATTGAGGCATGTTGAGTTGTAGGTGTGATTCCTATTTCCATAAATATGAATGAAGTTGTGTTGTAATGACTTGTTATGTGGAGTTGATGTTTCCTCCTTGATGAGTGTTTTTATATTGATATAGTAAGATTGTTGTGGGCTGCTAGTTTTAAGTCTTTACCCTTAATGTTTTGAAGTGTCATTCGGGGACGAATGTTTCCAAGTGGGGGATAATGTAGCGACCCTAAAAATAGATAGGTGAAACTAGAGCCTAACGTATGAATTTTTAAAGTTTAAGCATAAATTGGAAGTAGTCACTTTTGGAAAAAAGGTTCAAAATCTGGAAATTCGGCCAAGTGTGGAAATCAGTGAGTTTTTGGCCAACTTTGAGCAGTCATAACTCCTAGCTCAGGATGATCCAGGAGTAGTTCCAGTTATGTTTGGAAAGCCCTTGGAACGATCTTTCCAACGCCACCGAGTTTGCTCGATTCCGAGTTCGTATGAGCGAGTTATGCCCTTTGAAAGTTGGGCAGTTGGCAAGGAGTCCGTCCGGAAATTTAAGGGGCATTTTCGTAAATATTAATTTTAGTTAAATTAAAAAGTGGGTATATTTTATATTATTTCTAATTTCTATATATGGTATTAAAACTTTTAAAAAGGTGTTGTTTTAATTCATTCTTCAAAAAAAAAAAAGGAAGGGTTCTCTTAAGAACACCATTGAAGGCCAAGGTCAAGTTGGAGCTAGGGTTTCGAATTGAAGGTTTCTTGCATCAAATTTTCGTGGGTTTTCTCAATACTAAGGTATGGTGGCTCTTTATCTAAAGCTAGTTTTCGCTTTAGAACCAATTTCAAAGGGTTTTCAAATTCTCAAAAGTTATGAAAAACTTCTATTTCTTACTCTACTCAAGGGTTCTTGCATTAAATGGTTTTAAATGATGGATTGTAATATTGTTGATATTAAATTGATGTTTTCAAGTGAAAAATCTCATGAACCCTTGATTTCACAAATTTCTATATTTGACTTACGAAATGGGTTTGTTGATAATGATTGGGTATTGATGAATTTATGCTTAGAATAGATTGTATTGTTGATGTTTATGATTTTCTATATCTATTGATTAATGTTGAGGATGGTAAGTTGGCTTAATCTCATATTATTGATATAATTGTTCTTGCTTGGTTTGATCCACTTATGGTGGAGGTGTTTAATTATGGATCGTATTATGAATATGGCCTTGAAGGCATTATCTATTGAATTAAAGTGTTATCAAGTTATGAAGTGTTATAGTACTATGTGAAGGTAAATATGTGAAGGTATTCTTATGGTTATAAGGTGATTTTGTAGAAAGTGTTATTGTATTGTTACATTATTATATATGAATGAGGCTATATGTAAAGTCCTATATGAAGCTATATGTAAAGTTTTATGTGAAGCTTTATGTGTGAAGGTATGATGTGAATGAGTTTATGTGATCTTGTGATGATCCTATGTAAAGTGAATAGCATTGTGATTTAAAGTATGATTTTTCTCATGATGTATATATATGAAATGATGTTGGATTATGAAGTATCCTTGAATGAAAATGTTGTGACTTGGTTGGTAGGCTAAAGTGTCCCTCCTTGTTACTTAAAGTCTTGAATGCATGAATGTGTGAAGTGGGCTAGAACTAAGAAATGGTGCCCTTTTCTATAAATGCTAAAAGAGGAATTCTAGGCCAAGACTTGAATCGGCAAAACTAAGAAATGGTGCCCTTTCATAAGTCTAGCTTTCCTAAGTAAATGTATAACCTTGAAGGATGGGCCTTAGGGCGAAGTTCCCTTCTTGAGTGAGATGATAGACTTAGAGATGGATGGAGCCGGAACGGCATGAAAATCCTTATCTAAGAAAGTCAAATGAGCTATCCTTATGAACCTTGATTGGCCATAACTAAGAAATGGGGCCTTTCTTGGGAAGAGGTACTATGAGTTGGTTGAACTAGAAAAGGAACCCTCTCTAGTACATATGTGAATGAAAATACTCTATGGGAAACAAGGCTAGCACCGAGTGGATGTGGTTAGGATGGTGGCCCTACTTGAGTATGAGACTAGGGCACAATGAACATCCTTGGACATCCCCTAAACCATGTGCCTACATGGGTTGCTTACTAGTTCTACCTTTGGCAAGTAGAACACCTTCCACGGAGTAGGGTAGACTCCGGATTCCATGCCTAGCTAGTATGGTCTATGTCGGTTATGCCTATTCCCATCATGTGGGATGCGCACTCTAGTTATTGGATAGGTTCTACAACGTGTAGGTAGTAGTATGGGATGCTATCTACACATGGCACGAGTAGGCTTTGAAGATACTAAAGTGAGTTCCCTAAGTCTAACGACTATTATGTGAAAGTCCCCTTATGTGCTTGAATGTCTCCAAAAATGGTTTCTTAAAGAATGTTGGTCTATTGATGTTATGTTGTAAAGGAAATGTCCTTATCTAAGGTAATCTTGAGGAACACTTAAGTGTGCTTGAAGAGGTTGTATGGGCGGTCACTTCTTGTCTTACTCAAGTGTGTCTTAAGGTTATATTAGGTAGAGGTCCTATGGTAATGAAATGACATGTGTTCCTTTAAAGTTAAGCATGAGTTGTATATGAATATATGTTGGGTATGTATACGGTTGGCTATGGTTTTATATGTGAACATTGATTTAGTATGTTATATTGTAATGGTACATTCCTTATCTATGGTAACCCTTAGGAACACTTAGGTGTATATAAAGAGATTGTATGGGCGGTCACTTTATGTTTCACATAAGTGTGGCTTTGGGTAACTTGAGATAGAGGTCATGAAATGATGAAAAGGCTTACTTGTCAATTATATTCATGTATTGTACATTGGTACTAGTTGAGTGTGTCTATTATGTGGGTATTGTCTTATATGTGGATGATGATTTGAAATGTGTCTCTTATAATTGTGATATGAAGGTTTTATCAAAAATGGCATGAAAGCACATATTTCAAATAAATGTCCTTTTTAGCATGTTTTTGCATGGTCATCATACTTAGTACTTAATTGTGCTAATTCCATATTTTCTCTATTTTCTACAAGTGTAGGTTCCGGCAAGTGAGCGGGTTTTGTAGTAAACTTGGGATTTGAAGTTCTTCCTAGATTTTGTGGTATGTCCTCATATGTCGAGGGCAAGACTTTTATATTCTAGTTTTATGATAAGATTCTTGTAATAGACTTAATAGACTTCTTTTGATTGTAAAGGGCCGTGTCCCTAGTATGTTTTCACGTTTATGTCTAAGATGGCTAAGAGACTTAGTATTCCGCTTGTGTACTTTTGAATGATGTTTTTAAAAGTGACCTTTGAGTCTTATGGGATTTTATTTAAAGAGTTTTTAATTCCGCACTATTTTTCATATCTAATGTGATGAATGCTAAGGGCTTGTATGAGACCTCCGAGAGGTCGAATACGCATGTTACGACTTGGGGGTGCTCTCGGGTCGTGACAAACTTGGTATCAGAGCATAAGGTTTTGGGAAATGGTTCTTAGGTTCAAAGTCTCAAAAGCCACGTCTAGTAGAGTCTTGTTCATCGGTGTGAGTCGCGACACATCTATGAGCGAGAGGCTACAGGATGGTAGAAGTTTCACTTCTTTCATTATTCTTTTAGTCGTGCCATGGAGTTTCTCTCTATAATGTCTTCCCTTGTTCCGTAGGTGATGGTCATTTGAGTGTAACCTTTGAGGAAGTTTAATGTTGCAAGGATTGAGGGAGAGAGAATGTTGGTTGTGATGCCAACTATGACTTGGTGACTTAGTAGGTGTGAGGTGAAAGATTGTGGTGATGACTTTAGTATGAATGGTATTCCTTTGGTTGTGCGTGTTGTTGGTAGTATCCGGCTTAGTCATGAGGAAGTTTTGTGATGTGTTGAAGGAATTTGTGAAATGTGTGGTGATTTAGAAATGCTAGGTGTAATGAGTATAAAAGCCTAGTGTTGTTTTGATCCGACCTTAGGATGGAGGGAGGTGAATTTGAAGGAACTAGTAAGAGTTTCTCCTAAGTGGGGGATATGTGTGGTTCGATGATAAGGTCTTTAAGTGTGGTTGATGTCTATGAGTTAGGCTTGAAGGATGTTTTCATTACAAGAGGTTTAGTGAATTAAAGAGTTGGGCAAGAATAGTTTTGGTAAGATTGATGGTATTTTCATTGAGATTTTTATGAGATGTTACGGTTGACCTTAGTTGGGTTTACCCTTAAGTGGGGGATGGTATGTTGAGTAGTGAAGTTGTTGGGAAGTGTTGATATCCTTACCTACTTCTTTGTGTGCTTACTCAAGCCTAAAACAAAGAGTTCCTAGAAGCTTGGATTATGTTTTGGTGTCTTATGTGAAAAGAGTTTTCCATGGTTTCCTTATGTCATGCATGTTTTAAATGAATTCTTGTTAAATGAGAAAATGAGTTTTCATAAATTTATGTTCCTCATGTTGATGTGCATCTATAATGATTTGCCTAAATGTCACATGAGTTGACTTGCTTATCATGCCTTATGTGTTATTGAGAAGTTGCATATTGAGCCTTTATGAGAGAGTTGCTTAAATGTGCCTTATGGTAAATGTTGCATAATTGTGCATTGATGAGAAGTTTGCATGGTGTGCTTTAATGAGAAAATTGCATATTGTGTTCTTTGATGTTGATATGAGCATGAGGTGCTATGGAGAGGGAAGTTCCTCCAAATAAATGAGAAATGGAAAATGATTGAGGCATGTTGAGTTGTAGGTGTGATTCCTATTTCCATAAATATGAATGAAGTTGTGTTGTAATGACTTGTTATGTGGAGTTGATGTTTCCTCCTTGATGAGTGTTTTTATATTGATATAGTAAGATTGTTGTGGGCTGCTAGTTTTAAGTCTTTACCCTTAATGTTTTGAAGTGTCATTCGGGGACGAATGTTTCCAAGTGGGGGATAATGTAGCGACCCTAAAAATAGATAGGTGAAACTAGAGCCTAACGTATGAATTTTTAAAGTTTAAGCATAAATTGGAAGTAGTCACTTTTGGAAAAAAGGTTCAAAATCTGGAAATTCGGCCAAGTGTGGAAATCAGTGAGTTTTTGGCCAACTTTGAGCAGTCATAACTCCTAGCTCAGGATGATCCAGGAGTAGTTCCAGTTATGTTTGGAAAGCCCTTGGAACGATCTTTCCAACGCCACCGAGTTTGCTCGATTCCGAGTTCGTATGAGCGAGTTATGCCCTTTGAAAGTTGGGCAGTTGGCAAGGAGTCCGTCCGGAAATTTAAGGGGCATTTTCGTAAATATTAATTTTAGTTAAATTAAAAAGTGGGTATATTTTATATTATTTCTAATTTCTATATATGGTATTAAAACTTTTAAAAAGGTGTTGTTTTAATTCATTCTTCAAAAAAAAAAAAGGAAGGGTTCTCTTAAGAACACCATTGAAGGCCAAGGTCAAGTTGGAGCTAGGGTTTCGAATTGAAGGTTTCTTGCATCAAATTTTCGTGGGTTTTCTCAATACTAAGGTATGGTGGCTCTTTATCTAAAGCTAGTTTTCGCTTTAGAACCAATTTCAAAGGGTTTTCAAATTCTCAAAAGTTATGAAAAACTTCTATTTCTTACTCTACTCAAGGGTTCTTGCATTAAATGGTTTTAAATGATGGATTGTAATATTGTTGATATTAAATTGATGTTTTCAAGTGAAAAATCTCATGAACCCTTGATTTCACAAATTTCTATATTTGACTTACGAAATGGGTTTGTTGATAATGATTGGGTATTGATGAATTTATGCTTAGAATAGATTGTATTGTTGATGTTTATGATTTTCTATATCTATTGATTAATGTTGAGGATGGTAAGTTGGCTTAATCTCATATTATTGATATAATTGTTCTTGCTTGGTTTGATCCACTTATGGTGGAGGTGTTTAATTATGGATCGTATTATGAATATGGCCTTGAAGGCATTATCTATTGAATTAAAGTGTTATCAAGTTATGAAGTGTTATAGTACTATGTGAAGGTAAATATGTGAAGGTATTCTTATGGTTATAAGGTGATTTTGTAGAAAGTGTTATTGTATTGTTACATTATTATATATGAATGAGGCTATATGTAAAGTCCTATATGAAGCTATATGTAAAGTTTTATGTGAAGCTTTATGTGTGAAGGTATGATGTGAATGAGTTTATGTGATCTTGTGATGATCCTATGTAAAGTGAATAGCATTGTGATTTAAAGTATGATTTTTCTCATGATGTATATATATGAAATGATGTTGGATTATGAAGTATCCTTGAATGAAAATGTTGTGACTTGGTTGGTAGGCTAAAGTGTCCCTCCTTGTTACTTAAAGTCTTGAATGCATGAATGTGTGAAGTGGGCTAGAACTAAGAAATGGTGCCCTTTTCTATAAATGCTAAAAGAGGAATTCTAGGCCAAGACTTGAATCGGCAAAACTAAGAAATGGTGCCCTTTCATAAGTCTAGCTTTCCTAAGTAAATGTATAACCTTGAAGGATGGGCCTTAGGGCGAAGTTCCCTTCTTGAGTGAGATGATAGACTTAGAGATGGATGGAGCCGGAACGGCATGAAAATCCTTATCTAAGAAAGTCAAATGAGCTATCCTTATGAACCTTGATTGGCCATAACTAAGAAATGGGGCCTTTCTTGGGAAGAGGTACTATGAGTTGGTTGAACTAGAAAAGGAACCCTCTCTAGTACATATGTGAATGAAAATACTCTATGGGAAACAAGGCTAGCACCGAGTGGATGTGGTTAGGATGGTGGCCCTACTTGAGTATGAGACTAGGGCACAATGAACATCCTTGGACATCCCCTAAACCATGTGCCTACATGGGTTGCTTACTAGTTCTACCTTTGGCAAGTAGAACACCTTCCACGGAGTAGGGTAGACTCCGGATTCCATGCCTAGCTAGTATGGTCTATGTCGGTTATGCCTATTCCCATCATGTGGGATGCGCACTCTAGTTATTGGATAGGTTCTACAACGTGTAGGTAGTAGTATGGGATGCTATCTACACATGGCACGAGTAGGCTTTGAAGATACTAAAGTGAGTTCCCTAAGTCTAACGACTATTATGTGAAAGTCCCCTTATGTGCTTGAATGTCTCCAAAAATGGTTTCTTAAAGAATGTTGGTCTATTGATGTTATGTTGTAAAGGAAATGTCCTTATCTAAGGTAATCTTGAGGAACACTTAAGTGTGCTTGAAGAGGTTGTATGGGCGGTCACTTCTTGTCTTACTCAAGTGTGTCTTAAGGTTATATTAGGTAGAGGTCCTATGGTAATGAAATGACATGTGTTCCTTTAAAGTTAAGCATGAGTTGTATATGAATATATGTTGGGTATGTATACGGTTGGCTATGGTTTTATATGTGAACATTGATTTAGTATGTTATATTGTAATGGTACATTCCTTATCTATGGTAACCCTTAGGAACACTTAGGTGTATATAAAGAGATTGTATGGGCGGTCACTTTATGTTTCACATAAGTGTGGCTTTGGGTAACTTGAGATAGAGGTCATGAAATGATGAAAAGGCTTACTTGTCAATTATATTCATGTATTGTACATTGGTACTAGTTGAGTGTGTCTATTATGTGGGTATTGTCTTATATGTGGATGATGATTTGAAATGTGTCTCTTATAATGTGATATGAAGGTTTTATCAAAAAATGGCATGAAAGCACATATTTCAAATAAATGTCCTTTTTAGCATGTTTTTGCATGGTCATCATACTTAGTACTTAATTGTGCTAATTCCATATTTTCTCTATTTTCTACAAGTGTAGGTTCCGGCAAGTGAGCGGGTTTTGTAGTAAACTTGGGATTTGAAGTTCTTCCTAGATTTTGTGGTATGTCCTCATATGTCGAGGGCAAGACTTTTATATTCTAGTTTTATGATAAGATTCTTGTAATAGACTTAATAGACTTCTTTTGATTGTAAAGGGCCGTGTCCCTAGTATGTTTTCACGTTTATGTCTAAGATGGCTAAGAGACTTAGTATTCCGCTTGTGTACTTTTGAATGATGTTTTTAAAAGTGACCTTTGAGTCTTATGGGATTTTATTTAAAGAGTTTTTAATTCCGCACTATTTTCATATCTAATGTGATGAATGCTAAGGCTTGTATGAGACCTCCGAGAGGTCGAATACGCATGTTACGACTTGGGGGTGCTCTCGGGTCGTGACAAACTTGGTATCAGAGCATAAGGTTTTGGGAAATGGTTCTTAGGTTCAAAGTCTCAAAAGCCACGTCTAGTAGAGTCTTGTTCATCGGTGTGAGTCGCGACACATCTATGAGCGAGAGGCTACAGGATGGTAGAAGTTTCACTTCTTTCATTATCTTTTAGTCGTGCCATGGAGTTTCTCTCTATAATGTCTTCCCTTGTTCCGTAGGTGATGGTCATTTGAGTGTAACCTTTGAGGAAGTTTAATGTTGCAAGGATTGAGGGAGAGAGAATGTTGGTTGTGATGCCAACTATGACTTGGTGACTTAGTAGGTGTGAGGTGAAAGATTGTGGTGATGACTTTAGTATGAATGGTATTCCTTTGGTTGTGCGTGTTGTTGGTAGTATCCGGCTTAGTCATGAGGAAGTTTTGTGATGTGTTGAAGGAATTTGTGAAATGTGTGGTGATTTAGAAATGCTAGGTGTAATGAGTATAAAAGCCTAGTGTTGTTTTGATCCGACCTTAGGATGGAGGGAGGTGAATTTGAAGGAACTAGTAAGAGTTTCTCCTAAGTGGGGGATATGTGTGGTTCGATGATAAGGTCTTTAAGTGTGGTTGATGTCTATGAGTTAGGCTTGAAGGATGTTTTCATTACAAGAGGTTTAGTGAATTAAAGAGTTGGGCAAGAATAGTTTTGGTAAGATTGATGGTATTTTCATTGAGATTTTTATGAGATGTTACGGTTGACCTTAGTTGGGTTTACCCTTAAGTGGGGGATGGTATGTTGAGTAGTGAAGTTGTTGGGAAGTGTTGATATCCTTACCTACTTCTTTGTGTGCTTACTCAAGCCTAAAACAAAGAGTTCCTAGAAGCTTGGATTATGTTTTGGTGTCTTATGTGAAAAGAGTTTTCCATGGTTTCCTTATGTCATGCATGTTTTAAATGAATTCTTGTTAAATGAGAAAATGAGTTTTCATAAATTTATGTTCCTCATGTTGATGTGCATCTATAATGATTTGCCTAAATGTCACATGAGTTGACTTGCTTATCATGCCTTATGTGTTATTGAGAAGTTGCATATTGAGCCTTTATGAGAGAGTTGCTTAAATGTGCCTTATGGTAAATGTTGCATAATTGTGCATTGATGAGAAGTTTGCATGGTGTGCTTTAATGAGAAAATTGCATATTGTGTTCTTTGATGTTGATATGAGCATGAGGTGCTATGGAGAGGGAAGTTCCTCCAAATAAATGAGAAATGGAAAATGATTGAGGCATGTTGAGTTGTAGGTGTGATTCCTATTTCCATAAATATGAATGAAGTTGTGTTGTAATGACTTGTTATGTGGAGTTGATGTTTCCTCCTTGATGAGTGTTTTTATATTGATATAGTAAGATTGTTGTGGGCTGCTAGTTTTAAGTCTTTACCCTTAATGTTTTGAAGTGTCATTCGGGGACGAATGTTTCCAAGTGGGGGATAATGTAGCGACCCTAAAAAATAGATAGGTGAAACTAGAGCCTAACGTATGAATTTTTAAAGTTTAAGCATAAATTGGAAGTAGTCACTTTTGGGAAAAAAGGTTCAAAATCTGGAAATTCGGCCAAGTGTGGAAATCAGTGAGTTTTTGGCCAACTTTGAGCAGTCATAACTCCTAGCTCAGGATGATCCAGGAGTAGTTCCAGTTATGTTTGGAAAGCCCTTGGAACGATCTTTCCAACGCCACCGAGTTTGCTCGATTCCGAGTTCGTATGAGCGAGTTATGCCCTTTGAAAGTTGGGCAGTTGGCAAGGAGTCCGTCCGGAAATTTAAGGGGCATTTTCGTAAATATTAATTTTAGTTAAATTAAAAAGTGGGTATATTTTATATTATTTCTAATTTCTATATATGGTATTAAAACTTTTAAAAAGGTGTTGTTTTAATTCATTCTTCAAAAAAAAAAAAGGAAGGGTTCTCTTAAGAACACCATTGAAGGCCAAGGTCAAGTTGGAGCTAGGGTTTCGAATTGAAGGTTTCTTGCCATCAAATTTTCGTGGGTTTTTCTCAATACTAAGGTATGGTGGCTCTTTATCTAAAGCTAGTTTTCGCTTTAGAACCAATTTCAAAGGGTTTTCAAATTCTCAAAAGTTATGAAAAACTTCTATTTCTTACTCTACTCAAGGGTTCTTGCATTAAATGGTTTTAAATGATGGATTGTAATATTGTTGATATTAAATTGATGTTTTCAAGTGAAAAATCTCATGAACCCTTGATTTCACAAATTTCTATATTTGACTTACGAAATGGGTTTGTTGATAATGATTGGGTATTGATGAATTTATGCTTAGAATAGATTGTATTGTTGATGTTTATGATTTTCTATATCTATTGATTAATGTTGAGGATGGTAAGTTGGCTTAATCTCATATTATTGATATAATTGTTCTTGCTTGGTTTGATCCACTTATGGTGGAGGTGTTTAATTATGGATCGTATTATGAATATGGCCTTGAAGGCATTATCTATTGAATTAAAGTGTTATCAAGTTATGAAGTGTTATAGTACTATGTGAAGGTAAATATGTGAAGGTATTCTTATGGTTATAAGGTGATTTTGTAGAAAGTGTTATTGTATTGTTACATTATTATATATGAATGAGGCTATATGTAAAGTCCTATATGAAGCTATATGTAAAGTTTTATGTGAAGCTTTATGTGTGAAGGTATGATGTGAATGAGTTTATGTGATCTTGTGATGATCCTATGTAAAGTGAATAGCATTGTGATTTAAAGTATGATTTTTTCTCATGATGTATATATATGAAATGATGTTGGATTATGAAGTATCCTTGAATGAAAATGTTGTGACTTGGTTGGTAGGCTAAAGTGTCCCTCCTTGTTACTTAAAGTCTTGAATGCATGAATGTGTGAAGTGGGCTAGAACTAAGAAATGGTGCCCTTTTCTATAAATGCTAAAAGAGGAATTCTAGGCCAAGACTTGAATCGGCAAAACTAAGAAATGGTGCCCTTTCATAAGTCTAGCTTTCCTAAGTAAATGTATAACCTTGAAGGATGGGCCTTAGGGCGAAGTTCCCTTCTTGAGTGAGATGATAGACTTAGAGATGGATGGAGCCGGAACGGCATGAAAATCCTTATCTAAGAAAGTCAAATGAGTTATCCTTATGAACCTTGATTGGCCATAACTAAGAAATGGGGCCTTTCTTGGGAAGAGGTACTATGAGTTGGTTGAACTAGAAAAGGAACCCTCTCTAGTACATATGTGAATGAAAATACTCTATGGGAAACAAGGCTAGCACCGAGTGGATGTGGTTAGGATGGTGGCCCTACTTGAGTATGAGACTAGGGCACAATGAACATCCTTGGACATCCCCTAAACCATGTGCCTACATGGGTTGCTTACTAGTTCTACCTTTGGCAAGTAGAACACCTTCCACGGAGTAGGGTAGACTCCGGATTCCATGCCTAGCTAGTATGGTCTATGTCGGTTATGCCTATTCCCATCATGTGGGATGCGCACTCTAGTTATTGGATAGGTTCTACAACGTGTAGGTAGTAGTATGGGATGCTATCTACACATGGCACGAGTAGGCTTTGAAGATACTAAAGTGAGTTCCCTAAGTCTAACGACTATTATGTGAAAGTCCCCTTATGTGCTTGAATGTCTCCAAAAATGGTTTCTTAAAGAATGTTGGTCTATTGATGTTATGTTGTAAAGGAAATGTCCTTATCTAAGGTAATCTTGAGGAACACTTAAGTGTGCTTGAAGAGGTTGTATGGGCGGTCACTTCTTGTCTTACTCAAGTGTGTCTTAAGGTTATATTAGGTAGAGGTCCTATGGTAATGAAATGACATGTGTTCCTTTAAAGTTAAGCATGAGTTGTATATGAATATATGTTGGGTATGTATACGGTTGGCTATGGTTTTATATGTGAACATTGATTTAGTATGTTATATTGTAATGGTACATTCCTTATCTATGGTAACCCTTAGGAACACTTAGGTGTATATAAAGAGATTGTATGGGCGGTCACTTTATGTTTCACATAAGTGTGGCTTTGGGTAACTTGAGATAGAGGTCATGAAATGATGAAAAGGCTTACTTGTCAATTATATTCATGTATTGTACATTGGTACTAGTTGAGTGTGTCTATTATGTGGGTATTGTCTTATATGTGGATGATGATTTGAAATGTGTCTCTTATAATTGTGATATGAAGGTTTTATCAAAAATGGCATGAAAGCACATATTTCAAATAAATGTCCTTTTTAGCATGTTTTTGCATGGTCATCATACTTAGTACTTAATTGTGCTAATTCCATATTTTCTCTATTTTCTACAAGTGTAGGTTCCGGCAAGTGAGCGGGTTTTGTAGTAAACTTGGGATTTGAAGTTCTTCCTAGATTTTGTGGTATGTCCTCATATGTCGAGGGCAAGACTTTTATATTCTAGTTTTATGATAAGATTCTTGTAATAGACTTAATAGACTTCTTTTGATTGTAAAGGGCCGTGTCCCTAGTATGTTTTCACGTTTATGTCTAAGATGGCTAAGAGACTTAGTATTCCGCTTGTGTACTTTTGAATGATGTTTTTAAAAGTGACCTTTGAGTCTTATGGGATTTTATTTAAAGAGTTTTTAATTCCGCACTATTTTTCATATCTAATGTGATGAATGCTAAGGGCTTGTATGAGACCTCCGAGAGGTCGAATACGCATGTTACGACTTGGGGGTGCTCTCGGGTCGTGACAGTAGGATATGATAACATTGATTCTTCATCATGCGACTCTTCACTACCTCTGAGAAGGCCAATTAGATGGATCTATAGTCACGATAACATCCTATACCCCGGCAAAGTATAAGATGGATCTGGCAACGTGAGGCGAAACGTTATATCATTGCTAGGCTCATGGTAATGGTTGTCGGTTAGAGAAACTCCCCACAAGTAAAATATATTATTTTCATGTTGCTTTCATTGTATATCTTATTGTAAAGCTTAAATGGTTTTCACTTCATATTCATGTATTGATCCAATTATGTTGTTTTGTATTGAGTTGAGTTAAGATGAGTATTTCTTCCAGCCTTGTCAGTTCAATTAGCTATTGCTTTTAGTTTTCCCCTTACATACTCGTACATTCAATGTACTGATGTCATTCGACCTGCATCGGTTTATGATGTAGATACAGGTGCTCAGGATCATCAACATGTGTTTCGTTGAGATCAATATTCACTCACAGATAGTATTTGGTGAGGCCTCCTTACTTCCGGGAGACTCTATTTTCATCCAACTTAGTAGTATTAGAGGTATTGTGGGTCTTGTCCCGACATCTATCTTACATTGTTAGAGCCTTCATAGACAGACTGAATTAGATGTTTCTATTATTTTCTCAGGATGTTTTATTTAACTCATGATTCATATTAAGTATTTTTACAAGAGTATTTTTAAGACTTTCTTAAATGTCTAAGTGTTCACTTATTTTAAGCTTTCGCGTATTGTTTAGTGTCATGTAGCCAAGCCAAAGGTTCGCTTGGGAATTAGAAATGGTTCATGAGTGCCAGTTACGTCTATGGTGTAGGCCTGAATCGTGACAGATTACCCAATTTTACAAAGCTAGATTACCCAATCAATGTTAGGGTTTTATTCAATGTTTATGGTCTCTATGCAATCTCGATCAGATTGATTGTTTTTTATCCATTTATGCATGTATTGAAGTAATTACATGTTTTGGAGTTAAATTCATATGAACTCATGCATTCCCCACGAATTTTAGACTATGAGCATATGATTAAGTTTACGAACCATGAATTATGAAGTTATGAAGATATACATGTCCTTTCTATGAAATTGATATAAATGATTAAGGTTGCTTTGAGAGTAAAACATCAATGTTGTTATTGTGAAAGGTTATTCTCACATGAAGGATTCATGATAGGGTTGAAAGGTTTTCTCAACTAAGTTTGAATCAAGATTTAGGAGTTATTCTAAATGAACTCTAGCATGGATTGGTTACTTGATTGTGCATTTCCATGGATAATACGATGAATATGATTAATGACTACTCCTTGATATTTATGCTTAACACCGAGTGGACTAGCAGCGATTGCCCATGTCCCATAACTATGTGTCGCCATAGGTTTGTATTAAATAGACATTAGCTAGTGGATCCACTTTAGCTCAAGTTTATGGTTCTTACCTTGGCAAGTAAAGACATCTCTTTTTGGTGTGGGATAGACATCGGATTTCATGTTATAGCTCACATGGTCTATGTCAGATAATGACACATGGTCTATGTCGGTTAATGACAAACTTCCCACAATAATGAACTAAGATTACTTAATAAAAGTATCTCACATGTGTTTTAAAGATGTTTAGTTTGCATTGACCATGATTATGACTTATGTTTCCTAACAAGTTATTTTATGATTTAGCTTGGTTATTGCATGTCATGTAAAGTCCTTTTTAGCATGATTTCATAACTCTTATGCATTGCTATCATACTTGGTATATTCCATGTACTAATGCATACTTGTGCCTACATTGTTTCACTAATGTAGGGTCCGACGCTCCAATTCCGCACACTCGTGGCTAGTTGATCTTCTTGAGCTTTTGGAGATTGGTGAGTCCTCATGTTCCGAGGATCGAGACTCTTTATTGCTTTATGTCATTTTCATTTCATACTTGTATGTGATGTATGGGTTACGTCCCAATCACTTTTTGTATGATGTATTAGATGACTTTGAGACTTATGTTAGACTTTCACATTTTTTGTCAAACTCTTTATGATATAAGACTGTCTTTTCGAATTCTTTAAATTCTATTATCTTGTATGATGTATGCTAAGTGACTTGTGTAGGACCTCTCGGGGTTCTATATGTCATGTTACACCTAGGGTATACTTTGAGTCGTAACACCCCTTGTTGGAACAACTCAAAAAGTCTAATTTTTTTTAATAATTAGGTGCAATTAATTTATATAGCCAAAAATATAAGATGTCTAGTGTTGTTGCAACTTCCTGAATGTGAAGATTTGCATATGTACTTATAATATTGGTATTAACTAACATAATAAGCATCGACCTTTTACACCATTTCTATGTGATAGTCTTATTACTTATTTATCTCATTATAATTCAATTACTACTATCATAACAATACTCAGGAGTGTTTGATTACGAGATAAGTTATCTTAAAATTATAATATAAAAATTAGTTATATATGAATCAGTAATACAAAAGTTATTTTTTGTTGGTTGTTTGATTCATTAAATTAAAATTGAATATGCAAAATATCATATAAAATTTATTTATTAAACTTAAAAGTAATTAGTTTACCATTACGTGCTTGAATTCTCGACCTTTCAGGATTTCTCAGAAAAAAAGATAAACATAATTTTATTCTCTTGCTACTTTATCTATGTACAATTTATATCTAAATAAGTTATTCCATATCGTTAATGGTATAAAATAATACACAATTTAAATTACAATCAAACATTAAATAAAATTTATATCATAATTATTTTACTTATGTATTGTACCAATGACCCTTAGAGCCTGTTTGGCATTGCTGTTGGAAGGCTAAAAACACTTATTTTTTAAATAAAAACACTTTTTTAAAAAAAAATTAAGGGTGTTTGACAAATCAATAAAACTGCTTTTAAATAGAAGTAGAAACAATTTTTCTGATGTTGGAAAGAAGCTAAAAAAATTTGCTTCTTAAAAAGAAGTATAAGCAGAAGCAGAAAATTATTTTTTACAAGACCAAAATATCCCTTTTATATTTACATATTTCCCTATATATCCCTTATTAATTAATAGCATATCTCATAAGTTTGGTAAAAGATTCATTTAAGAATTTTATTTTTTATATAATATTCTTTTTATTATTTTACGTTTATTATCATTACTTTATATTTGATATTTTTAATTATATTTAAATCATCATATCAATATTAATCTTTTTTATTTATTACAAAAAATTTAATCATACATTTATTTTTATTGATTGAAAAATTGAATATGTACATTTAATTCAATAAAAATAAAACTTTGATTAAACTTTTATAATAGATATTTAAAATGATTTCTATATATAAAATAATCTTCATATTAAAAGTACATTGATACTTGTCCTTTTTTGTAATTTGACACTTAAAAACATTTTTAAAAAAAAAATTAGCCAAACACAATTTTTTTTTAATCAAAAACACTTTTCAAATGAGTTAATCAAACACAAATTATTATTATTTTCAAAAATACTTTTCTGAAAAACTATTTTGAAAAAGTATTTCTAAAAATAAGCAGATTTTAGTAGCAATTCCAAACAGACTCTTAATTATAATCCATATATTAATTACTTTTTGCATCCTAATTTACAAAATTTAAGAAAGAAAATAGTACATTTTTTAAATTTATACAGTCATAACATAAATTGGCATAGAGGTTGTTAAGACTTTAAGCTTATCAAGAAGAGATATTGAAAGTTTTACAAATAGTTGAGTGAAGTATTCAGTCAATTTCTGATACAATAATGGAAATATGGAATTTTCCGGCGTGTTCCTTCTTCTCCGACCACCATACACATACAATTATGCCCTCGTTGCTTTCAGGTCGGATACTCCATTTTCCCAAGCTCTCTGCAACTTCTTCTTCTGAATCATATTCCAGTAAACAAGTGAAATTTCCAAAGAAAATCAGCCAAAATTCTGCAACTTCTGTTCGCCCTGCAGGTAAACCATCACTGGCAAAAATGTTTACAGAGACTACCATTTGCCCAATTTACACTTTGACAGGTTATCCAAATTAGGCTTATTGCCTGATTTTACAGTCAGTATTTAATCCTCAAGACTAACTTCATGTTTCTGCTTCATGTCAAGATTCTGGCAGTCCCCTAAGGAAAACCCACAAGTTGAATTTGGAAGTTTCTCCTCATAGAGCTGGTAATCTACTCTAGTTTCAACCTTTTAATGAGCTAATGGAATTGTAAAATTTATTTTGTTTTGCGTGTAAGTGAGGCTTTTTTTTTTATTAGTGAATGGTTCAGTTGTCATCTGTATCAATATGTCTCGTGTTTGTATTTTACAGTGTCTGCGGTTAGATTGATGCGTATAGAGTTTGGTGGTGCATTTGCTGATCTTCTGAACGAGCAAGGGAAGGGTTCAGGGGATAATGAAATGGGATATGTTGAAAGAACTCTTGGGTTTCGTACTCGTGACTTAGACGACAGAGATTTAAGACTGGTTTCTTTCTTTGCCTTCTCTTCACTACCATGTCATTGATTGTCCTTTGAATTCACTTCTGACAATATCAAAGCACTCATCCTTATGGACTTCTCGAAATGTTTGTATTGTAGGTCACGGAGGTTGTTGGAGGCACCATTCGCTGGAGAAGATATCTTGATCACTTGATTCTTTCATTATGCCACGATGAGCGGACATTCAGAAGCATGGAACCTCTTCTAGTACAGGTATATTTGCCACTCTTTTTGGATTCTTTACTTTTAGAGCATCTGGTGGAATATATTTTTTGTTGCCATGGTTTGAGTATTGGAGAACCTCTTAAATTGTATCTATTTGAAGTTGATATTTAAGTCAAAAACAAAGGAGAACTCATGAATTTGATGGTTTTATTGTTAGAGACTCCTTTAAAATAGCATTGATGTGTTATTAAAAGGAAAAAAGAAAAAGAGTAGCATGGCGGAGTTTCTTTGTGAAGCAATATTGCATTGGCAAATATGCCTTCTAAGTAATTTTTGAGTTGTATCAACCATCTAGAACCAAAAAGGTGACAACGGAGAAGAAACTTGCTAGATGGAAGGAGAATACCTATCCCTAGGGGGTAGATTGATCCTCATAAACTCTGTTCTGGACTCTTTACCAACCTATGTGATGTCCTTGTTTCCAATCCTAGCAAAGGTGGTGAAAAAACTAGACAAGCTTAGAAGGAACTTCCTATGGAAAAGCAATAAGGAGGGAAAGGGTTATAACTTAGTCAACTGGAAGAATGTTCTTCTTAGCAAAGAAAGAGGGGGTTTAGGGATCAGATATTTGAGGCTGCAAAATGAAAGCCTTTTGATGAAATGGCTATGGAGATACACTGAGGAAGATGCAGCTCTCTGGAAGGAGGTTATAGTAGCAAAATATGGAGGACTAAATCCCTGGTGTACAAAAATCACCTCTGAACCATATGGGGTGGGGGTATGGAGGACAATCAGGAACCTATGGCCACAAATGGAAGGAAATGTGTATATTAAGGTGGGTAATGGAAACAAAACTAAATTTTGGAAAGATGGTTGGATAGACCAAACCTCTCTTAGAGAACTTTTTCTAGATTTGTTTCTAATCTGTGAGAACCCTGATGCTAGAGTGAGTGATTGTTGGACAGAACAGGGATGGAACATATCTTTAAGAAGACTACTTAATGACTGGGAGGTGGAGAGGGTGGCAGCGGTACTGGAAAAACTAGCTGGAATGATTATAACTACAACAGCAACAGACAAGATCCTGTGGAAACATAGCAAGGATGGAGTCTTCTCAGTCAACAATGCCTACAAAAGAGGACTAATGGGGATGACAGGGCCCCCAAAATATAATTGGAACTACTTTTGGAAGAGTGACATTCCTACAAAAGTAAAGTGTTTCACCTGGTTAGTGATAAAGAGAGCATGTTTAACAGAAGAAGTTCTACAAAGGAAAGGCAGACAACTTGTTCCTAGGTGTTTTTTGTGCAACTTGACAGGGGAAACAAATAACAATCTCTTCCTGCATTGTAAGTTTACTGCTCAAATTTGGAACTTGTTTGTCAACATCACAAGCATGAATTGGACAATGCCAGAACATACATCAGATCTGTTGAGCTGCTGGATTAGGAGGGGAGGCAGTAAGAGTCAAAAGAGATGGTGGAAGCTAATACCATCATGTGTATGGTGGTCAGTCTGGAAAGAAAGAAATGGAAGATGTTTTGGAGATAGATCCAATTCCATCCACAAAGTTAAATGGAATTGTATAGTATCTCTACTTTTTTGGTGTAAACAGCTTTGTATAGATGATATAGACCAGATTATAGATTTGATAGGAAATCTGTAATTATCCCTTTTTGGAGGTAGCCAGCATACCCTTAATGCTGAAGAATTCAACCTTACCAGTTTCAAAAAAAAATCTAGAACCAAAATTAATGTAAATGAGTGATGATGACAGAATGCAACCTTCGATTTACTATATGTCTTCTTAGTATTAACAATGGTTGGTATGCATGTTGGCTGATGAGGTTGTGTCAAGCATAATGTGATTGCGAGAGTTAGAATGTCATTGTGAAAGAATGTTTTGTTTAGTATACATTGGTAGGTCATAGTCATCATGGTTATAACTCCAAATAGAGTATACATTACCAGTGCATTTATTTTCTATTTTGAAATAGACAGGGATAAGTTTTTTTTAAAAAAAAATTATCCGAGGAAAATCCACCATGAGGTATATGCTCAATGCTAAAAAAATCACATCTCAGAGGCTGAAATGCTAATGCTATTTGGCGGTCTATCCTATTAATTGGTGCTGACTTTTCAACGATCTTTGAGTTAAACACTTCATCTCTATGGACCTTGACATGCACTGCAGAGCTTGAAATTGATAGGACCACTTGGGAAATTGGATGTTTCGGACCTGAAAGTTTCCTCTTTTCTTGCCTTCTACGTTCTGTCTTTTTAAGTTTTGAATTTTGCTTGGTCATTTATAATCCCTCTCAACTGATTTTTTGCTTTAAAAATGTTGTTAGATTCTTCGAATTGGTTTCTATGAGATCACCAAGTTAGACATGCCACCTTATGCTGTTGTAGATGAGGTATGTTTATCTTATTACTTTGGTCTATAATGGTTGTTCTCTTTTTACTAAGTTGTTTGATGAAAGCTGATTTGAAGTCTGTCAAGAAAGATGGATGTGATTTTATATTCTGTTGAACCTAGAAATGAAGCTGATGGTATAACAAGGTAATGCCTTTGAGCTTTCAATAGAGCCTTTGCTTGCCATATTTTTGAATGAAGTGAGGGAAAAGGAAAGATAAGATGCTTGATGACAGGTGAGGTTGGTCTAGACTCTAGATGCAAGAGCACTCCACTTTCAATCAGTAGGTTAGAAGTTCGAGTTACAAGAGGAGAAAATTGGAAAAAAACCACTATTGACCCCTGGGCTGGGGGTGGTGGGGGACGGGGGTTCACCATGAAAAAAAAAAGATGCTTGATATTTTGGCAGTCTTTCCTTATCTCTTACGCTAGAGACAAATTACTATACAGCCAGCAGCTTACACCTGCTTTTTTCTATTTAAATTGGATATTTGGTGCTACATTAGGAAATGACTCATGAGTAAAATTTACATTTCAGTAGCATCCATTTGAACATCCTAGAATGAAAAAGGATAAATTCATAACATCATTTATGCACCTCGTATCTCTTTGAAAATAAACATCATCTCTTTTTTGTTTAATTTGATAAATGAGGTGAACATTTCTTTTATGCAAAGTAATGTAAGTGTACCCTTTTTGGATGTTTAAATCTAACTGCAGAGTGTAAGGCTCGCAAAAGTTGCTCTTAGACCAGGTGCCGGTAACTTGGTTAATGGGATTCTCAGGAAACTAGCAGTCCTTAAGGTATGTCTTCTATGTTTCCTTCAGCATATAGGCTCTGACAATAAGGAATCTACTGGTTCCCTGATTCTTTTCATGTCTGCAGGAGAGTGATTCCCTTCCGGCAGTGGAAGTGGATGGTGATGATCGTCAGCAAGCACGTGGTCTTGCCACTCTTTACTCTCATCCAGTTGTACGGTTGAACTGTTTCTTCTTTAAATCTTTTGTCTTAGAGAATCCAGGTCTGATATTATAGCAACATGTCCCGTACACCCATGGTTGTGTCAAATAGATTTTCTAGAGTTATATTTTGGAAATTTTATTTTTTCATTGCTATATATTTCTTTATCCGTACCGTGAGATTCTCTTATGATTTATCACTCTGATTGGAGATAAAATAATGCTTGGGTTAAATCCTGTGGGCTGTGGATATAGCTTAAGTTCTAGCTTTTCGTTGTAAGAACTTGTCAAAATGACCCTCATTTTGTTGCACGCTTTGGGAATTTTCATGATACTTCAATTATATGGTAATCATATCAGGCATCTTTTTCACTTTGCTTTAAAATGTCACAGATTATAGTATGCTAAGCATAAACAAACAGTACTAAAATTCGTATGACTATCTTTTCTAATCTTTCATCTATTTATTGTTTTCCTATGTTTACTAGTGGATGGTAAGAAGATGGACAAAGTATTTTGGACAGGACACAGCTATTAAGCTTATGACATGGAATAACAGCTATCCCAGTTTTAGTCTAAGGTATATGATGTAACTTTTCTTTCCTCTTTTACCCTTTTTCTGGATGATAGTGTGACTGTTCTGTGTTCAAATCATTTTAACAATACTAGGGCAAATACTGGGAAAGGTTTGACAGGGGCTGATCTCGTCTCAAGGCTTAAAATGTTGAAGGTAAGATTTAGATGCCGTTCGTTCCTTACTGATAATAAAATCTTAGGATCACTTCTAGACTCTCTCTCTCTTGTACCTTATTCAAACTCTAAGTTCTGAATGTCTAGTTGACCAAAGAGAGGCAAATTGATATCATCCATCACTAGTCAAGATTTAAGGATTTAAATAGAAGTCCATAATAATGGAGGTCTTCTTCTGCTTTTTGACAAAATAGGATGAGTGTCCTAAACACTAACTGAGACCAACATATTAAATTTTCTGAATTATGCTGCAATATTCTGCATTTGTTTCGTGTATTACTATGATTCATTGTGTTTCCTTTCTTCAACTTCAGGTCCCACATGAGCCTTCTCTATACTTGGATGATTTTGTACGTCTAAAAACTGGAATGCAGGTATGATCAAAAGCTTGATAAGATCTTCAAAGTGTGTTTACTGTATGTAGTTATGTACATATTTATGACATTGATATAGATTTTTCTATGTTGATATGTCACTTCATTAGTGATCGGCATTCAGTTACTTATCAAGAAAGAAACCAGAATGTGTGTCCGTTACTTTTTAGTTCTCAAAATTACCATAGAGACTTGATTTAAAGGTAGTGTCAACTGTTGTCATGTGAGGGATAACCTAGTGCAAAGGACCCTTCACCTCTAAGGCTCTAACAAAGAGGTTGGGGGTTTGATTCACCAAAGGACCAAGTTGGGAAAAGGACCACCATTGACTCTTGAGTGGAGGGGTTTGTCAGGTGGGGTTTACCAGATCAAAGAAATAGAAAAGCTAGTCTCAACTGTTTCTGCTATGGTACTGATTCTTGTTATGGACAAAGTAGCTGGAAAAAATGGAGAGACGAAATCACTTACTTAATGTAGAGTTGTAGATGATATCAAATAATGTTGATTGGAAGTATTCTCATGTATATTTATGTCTTTTAAAAGTTTGACCTGGTTTAAATTTAGCTGCGTATACGCAACTGATGTGTTTTGCAGCTCCGTTGACTTTTTAAAGTTTCTTTCAGAATGTTATACAGGCTGGATTACTAAAAGAAGGCTTCTGTGCAGTCCAGGATGAAAGTGCCGGTAATCACCTTATAGAGCTCAAAATGTGTAGTTAAGTATGTTGCAAGAGATTCCTTGCATTTTCAGTTATCCCTTGACCCTGTCTTTGCATACAACTATTCTTTCGGCGGGCAGGGGGGTGGACGTGGCTGGGTTAATTCCAGTTTAACAAAGCTTTGTAAACACAGTTGTTTTCATATGCTCTCCCAGTCAACATGATCAAGGAAGGAGATTCAGCTATTTGTTTTGGTTACTTGGCACATTCACATGTCTATATTCCAAGGATCATAATCTAGAAATTTGAGCTATTCCTCACAGGGATGTTCAAAGTTCAAACATCAATTAACCGTATTACATATTATCGCGAAGAAAAAGAAAATTCCCTCTTTGCCCTCCATTTGTTAGTAATTTTCTATTATTATTTGCTTAATTTGAGGGTGTCTCCACTTCCTTCTACAAGTTCTATACAGTGGCAACTAGTGTCCAGTTACTGAAAAAATGGATTGGCATTTTGTTGGTCGTTGACTTGTATATCATTTTACAAATGTGATGGCCTCATTGAGATAATGCATTTGTTGATACTTGAGTTTGAAACCTGTAAAAATATCATAGATAGTGAAAAATGATTTGAGTTCATTGTCATAACAACCCTAATTCCTGCAGGATTAGTAGTCTCTATTGTTGATCCACAACCTGGTGAGAACATTATTGATTGTTGTGCTGCTCCAGGAGGGAAAACCTTGTTCATGGCATCCCGTTTGAATGGCCAAGGTAACCTTCATACAAACTTTGCTCATCAGAGCTGACATCTGAAAGCTTTTAGAGCAGAAATTACATGGAAATGTCCTTTAACATATTTTGGGAGCTAATTAAAGGAAAGATCTGTTCTCACAGGAGCATAGCACATGCAGAATTTAAATTTGTGTATTCAATAATGAAATAAAACATAGGTAGAAAAGCCTATCCTGGAAAAGTAGACAATCATGGTGTTTGGTATACAAGCAACATATTCCCTTGTCCATCACTACAACAACAACTAACCTCAGTCCCAAACAAGTCGGTTCCATCAGTAACTGCATTTATATATTGTTGTCTAAAAGTTACTCAATCAAAAGGTAACAGGTCCAATGCCTGGTATATCTATTTTTTTCTTTTGAGAGTTTCAGAATCAAGAGGTGCTGGTCGTATTTTTTGTTTTACAACTGGATAGACTCTGTTTTTACTATTGATAACTGGTCCAATTCGTTGTTAAAGCATGGCATATTGTTAGCATTTTCAGTGATTATTGTCTCATAGTTTTGGCCAGCAATTCTGGTCATTAACCTTTTCTTATGTATTAGAGTTATGTTTGCTGACTCTTTAACACTATACTCTAGTGCTTTACTTGTTTGTCAGGTAAATTATTTGCTGTTGACATAAATGAAGGTCGATTGCGGATACTCAGAGAGACAGCCAAGTTGCACCAAGTTATTGATGTTATCAGTACTATCCATTCTGATCTTCGAACTTTTTCTGTAAGAACTTGTAAGTTCTAAAAAAAACACATGGTATTTTATTGTCCATCTGCTAATCCCTGGTTTAACTTTTAACAGACGGATAAAGTCGTAGAATGGGATAAAGTTTTACTGGATGCACCTTGTTCAGGACTTGGTGTTCTTTCAAAGGTATTTCCATTCAAAGATGTATACAATTTTATAGTTTGATATAAGCTTGCATGGTCTAAAAGTTTTGGTTCTTTATTCCTCTTTCTTCTTTTGTCACATTCACTATTCTTGCTAGTTGCTTCTATGGTTCATCCTTCTTTAAGCCAGAAGTGGTAGTATAGCTGGGACATTTGAAATGTGAATTTCCTCTTTGTTTTGAGAAAGCGAGCAGATTTGCGTTGGAATAGGAGACTGGAAGACATGGAGCAACTTAAACATTTACAGGATGAGCTTCTCGATTCAGCTTCCAGGTAAAACCAATAGTTCTTCTTAATTCATAATTTAAGTGTAACCTTGACCTGAATTATTGTTGCTAGTGAATTTCATCTTTTAGAAATATATTGAGTAGCTTTTTCCTAGTAATGTTGGTGACTGGTGAGGATAATGCAAGTTCTGAAGTGGATAAAAACAAGGCGCATATCTTTATAAAGATTTCTCCTACTGAGGAAAAGAGAGTTGGAAAATGAGATGAATACTCTGGGTTGGTATTAGTTATAACTCAATTTGCCCGTTTTATTAAGTCAAGGCTGGTTAAATTTTTGACTGCAATTACATGTACTTCAGTCTGAAATGCCTCTAGGTTATATGCATTATGTTTGAGCTACTATATTTACACATGAACATATGAGGTTCTGTTCTTTGTTTCCTTTCTCCTTATGTGTTTTTTCTGCATCTGCAGGTTGGTGAAGCCAGGTGGAGTGCTAATATACAGCACATGTTCCATTGACCCTGAAGAGAATGAGGAAAGAATTGAAGCTTTTCTCTTGAGGCATCCAGTAAGAAACTTGATTGAAGCATGCTAATTGCTCCGTCTTTAAGTTTTAAAGTTGCTTCTTTCATAAAAATCAGCTGCAGCATATATATTATGCTAAATAACCATGTCAGGCATTAAGAAGTGAGGACTTGCTTCCTGTTGAGGCTGTGGTGAATGGGACTATATGCTTTATATAAAAAACATGTCTATATTTGTTAAATAACTTTCACCCAATGGAAAACAGACGAAATATTGAGGAAAAAAGTGAAAGTGAAGAAGCTGACGTGTCTGAAATATCTAAGAAACTGCTAGCGTCAACCGTACTCTAGCATTTTGCTTCCATATATATATTTTCTTTCATAATTTAGGCGTCTTATCCTGATATTCTCCTGTCCAGATGAATCGTCCCACGTTTTCTCTCTGGCTTGGAGATAAATTATCTTCTAGTCTAGTTTCTATACCTGCACATTGGTCTGATTATTACCATCATTTTCCTTGCAGGAATTTTACATTGATCCTGTGAACAAATATGTACCTGAGAATTTTGTTACTAACCGAGGTTTCTATATGTCTAATCCTGTGAAGCATGAACTTGATGGAGCCTTTGCAGCTCGCCTGGTTAGGTCTCAATAAATCGAGAATGAGGAGCATGTTCCAGTTTTCACAAATTTCTAGTATGTCGTCAAAAAGCATCTTTAGTACAGGGGGCTCTTTTTGACAGATAACTTGCTTTTATGCCTTTCCTTTCAGCATGAGAGTCCAGACCGTCTCTTGTCACAGGTAGAGTGGGTCATCAGTTTAATATTCATGAACTCCTGATTGACTTACTTCTTCTGTAAAGCATTGTTTGTGTCAAATAAATGCATTGTTGAATTGTATGACCAACTCATAAAACTCAAGGTGTTACTTGTAAGAGAGAAACTTGAACCCAGGACCTCTAAAAGTAGTAATTAAGCTGTTAGAGAAAACACACTTAAATTATGTCTTCAACATGCCTAAGCTATAACTTTTTCCTTCAATAATTTCAGGTCGGTCATTCAAAGCCTTGTATGCAACAATTCAGTCTTCAGGCCATCATTATACGGTACAGCAACCACTGATACAAGTTATAAGCATAGCGCAACAAGATGAAATATCATTTTATATGGCTGCATTGTAGTGCCCAGTTTCTGAAAGATGAGATGCAGAGGCGGCACGCTGTTTGCTCTCGTCCACGAGAATCTGAGGTCTGAAACATCTCAAATGACTCCAAGGTGAGTTCTGAGCCTCCCTTGTCTTTATGGGTGTCTCTTCAATTACAAACAGCGTGCCATCTTTGAGTTCCTATTAGCTCAATTACACTATGGATACTCTTAACAAATGTACTATGGATGGATCGTTATAGGTATTTTAATAATTTAAATTTTTAAGTTTAGGGGTTCATCCTTTTAAAGTAATATAAACTAGTCTCACATCACGTACGTGTACATTAAGTTATGCCATTTTGTAAATAATATATACCATCTTATTAAAATAAGTTTTGAGTAAATAAATATAATGAATGAATAAAGAACAAGTTTCTACAAATAATCAATGTAGATCGTTGCACGAGTGACTTATTTGTCGATGTCAAGATGATTGAATTTCATTTGAATCTATGAAGATAAATAATTGTAGTCTTATAGATACGTATTTTTTTTATACTTCTATTTTTCACTTATGAGGTAAACATTAAATGAAATGTATCGTATATGTGCCTTTCTTCACTAATTATAAGGTGCACACCTCATTTGCACTTTTCTCTATCTAATCTAATATTGTTCACCTTAAACTTATAGTATACATACCAAAATTTAAATATAATATCATGCAATAGATGAAAAAACTGAATAATCTCTATACAATTACCAAAATAACTTTATATTTAAATTTGCATACGTCAGAAATCATTACAGCATAAGCAATCAACACAATTAATCCATTGAAAATCACCATAAATTTATATGAAATTTCATAATTTTTTCTAACGTCAATCAACAGTTGTGCAAAATTTCACAAAATAAGATTAGTCCGAGAACGTATTGAAATTTAATGGCACTGCGTATTAGAAAATCACATACTACTTTATTTGTGTTTTTATTTAACTTTATATAAGTTTGATATTTAAATTATTTAGAAGTGTATGTAAAATTTTCAAAATAGGGGTAAGATTGTGTATAAATCATTTTCTCAGATGTCATTTAAGGAATCGTATTGAGTATGTTATTTGTTGTTATCGTAAGTTTTTAACCTTTTTTCGCTCCTATCAATAACTCGTAAATCACACAGAAGAGGTAACCCACATTAGGCAAGTTCGGTACGACGAACTCGATCCAGAAGGCAAACCACTTGCTTTTGTTGGCAAGGGATTTTGAACTTGAGACCACCAACATAAAAGTCTCCAGCCCAAATTACCACTGGGCCACCCGAAGGGTAAAAAAAGATAAAGTTTTTAACCTTTTATAATAACTATATTATCAAGAAAAGTGCATTCAACTGTTTGCTTATGTTTATTTTTTTCTATCAAAAATCATAATATTGAGGTAATTAAACATGATCATACCTCTTCCAATATGTAGAATATAAAAATATCTCTACTTTGTATTCTATCTATTGATTTCAGATTTTTAAAATATTTCATTTTTGTATCTCTTTTCAGTGACTAATTAATATGAAGGCTCAACTAATTTCAAAATTATATTATTCAAAACGAAAAATCAAAGTAAAAGTACATGCAATAATAATTAAGACATTTTTAAAAGATAGTAATATACTTGGAAATAATTATTGACAAGTAAGAACACATTGTTTGAAAATTATATCTAAAATAATACTATACAACATGAGTAATTGGAAAGGAGAGTGTAACACCATTCCTTGGCAATTCAGTGTTTGGCCACATATGGTGATATTTCATGCATGATCTTGGTTTTGATTTGTATGTATCTGGAATATCAGATATATAGGAGAGTGGTGATCGAGATGGGAGGGAGGCGAGCGAGATTTGTAATTATATATGTATCCCCTCTTGAATGCAATGTATCTAGAACAAATTACTCCTAATTTTGACTTCATATCTCTCAAGATACATGTATCTAGATGCATCAAAATCTGGTAAGATTTTATAATATTACAAACTAGACTATATCTAAATAATTAGCAAACTAGTGAAATATCAGTAAGTTTCTCTTTAATATAATATATTCATACGTTCATCTTTACTTGTCCACTTATACTATTTGGGATGCCCAGACATACTTATCTAGTTTATAAAATCAATGAATAATTTATCATTTTGTGTCTATTTTACTCTTGTTATCAACTACTTGTTGTTCATTTTTCAATATTTGGATGACTTCTAATCAATGGGGTGTTATAGTAAATTATCCCTTTATTTATTATTTCTTAAAGAGTGTGTCAAGATCAAACATTGACAAATAAAGATGGACGAATGGAGTAATATATAAATATATTTATTAAGAATAAAATATCTTTTACTTTCTAGAAATGAGTAATTTTTTTAAGGAGTGTGCACCACTTAGGCCTCATTTATTTTCATTAAGATTAAGACGTCTAAATCTGAATGCATATCTGAATGATTAAGATCTTGTCTGTAGATCCGAACATTCAATGATTAGGACTGTTTGTTTTTATACATCTGAATATATTTATAAAGACATCATCGCCCAATTTTAACAACACATTTATGAAATTGTTTTGTATTTTAATCCAATAAAACTTTTACAATAAATTTGATCAATTCTTGAAAGAAAGAAAAAAGGTAACAAAAACAAAAAATTAAAAATTTAAAGGAAATAATTTGGATAACTAATAAAGTTTGAGAATGAGAGGAGCTTGAATATTTTTTGAAGAAAAAGAATATGGAGCACAATTTATTTTTTCTTTTTCAGAAAGTGTCTTTAAAAAAATTTAAATAAGAATAAGTCTCTCTCACAGATCTGATTCATTGAGACTATTTTAGACTTTTAAAACATACAAATTGATATGATGAATGAGTAAAAGTATATGTATTTACTGTAACAGTGTGAACATAAATCATAATAACACGAATAATATTATATTAAATAATGTTCATGCAATTATATTATTAGTATATTATATTAGATTAGAGACTATTATAGTTTAAACTTAAGAAAAACGTCTTCTCCCACGTAGAGTCAAAGCAAAATTTGGAGTTTAGAGTCAATTTTCTTCTTTTTCTTTGAAAATGTAATTAGTAATTACTTTGACAAATTTTACTAGTTGATATATATATATATATTCTATACTATTGGTCTATGGATCTGTTATTAATTTGGACTTAGTAATCATAATATTTTTCGACCAACGAATAATGACCCTTGACTAGAAAATAGAAATTAAAACCACGCTCAAATATTCAAGTCGTTTAGGGTGTTTAGTATAAGCTGCCAAACACACACAAATCTGCATGTCATATTAATTATTACTAGGAAAAAAGGACAAATATATTCCCAAACTATCGTAAATAGTATACAGATACCCTCCGTCACTTTTTTGGGACATTGGTGCCTCTGCCATCCAAAAACTAGAGCATATATGCCCTTCACTCTAACGGAAGACTAAACAGGGACACGTGGCGCAATCTTATCCGTTGATCCAATATTTAATAAATGTCGGGTCGATGGATAAGATTATGACACATGTATGTCCGTTAGTATAAAGGGTATATATGCTCTAGTTTTTGGACAGCAGGGGCACAATGTCCCAAAAGTATGACGGAGGTATCTGCATACCATTTACGATAGTTCGGGGTATATTTGTCCTTTTTCCCTTATTACGAGTATTATTTTTGGCTGGAAATGAGTTTTAAATTTTAAACAAATGAAAATGGGGTCTAATTTAAATTTTCTTGGGTTTCAAGAAAAATGGAAAGTTTAATTTAAACGACTTTAAAAGTCGACATATTTTTTAGAGTTTGATTTGGGTTTTAATTTGAAAAAGTAACAATATATGGTTTGGTTCGTATTTAGGCAAGGTTGAAAACATACATATCGATGTAAGGTAGTTTTTAAAAAAAAAAAACTTATTGTTCATCCATAATAAATTTATGAAAATAATTTAAGATTAATTATGTGAGTTAAATTGATCTTGCAATGTAATGATATTGAATTAAATAAATCACATAAAAGGAAAGATAAATGAATATTAAAACAATAAAGTGAGTAATTGAATTGTGCATTGAAAATTGAGTGTTGATGGCCTAAGAATCAATTATTCGATCGATACCAAAAACCTAGTCCTTCCGAACATGCATGCTATGGTTAGATCTTTAAAATCTATGCATATTCTAAATTTGTTAAGCTTTTTTGGCACATTCTAAATTTGTTAATATTTATTCACCTATTTAGATAATGTGATTTCCCATTGGATAAGGATGCATTGGTAATTAATTAGTAGGTTCGTAATACCATATAGTTGTACAAAAAAATTGTAGGCCAATCAGGGGCGAACCTAGAGGTAGTCGAGGGGGTTCACCCAGAGGCGGACCCACCCTATAGGGCGGGGGTTCATGTGCACCCATTAACTTTGAAAAAAATCATGTGTATAGGTGTATATCTATCTTGAGAAACTGACATAAATTAGAATATAATTAACCGTGCACCCATGAGAAGTATACATTTGTCATTGTCTTTGTTGGTACAAACTAGAAGAACCACGCATGAGACATAGGTTTGAATCTAGCTACAATGCTATTTTATTATTTTTATTTTTTAAGTTTATCTTAGAGCTAAAATAATATTGGTGCACCCGAAGTCTTCAAATCATAAGTCTGCCTCTGGGTTCACCCGAACCTATTCGGCAAAAAATCACATTGTATATAAGGTATTTTAAAGAATTTTTATGTCTATATATTAATTTTAAACCCCCTGAATGTAAAATTAGAGGTTGACTTAGTGGTTGAGGTATTCATGCACTCACCTCAAGCAGTGGCGTAGCTACATGGTTGTCAACGTGTCCAATTGGACACCCTTCGTAGGAAAAAAAATATCATATATACAAGTAAAATAATACACAAAATAATTAAATAACATATTTTGGACACCCTTAACACAACAAAGTGTTGTAGCCCAGTGGTTTCATGTAAGGTGGCCCCCATCATCACGTATAACCTAGAAGAAGAAATCAACAAAGTTAAGTTATGGTCAAAATGGACCCTATTACACGCTACCACACCAATTATACGTACTACTTTCTCCAAGGACCCTGTTTAAAACTACTTGCCCCCATGCATCACTTTATTATATATAAATACCTCCCTTCTTTCATTTATCACACATTCTTTTAATTCATAGCTTAATTACCTTCTTTCATTTCTCACATTCTACTAATTCATTCATTAACCTAATTGATCATATAATTATTCAATAAATACCTACCTTCTTTCATTTATCACACATTCTTTTAATTCATAGCTTAATTACCTTCTTTCATTTCTCACATTCTACTAATTCATTTCATTAACCTAATTTATCATATAATTGATATCCATCTTTATGGAGAAAATGTTGGTCCAAATCAATGGTGTTAATAAGATTCATGAGCTTCTTCCGGCGATTAACGATGAACATGGAGGTGTAATTGTGCAAGTTGAGAGTCCTATGGAACCTAATGTCTTTCATGACATGCTTAAACATTCGATAACAAAGTGGAAGATGCAGGTATTAGTTATGTAGAAATTATTTGTTGATTAATTTGTCTTAGTTAGTTATTAGTAGTAATACTTAATAATTACTATATTTATTTTATTTTGCAGGGAAAGAAGGGTGTATGGATTAAAATCCCTATTGAACTTGCAAATTTGGTTGAGATTGCAGTTAAGGTAATTAATTAATTTCTTCAGTATATGTACTTATTTTATCATGGTGTTTGTTTAACGGGCCGGGTTAATGGATCCTCCAAAATAATCACAACAAAAAAATTTACACGTTGCGGCAATTGAGTTGATGTCATTGCATTTAGAGTCGCTAAAGTTTTTAGCTGCATTTATATAGAGTGATGGTTATTATAAATGCTCATATTTATTATTGCTGCTAAATACAATTATATTATTGTTGTTGAATAACTGCGGCTAAATCCATTATTTATTATATGGATGCGTTTTTATTGGTGATCAGTGGCGTAACTACATGGTGGTAAGGTGTCCAATTGGACAGTCTTATTCGGAAAAAAATATCGTATATACAAGTAAAATGATACATGAAATGATTAAATCACATAATTTGAACACTCTTAACACAACAAGCTGTTGTAGCCCAATGGTTTCTGATGCTTGGAATGAGGTAGTGCTCGTGTGTTTGAATCTCACTAATTCTACTTTTTGAAAAGAGTTTTTATTGTATATTTCTGGACATCCTTTATGAAATTCTTGATTTCGCCTCTGTTGGTGATTCGACACGGGTGCAACAATACATTTTTGAACAAAAATTAAAATTAATTGTGAAATGTGAACAGGAAGGGTTTCGGTACCATCATGCAGAACCTGATTACTTGATGCTTGTGCATTGGATTGCTGATAGTGAGAGTACTATACCTGCAAATGCCTCACACAAAGTCAGCATTGGTGCTATTGTCCTCAATCACAAAAGAGAGGTTCGTGCTAATTTATGTGTCATACTTTTTTTTAATTAAATTATTTTAAAAATATATACTTGTCATAATATCTTATTTTACTTTTAATGAGACAATTTCTAATCATCATAAATGTCTCTAATTTGTTATAAACCATAATTTTTTAAAAAAATCTTTTTGAATTTCATGTCCAATCAAACTTTTTAAAGACATTGTTACAGTAATTTCGGTAATAGGTCTGACATATATCTAGACTTTGATCAAAATTGTTGTAACAATCCCAAATTTTGGGCATGACCTATTACCCCCTACACTATTTATAATATTAATTCAATATTTATGATGTCCGCGTGGACTCTTATATATCTTTAAAATACACTATCAAATAGTGCATAGGGTAATAGGTCTTGTCCAAAGTTTGAAATTATTACAACAATTTCTGTCAAAGTTCAAATATATTTCGAACCCTTTTCATAAAATATTATAATTTAAAAAAATCATATAAAATAAAACACAGAAATACATGGCAATTACTTTCTATTTGCATGCATAATTTGACGACTATTTACATGAGAAAAGTATATAATTGTTGTTTTCAGTTGCTTGTTGTGCAAGAGAATATTGGCAGATTAAAAGGAAGTGGTATATGGAAGATCCCTACCGGTACTCTTGAGGAGGTATATTCGTTTTTTAATTGAATCTATTAGATAATTTTCACTCTTATCCGCTTCAATCTGTTTGATCTATTTTAACTTGATATGGTGTTTAAAAAAATAAAAAAGATTTTTTCAAATCTTGTAATTTTAAATTAAAGGTATATCAAATGTTTCAGAATGTCATTTAATTTGGTGATATTAAACATGTCACGTAGAAAGTTAAAATAAAAAAGTTTCTAAAAAAGGAGTCATTTTAAAAAAAAAACTAAGAAGAAAAGTATTTCAAATAAATTGAAACGAAGAATAATATATAAGGAGTGGGATTGTCTCATAACGAAAGGTGAAATGAATTTGAAGGCCTAATATATTAATTAAAAGTCTTAGTATTTTCAGATTTTATTTAAAACTTCGAACTTAAATAAACATGTTTGTTCATGAATTAAAATGATTATATATTAATTAAAAATAGCGATATCACTTCCTAACTCTATAAATTAGGCCTTCCTTCGTAAAATAGCTAAGGAAAAATTGCATGTATCAAAGTGGCTTTCTTGTATTCTAAAGACAATTATCTTTTATTTAATTAATTTTCCTAAATAATATATGGCAGTATCTCTATAAGATGACTTCGAGGTGTAAAAAACTAACTTTCTTCTTTGATTACATTTTTCTTTTTATCTAACATAAGCTATTTTTCGATTACATTTTTCTATTTGTCACGTATTGTATGTTGAGACGCTTTTCGATCTTGATACATTTTCAGGGTGAGAGTATATTTGAAGGTGCAATAAGGGAGCTAAAAGAAGAAACTGGAGTAAGTATAAACACATTTATATAATTAATGAATTTTAATTATGTAAATCTATACACTAAAAATATTCCATTATATTTTTTATGTTACTTATTTGTGATTATTTTTTTTCTCTTATATTAAATTCCAGATTGACACGGAATTTATGGAAGTGCTTGCATTCAGGTAGGAAACTTTTGCCACAAGACTATTTTGAAAATTAAGGAGAAATAATATTTGTCATGGCTAAGACTAAAAAGATTTAACTTTTCATATTTTAAGAAAAAGTCAAAAAGAATATTATTGAGTCATGATCAAATATTGAAATTTAATTACTAACAAGTCAAAAAAATAAGATTCAATGAGTCAGGTCGACCTTTCAATTTTCATTGTGTACACAAAAAGATTTTACTCCCCTCCGGCCATTTTACTTGTCGGCCATACTAAAAATAGATGATTCAAAATAATTGTCATTTTTAAAAAAAAATTAAGATATTCAATATTCTTTATATTTTGTCCGTAGTAATAAATATTCTTGAAATTTAATAAACATTTGACTAATTATCCTAATTTAAGTGAAAAACACATACATATACTCCAATATTGAGGTTGTTTAAATTAACTCTTTTTTTATTTATTAAAGAGGTCAGATTAAATTTATTAAATAGAGATTAATATTTTAAATTATTAAAAATAATAAATAAAAATATAATAATCAAACATATATATATATATATATATATATATATATATATATATGTGTGTGTGTGTGTGAACCAAAAATATAACAAGTAAAATTGTCCGAAGGAAATACTAACTTTTAAATACATCTAACATTTGGGAAACTTTGTGCTGGCTAAATAGGAGACATTGACAATGACCCAAAAAAGACAATGAGTTGGAAGAAATCAAAATTAGAACAATTATAATTGGCATTTGAATATTGTGATACAGGGAATTCTTGACATTAATTTATACTATAGAATCATGTGGTCAATATATGAATTTTTTGAGTCATGTTAATTAATTATTTTTTCATGGAAATTTCATTTTTATGCAGGCAAATACCCAAGTCATTTTTTAACAAGTCAGACTTATTCTTCCTTTGCATGATGCGTCCATTATCATTTCACATCCAAAAGCAAGACTTAGAAATTGAGGCCGCTCAGGTAATCTGCTATTGCATGTTAAAATTTACTTATAGTGACGGATTAAAAATACATTTAAAGAATTTTTATATCTGAACTATCATATGTGAGAGTTTCATATTTTACCATCACCGAATATTTTTTGAGTTTTGAGTTATTCACTTTTTCTACCTGAAATATATATCACTATTGTTCAAGTAGAAAAAGTGAACAACTGATATATAGTTCATGTAGAAAATTCACACACTGATAATTTAGGTATGAAACTCAAAAAATTAGAATACTTAACGTATGTTGTTAACCCATTTTAACTCTTAAAAAAATCTTCCCTACATGTAGTAACATTATTAATTATTATTTTTGTTTGCAGTGGATGGCATTCGAAGAGTATGCTAATCAACCTTTAATTCAAAAAGATGGTCTTTCAAAGTACATTAGAGATTTATGTTTAGCAAAATCAGAAGGAGATTACCAAGGATTTACTCCAATGACAATAACATCATCAGTCATTGATGATCATATTAGCTCCCTCTATTTTCTTAAGGATGCTCTTCACCAAGATTAATTAATTATAGTACTTCTATTTACCTAATTTGTTATAAATACTAATTATTTAATTTTTTATTTCAATGGCCTATATATACTCCAAAATAAAGCTGTATCAAAAAGATTTTATGTATGTATTTTTCGTATACAAAATACAATAAAGAATGTAATTTTTTTTTAATTTTATTTTCAATTTGTTTGTGTCATGTTTTATCTGGCCGCCAACTTTCGTTTAAATATGAGTTTGATTAATTTCTATGTTTCAATTAAAGCGGTTGACATGAATGCTTCATAGTGACTCAATCTTATTGGAAAGTAATAATGCAAATGCTTTTATGAAAAAAGGTGGACGGCATCGTTTGCCTCTTTAAAGAAGGCAAAGATAAAAAGTAAGCTAAGCATGTTGTTTGTTTAGCTTGCTAACAAATTATCTTCAGCTTAATATATATTTACTGTAGGATATTTCAAATGAAAAATTTGGAATGTTAAAAAATTTGGAGGATTGGAAAAAGGAAGAAGTTAAAATGACCAATCTAGAGTGAGATAAAGTCCAGAAGTATTTGAAAAAGTGCAAATTAAAATTGAGTGGGGGACTAGTGTACTTTCATTCCAATACAATCCATTAGCCTTAGTTGATCGTGATCAAGAAATTATTGGTTTCACTTGAGTCATTAACGTAATGAAGAGAGGAGTGTGAGAAAAAATATGAAAGAAAAGAAAAACAAAATTAGGTGTCACGACCCAACCCACTGGGCCGCGCGGACATCCATTCTAACACCTAAGTAGAAGAACCCTCATATCCTAATAGTTAAACATGCGGAAAATTTAAAGAAAACAGGAATAAGTATAGTAGTATGATTTTATAATTAATATCCTTAGAGAACACTTTTCAGTTAAAACTTGTAAAATAATTTTAACAACTCTCATAAATCTGGTCTAAACAGGTACAAGAGCTACTAAGAGTACAACTGGACAAGATAAATAAAAGACACAGCGTCCACCATGCGGAAGAAAAATAGAAGTTGCTGGAGAATTTCTTCGTCTTCACCTAATGAAACGTCACCAATCTTGCATCCAGACTATGTCAAAAGGCATAGCAAGAGTAGTATCAGTACAAACACACGTACTAGTAGGCATCATCGGTCAACCCGACGCCCACCCACATAACATATGAAATCGACTAAAAGAAATATACAATAAACCACTCGCTTCTCCACCATTACCCTCTCTTAAAATACCTCCAATTTACACTAGTATTCTGGCTACTAACCACTTCTCAACCAACTTACCTACCGGTTACTTTAATCATGGCCTAACCTTCTAACACATTAACAAATCCCCAATTAATCACCACGCTCTAACTCAACTAACCGCTCACGTCGCACCCTTACTTCCCGTCACATTACTCAACCATGGTGACATAGTACACTACATCAAACTTCTTTACCACTAAACCCAAATCTCTTTCCCCAAGGTGAAATCCACCTAAGCACAATTCCTCACCTACACTACCTCTACTTCTCGCCATTACGACACACGAACAACACTTGCTATATATTACTCGCCCCTTGAACACTTTACCCTTCCACTATACCCAACAAGTTCGCTTAACACAAAAAACAATCAAATATAAGTCGTCATAACCTATACCCACTAAGTGCAACATACATAAGTCAACAACAATATAATCTCATGCATATATCGAACATATACATATTATCAACATTTACGAACAACGAATATCTTTATAGTTCTCCAGCTACACAATTATGCAAATCATTGGTCCTCTCATGAAATCCAAACCCAAACAGTTAGCATACCGGAACGTGGTATCCGATCCAAGGTTTATGCCGAAATGTGACAATCGATCCCATAATTATGCCGGAACGTGGCAACCGATCCAAGTTAGTTATGCCGAAATGTGGCAACCGATCCATTCATCACACCACAATCACAATCACAAGTATATCCTCAAGATCATACAATTAAGTCATGATTCATGGAATCCCTCATTCATCTACCTCATTACAACAAGTGTGATCAATAATGCAACGTTCATATACATACATGTATCATAATGAAACAAGAACAAACATACATCACACAATCATAGAATCACAACCATCACCTACAATGGATTTACTCATCACGCACATCATGAACCCTAATTCGACCATACTCATCCCTAATTCATCGTCTAAGGCTTCTTTCTAGGGTTTAAATCAATAATCATTCGATGCACGAAGACCTACGCATAAATCTTACCATCAATTCACATATATTACACAGTAAGCACAAATTTAAACTACTCAATTCACAAAATCTATCCTACCTGGGAGCAAAGTAGTTACACGGAGTTTTGGTCTTTGATTCTTGTTTTCGGAACTCGTGACGGTGATCTTGATCGGAAATTCACAATCCATCGACATCTTCACGCTAGAAATCTCTATCTCCCTTCTTCCCAACCTTAGAACAGTTTTTCTGAGGTTTCTAGGGTGTTTTACGACTTATTTAGGTATTTTAGAAAGATGAAGAAAATAGGATTTCTCGTAATTTACGTTCTGCCTCACCTATCCCGCCCTGACGCCAGCTTACCCCGCCCTAGCGCCGCCGCCCTAGCGACATCTGACCCGCTATGGCGGGACAATGTCACGACCCGAGAGCACCTCCAAGTCACGCCACGACGTATTCGACCTCGAAGAGGTCTTATACAAGCCCTTAACATTCATACATCACATAGGCAATAAAGATAGTGCGGAAATAAAACCTTTTTAAAACAAACTCATAAAACTTTAAAGTCAACAACATTTTAAAGAAGTCTTTATGCACAAGCGGAATACTAGTCTCACATGGCCAACTTAGACCCAAAACTCCAAGAAACATACTAGGGGCACGCCCCTTTACATTTGACAGAAACTACAAGTCTATTACAAATGTCTTAATAAAAGAAAGTAAAATATAAAATCCTTGTCCTCGACATATAAAGACATACCAAAGTCTTGAGAGAAACTTTAATCCCAAGCTTCACTATGGAAAGCACCTCACTTGCCAACATAGTAAAACATAGGAAAATGATGGAGTTAGCACAATTAAGTACTAAGTATAATGACTATGCAAAAACATGCAAAAAGGGTCATTTATCTAAGGTATATGCTTTTCATGCTATTTTTTATAAAACTTCATAATACAAGTATAAGAGACATATTACAAGTCACCATCCACATACAAGATAATACTCCCATAATATACATGCTCAACTAATACCAAACTACAAGACATAACCATATTTATCAAGTAAACCATTTCAACATCTAAGACCCTCCATCTAAGGTTATCCTAAGACCCACCTAAGTAAGACATGAAGGGGCCGTCCATACAACCTCTTCACACACACCTAAGTGTTCCTCAAGACTACCAAAGATAAGGACCTATCCCTTTCAACATAAACCAATAAGTCAACATTCGTTATTAGAGACATTTAAGGAGACATTCATGCATATAGGGGACTTCACATAATAGTCATTAAAGACTTAGGGAACTCACTTTAGTACCTTCAAGGCCTACTTGTGCCATGTGTAGATAACATTTCATACTACTACCTACACGTTATAAAACCTATCAAGTAACTAGAGTTCACATCCCACATGATGGGAATGGGCATTAACCGACATAGACCACACTAGCTAGCCATGGAATCTGGTGTCATAAGACCCCACACCGAGGAAGGTGTTCTACTTGCCAAGGGTAGAACTAGTAAACAACCCATGTAGGCACATGGTTTAGGGGATTTCCAAAGACGTTCATTGTACTTTAACCTCACACTCGGAGAGAGCCACCATCTTAACCATATCCACTCGGTGCTTAGCCTTATTTCCAATAGAGTAATTTCATTCACATGTGAGTACTAGAGAGGGCGCCATCATTGGGCCTACCAACCCATAACACTCTACCAAGAAGGGCACCACAAGGATCTACCGATCAAGGTTCATAAAGGGTAGCTCATTGACTTTCTTAGAGAGGGTTTTCTACCGTTCCGGTCCACCAACTCTAAGTCTATCATTTCACACAAAAAGGAGGTCATCACCCTTAGGTTTACCCCTTCAAGGCTTTACATTTAGATAGGGTCCTAGACTCATCATGAAGGGGCACCATGCTTAGGTCTAACCAATTCAAGTCATAGCCTAGAGTACCTCATTAGTCATTTATAGAAGGGCACCAACTTTTAAGTCTACCGATCCTAGACATTCATTCATTCATTTAAAGAGAGGTTACCAATCTAGGTCTACCAATTCAAGAGACAACGCTACCATATAAAGACCTTTCATAGTCCATCATCATCACATACAAACATTAAGAGACAACATACTTTCAATCACAATATATACACATTATATAATATACCATCATGTTATGCTTGAACACCACGTACATAACCCTCATATTGCACACACATGTAGACACACCTTAAGACAATACTTCAATTCACTATATAATGCCTTCAAGGCCATAATCAATACACATTCAATAAGTACACACCTCCACCATAAGTGGATCAATCCAAACAAGAACAATTTCAATATAGCATGAAAGTAGGTCAACTTACCATTCTCCAAAGCCAAAATCACCATTATCCAATTCTCAACAATTCTAACATCACAAGAGAATTTACCCATGACTTGCCTATAAGGCCATAATTCTCAACTCATCCATACACCAACAATCCACCAACAATAGATATAGATAACAATAGGAATCAATAATACAATTCAATCTAAGTAAAATTCCATCAATACCCAAGCATTATCATAAAACCCACTTCATAAGCCAAACTTAGAGATTTAGGGAGATCATGGGTCCATGAGTTTTTCACCTAAAAACATCAATTAAACCATAATATAATCATAATAGATTGTTTGAAACCATTTAATGCAAGAACCCATGAGTTTGAGGAAGAATTGGGGTTTTTCATAACTTTTGAAAACTTTGAAAACCATTTTGAGATTTGGCTCTAGGGCGAAAACTATCCCTAAATAAAGAGCCACCATACCTTAGTTGATGAATTCTCAAAGAAATTTGATGAAGAAAGCTTTGAATCCAAACCCTAGTTCCCACTTCTTTTTCTTCTTCTTCTTCTTCTTCTTCCTTGAGTTGAAAGAGAAATATTGAGAGAGAAGAACTTTAGAGGTTTTTGATTTGGGTATTTTAGAAAAATGAGTTAAAGAAAGGTTTTAAGACTTAAAACTATATATATTAATGATATAAACTATTTAAAATCAACCCCACATGTTAAAAACTTAAAACGAAATTACTTAAAAACCCTTCACTTGGGCAGCCCCGTCAGGGACCACGCCCACTTGGACGGGTCGTGAAGGGCACCACGGCTCGTGGTGGTGCCCATGGTCCCTTGACCAGTGAGCCTCTCCACCAGGTCAATCCCTCAAGGGCCCAAGGCATCTTCACAGAGGCTCCCACGATCCGTGGTGCACCCCACTAGTCGTGGTGGACTCGTGAAGATGAGGCAGCACCTAGTCAAAGTTGCCTTGCCTTCCTTGAGACCAAGTGATCTTCACGCCCAAGTATACGGACTATATAGGGCACCACTGGTCGTGGTGGTGCCCGTGGTCTTTAGGGCAGTGAGCAGCCAACTTGGGACAACCTTGGCTTTTTGGTTAAGGCTTGCCCCTTTTGGCTTGGCTCCTTGTCTAGCACCTTCAACCAACCTAGAGTAGGTCTAATAGCATGGAGTCTAACACGTGCCTTGACATGTTGACTCCTTAAACCCCTTTCAAACAAGGCTAGGGCAACATTACACCACTAAAATACATTAGTTCAAAAGACTAGTTTCCGAACGTCATGGTCGTCCCTTGACGTTCAACCTCAAAACTCATCAAACTAACTTTAAAAGTCATTTCTCATAGTTTTAACAAGTTGCCAACTCCTAAAACACATGTGAAGCTCTAGTTCATCCTATTTCATTTTTAGGGTTTGTTACAGACAAGGGCCCAGATTTTTTCCAGATTTTTCTTCTCTTAAAATAACGACGGTTTAAGGTCGTTACATTCGGTGTTAGAGGCTTAGGCTTCATTTGTTTGCACTTAATGGAGATTTGAATCTTAATCATTTAGATCCAGCTCATTAAGTTCGTTTGATTTTAAGGTCTGAATCTTAATCATTCAGATTCAACTTATTATTTGTTTCTTTTTTAAACAAACCTCTTCATGAATTTGAAAATCTGAACAAATCATATTTGTAAGAGTGTCTTAATACTATTTAGACTTATTTAATTTCATATGCACATTCAGATAATAAAAACAATCAGTCTGAATCATTCAGTGATCAGATCTGGAGACCACATCTTAAATTCTGATATGTATTCATATCTAGATATCTAGATATTAATGCATATCTTAATATTTAGATGTTTATTTAAATTCAGACGTTTTAATCTTAATAGAAACAAGTGAGGCCTTAAAGTCATAGAGTGAGGGAGTAGATGACAATACTATCACATCTTACCAGCTATCATTAAAGTTGTTAATCTGATCGTCTCAAAGTAATTGCTATAAAATTTGGATTCTCGAAAATTAAATTATTTGAATATTGATCAATATTTTTTATCAAATTGTTATGAGAAAATATATAATTTATAAAGCTTTTTAGTATAGTTTTAGAATATTTAAATCTTAATTATAAAATATTGAATTGATTAATTCAATTTAACTAAAAAATATTTTAATTTTGAGTAAAAAAAATTAGAGGGTGGAGAATGTTGAATCTCACTGGCAGATTAACGAATTTGAAGGTACGTTTTTGCAATTTTTGCGAACCAATTTTTATTTCTGATCTTAATTGAGTTTTCGGAAATGGATAGTTGGATGAGTTATTTTAATTTTGAGTAAAATACATTAAAATCAAGTATAAATAATGTCATATGTCGTTCTATTTGGCTCAAGAATATACCCAACTCAAAAAATTGATGACAAAAATATATACATACGTAAAATATAACTAAAGATATATACATACCATTTAATATTATGATAGTCGCTAACCATACCACCTCTATTGTAATCCAATATTAAATGGTTACCTCCCCCACCTGGATCTCTCACGAGGTAATCTTTTTCCTCCTCCCACTCCATTATTTAATGGACTAATAAAAGCATTCCCCAAACACATGATTCAACACTAGCTAAATCTTTAGTTCTATCGATGCGGAGTCAGGATTTTTAATAAGGGGTTCAAAATTTTAAAAAATAGATATATGAAGTAGTTGAAGGGGGTTCGACACATCTACTATATCTACCTAAAATATTATTTTAACCATGTGCAAATAATATAATTTGTCACTAAAGAAAGTTCATAAATATGAACCCCTAGGCTCTAACTATAAGGTGGCTCTGTCACTGTACAGATCTATAACCAACTTGCAAACTTTAATTTATTTATATATAAAAAAAAATATGATTTTGCGTCACAATATAAACTATTTGAACGTAGTAACATTTTGATACGTTCTACCTTTCTACTTTTTGCGAATGAATTTAACTAGTGAAAGAAAATTATAAGATCCGAATAGCATGTAAGAAAATTATAAAAATTTCTGAGGTAAGTTATGATTCACAAGCAAGAAAGTTTCTGTAATATAAAATCAAATCTCACTCTGACGCAGATAATCAAAGAAACAACAAAGCACTCAAAAAAAAAAAACCCTGTAAAAACAATCCTACTACAATTACAGAAGTTACAATTCAGAGCCATTTTATCTTGGCCAAACTTATTTCAGATCTAAAACATAACACCAATTCTAAAAAAACCAAAAAACAAAGTAGAGAAGATAAAATTACAGTAATAAATGGGCCAACCAAATGAAGAAAACAGGAGCTACCATTGCTCCGCCATTGAATCTAAATCCACCGTTCTTATCCGCCGTCGAAGCAGCAACTTTGCCTTTCCGACTACTAACCGGAGAATCCGCCGGAGAAGCCGGCGCCGGTGGTGACTTGTGTTTCTTCCCGGCCGGTTTAGGAGATTCGGCATCAGCCTCAGGTGTCGGTGCTGGTGCTGGTGCCGGAGTTGGAGCTAATTTAAACAATTCCGTAGGCTCTAAAACCTCATCAATCGAGAAAATCGCAACTGGCTCTTTCTCAAATACAGTCCCGGTGATTTTCGCAGTCACTACTTTAGTCTTCAATGTCACATCCTGTCCGTCATTTTGAACAACGAAATCGTAGTTATTAGCTCCATCAGTAGCTAAAGTGTTCATCAAACCATTACTCGTTCTCAAACTCGACATCGATTGATAAACTGGAACTCCATGATATTCGAGAACCGATTGTTTTCCATCAGCTGTTAAATTTTTGAATTTAGGTGCAAACGATTTCATTGCATCGTCGGTTGGGCAAAATATTGTTACACCTCCTTCGACATTGTCCTCGAATGTCTTCTCAGCAGGTGAAGCTGATAACGTATCAGCGAAATTTTTGCATCCATGAGCTGACATTAGAGATATGATACTGATCGCTGCAGCTGGTGCTTCTCCTTTTGCAGACGGCGACGGCTTGGTTTTACTGGTCTGACAGTGACATGGCAGAATGACGGCAAAGAGAATAAGCAGAGTTGCTGCTGCCGCCGATTGGAGCTTCATTTTTCTTCGGCAGAGGAAAATGGAGCTGTGTGCTCAGTGGAGTAATGTTTAGTGAAGTAAGTTTGGCTGTGTGGGTGGTTTTGCCGATGAGATCTGAATGGGAGTTGATATTATATTGACCAGAATGGAAGCTGTAATTACAGATAAAGACACACTGAGGGTGGGGTATAGCTGAGCTGGCAATCAGGCTGATCTGGTTGTTCAGGTGAACGATTATGAATTTTTGGGAAAAATTATTGGAGAGTGATTTTGTTTCCTAATTTAACACACCTTTTAAGCTGAAAGTATTTTCTTCGTTTCACTTTAATAGGCTTTTTTATTAAAAAATAGATATTTTATTTATGTATATATTTTAGCAGTTTTTTTTTTTTAATTTCAATTTATAATTCACTATTCATTATTACTCAGTTTTAAAAAAGTGACATAAATCTATATTTAGTACTCCCTCCCCTCCGTCTCATTTAATGTGACACTTTTTGAATTTCGAAATTCAAATAAGTCTATCTTTGACAGTAAGTTTTTCATAGATCTTCTAAACATTGTGTATTATCAATTATTATGGCTTATAACACTTTTTACGTAGTTTACAAATATATAAATTTCATTTTAAAAAATTGAAGATTTCATGTGCAAATTTTCGATCAAACTTAAGTTGTTTGACTCTCGAAAAATGAAAAATGTCACATAAATTGGGACAGAGGGAGTAAAAATTTTAACTTTAAAATACTTATTTTATCTTTAATGAAATGATTTATAGTCGCACAAACATTTATAACTTATTTTAAATCACAAATTTTAAAAATCTTTCTTTGTTTCTTAAACTATATATTAAATCAAACTAAATTAAAACTAGTAGAGTATACCTTAGTTCAAAATTTTATTATTATTATTATTGCAAACTAGTTCAGTTCACATATAACTTCGGACATATGGAATTGAAGTTGATAGATTGTTTGTGTCTGAAATCATAAATTTTATTTGAAATTAGTAGGTCACGTACATTACTGAACTTCAATTACATACAACTAAAGTTCATAAATGTTTACATGCACTTCAGATACATGACTTAAGTGCCATCGTTTTTGTTTTTTATTTTAGTTACACATGACTAAAATTCAATCAATTTTTGCATGCATTTCAGTCATTAAGGTGCATTATTTTAGTGGATATAATTTACAAGAAAATGGTCAATAATTTTTTGTATGTAAACCACTAAGTAATTGTTCCACAAATCCTCAAATGACTATTCTGGACATTTATTTGTGGAAGAAATTCTGCATCTATATAAAATATGTTTTCTTCCTTGTGTTGGAAAAGAAAAACAGGTAAGAAAATAATTTACAAGTAGTATGTTGTGTTTATATTGAGGTTAGTATAGTGAAAGAGAGAGTTAGGAGAAAGAAAAAACTCTTCCAACTATAATTTTGCTTTAATTTGTGATACATGTTTATATCAACAAGACCTAGCTATAGCATTCTGTATTTTATTCACTCTATTAGAAAGAGTACATAAATGAGACCAAATATACTTTAAAATAAGTTACGTCCACCAGATTAAATTATAAGAAGCTTTTGTCTGAATTGGAAGGTGTACCAATGAGTATTGAACAAGAAAATGTCCAACTAAATTAATATATATATATAATTTATTTAATCTAATTTTTTTTCTTTATTTGTGTCACTTGTTTGGAATGAAATATTTAATATGACTATTATGAAATAGTTACTTTCTCTTCAAGAGTTTGTTTAAACGAATGATAAAAAAGGTATCCAATGAACAAAATAGGAACAATGAACCAACATGTGCTCCTGTGGTAGGACCATCTCACCCTTAATCAAATGTCTCAGATTTGAGCTCTAGATACGGAGAAAATTCTATTTAGGAACCATCACTTCCAAATAGACCCTACAATACGCGATTCGAATTTAGTCCTCACTTCAACGTAAACTCCAAAAGTGGGGGAAAAAATAGGAATAGAATGAGGTGAGCATCTTATATATGCCCAAATAAGAGAAGGAAGAAAATAAAAGTTGTAGCTGGCATGTATGTCCCAAGTAATATAATGCCACGTGATTCCACTGAGGCCTCTACCGACAGGGGAAGCCAAAGCTCTGTGGCTTGTGCTAGGTTTTGCGTGTCATGGTTATCGATTCTTTGCAAAGCTGCACCAAAACTTTGTTATTAATTCTATCGTTGTTTATTATTATTTTCAATAATCTATCCTAATATGTCATTTATCGTAAGGTTGGTTGGAATCTTCCCAGATTTAAGCAATCAATCATCCTGCCATCCCTAGAAACTTCAAGTTTAGCAGATTAGAAAACTTGATTCAAGTTTCCATAGTCAGTCAAACTCGACGACCCGTAGTCACGACAATGGTGAACTGATGAAATATGAGCATACTAGTTGAGCACATACTAACTTTGGGTCCACAACAATCCAATGTATTCACTAGGGAAGTTGATATATCTAATGATGTAAGAAGAAATAGACAAGTCTTTGAATGAAGAAGGCTAACCTACACAGTTCAGGTTCTGTGCCAACATACCTGTTGCAGTTTATATCAGTTGACTGCACCAGACTTAGCAAATGATTAGAAATGTGGATGATTTCATTACTTAAGAAGCTCATGTTTGGAGGAACATAACCGGCAATGTCTGCTACTTGAGAAATACTTCCTTCTTAACGCAGTGATCACATCAAGAATGATGCTCTAATATGAATAAAGACGTACCAAAACCGAGTAAAGAGATTCCACCAAACGGATTACTGTGTCTTCATATCAACAAAAGCTCACAGAAAGAGTTAAAAGTAAAAGGGAAAACAGCATAAACATTCTATTAAAGTTCACAAATAGAATTAACATAAGATTTGTCACTGTAAGATGGAACAAAGGGAGGAAGCTGCAGTAAGCCGAACCGGGACAAAAGATAGTTGGCATAAACATGATATGATATATGATATATGTTCCACCAATTATGATGAGGGAAGCAAAACCTTCCATGTTGAAATGTTGTACATGAGGTAAACATATTCATGAAAACTCCATATGATAGCCTACTTGTGCCAAATAATACCCACATAACTTTGAAAGGATAATAAGTAAGAAATGAGGTTTGAAAGGTATCAGATTACAACCTTAACTGAAATCCATGATTTTCTGATCCCTAATCCACAACATTATGTTTAATATGCATAGCAAGTAATGCTCTATTGGAAGTCTATTTAACCACTAGCCTTTTAGGGTAAATAGTCATACATCTTGATTTCACCAGTTCCATCATAATCTGTATACAAATTCATATTATAAAGTATATTGTCAGGGAAATTTTTATCTTTGGCTTCCAGAGCACAATAACATGTATTTCACCAAAAAGGAAGTTGAAGGTGCAGAACCAAAAGCAACAAAGTGCAAGTCCTATGCATCCTTGCATTAAAGAATGAGATTGCAATGAGCTTTTTGGAAACAAGCTCTCTACCACACACAAGGTAGGGGTAAGGTCTGTGTACACTCTACCCTCCTCAGACCCCAACTTGTGGGATCACACTGGTATGTTGTTGTAGATTGCAATGAGCTTGACATGAAAAAACGGAGGTGTTCCATATGTCCTAGTTACAAGCAAGACTCTGCTTTGTTGCTTGATTCTAAGTTGCTCGGACTCAGGTGCGGGTGTCCGATACAGATGCAGATACGGAGGTCGGATCCTCTATGATCTAAATTTTTAGATCCGGGGATACAAATCCATGTATGGATATGAGTGCGGGGATTCGGCTAAAAATAATTCAAATAACTAAAAATAAAGTTATAAAACCTAAATTATGAGATATTACGTGGAAAACTTGAGGAGAAAATCTTGATCAAGAGGAGAATCCTGGAAGGAGATAAAAGGAAAGGGAGTGACAATAGAAATTTATATATACAAGGTATTCCATTTTCCTCAATTTCACCTTAGTTTTTGTTTCGTGCACAGAAATCATTGACCAGATTGGGTACAAATCCCACACCCACGCCATGTCGACACGGGTACGGTGCCAAAAGTGAAGAGTCCGAGCAACTTAGGCTTGACTTTCTCTTGGACCTCAAAGTCCAAAGGCAACAACCTCATTTTAAATGTCATAAAAACCACATACTTAATGTCAATGTAATACCTAAGAATAGATTTCAGAAAACATAATCGACATTTCTGTCATAATTTCATAATTCATGGTAGTGAAGAATGTCCACTAGCTAACCACTCAACTATTCAATCAGAAGAAACAGTAACAGTGTCATATATGAAATTGAAGATGGTGATATCAAGTCCATTGAAGGGACAAAAGGATATCCTACAAGTTAGGAGCAAATATTTGCCTTTCGGGTTTGAGTATCAACATCTAAAATGTTTTAACATCCCAACATATTTACCATCTAGGCACCAGCCAAAGGTGGATATGATCACCAGGTTTCCTAAATAAGCAAAAGATGCAGATTCATAAAACCTGCAGCTATTAAGAGAACTATTTCTTCCGTCCGAGTTTTAGCTTATTGTTTCTTCTGTTCAAGGGTAAACTTTTAAATTTACTATACAAGAAATGGAAGAGGCACTGGCAGAGACGCATATTAGCATTTTACATAAAGAAGTTGTATACTAGATGCCAATACCTTTACGTAAATCATCTAAGTCTCTGTAATTAGCTCAAGCTCTAGGATGGGGTGGAGGACACTCTCTGAATTGTCTCAAAGAATAACATCAAAACCTGATACCTAAGTTCCGCATATCTCCGCATGCCTGCCCTTTTCAAGATAATACAAAACGAGACCCTTATTTAAAAATCATGATACAACTGGTATCTCTCTAAATGGCTACAAGGGTCATGAATTTCTTCCTTAAACACCAACATACCGATGAAGTAACATGTTACCTCATCCAAAAAACAAAAAAACGAATGATGATGTAACTAACATGTTACCTACAAATAGGGATTGAACTATCTACATATCAAAAAATGATAGTACTTGTTGATAATATCACCACCTCTGTGGCCTCAATGGCAAGGCATCAAAGTCCATGAAGCTGGAACGAAAACCATAGAGGACCAAAGTTCAAATCAGTGCAGAGGCAATAAAATTAGGTATTTCTTCTCTTTGCCTAAGTCATAGTGGACAGACTTACTTGGAACAATTCTAGTTAAGATATTCCATGAAATAGTTGAGGTGTATGCCAGTTAGCCAGGACATTACGGTTATTAAAAAAGAAATACCTCTATCTTGAGTTTGTTATGGCAGATAGATAGAAAAAAAAAAGAAGTTACATTTCTAAAAGAAACCGAAATGTTGCTAATTCCATCACAAGAATTTACATATCCACATTTAGAAACAGCAACATGATATGCATGAACCAGTCTCTGAAGAGCATAAACATTTACTTCGGAACGAAATAGCTATTTATTGTCAGCTAAAGCAAAACTTAATTAAGTGTACAAAGAGGATGAAACCTCAGAAATAAGTAAATTTACGAGTTCATAGCACTTGCCTATCAGCAGCTTCAGCAACAATGGGCAATCTAGGTAGCTGACCCAACAAGCAAGACGAACTACCATAAACCAAAGATACCAAAAGAAACAAAAACACAGTACTATCAAAGCTCATCATCAAATCCAACCCAAACCCATCTGTTGGATTGAAACTCCTCTCCAACAAATCAGGAAAAATGAGAAGCACATCAAGAACAATAGCTTGCATAGTGTTGAACCTGACATATCTACTAAAATTAGGATTTCTAACAACAATAAAGTAGAGTGTAAAGAAAACCAACAACCCATTAAGTGGAAAGCTCTTAAAAACCCTTATAGCAGGTACTAAAGGTTGAATAAGCGTTTGTATTGGAGCAAACTGTGTGATTACATATTTACCGTACTGAACACCATCAAAGAAAGGGTAGAAGTAAGTTATGGCGGAGATTAAACGATCTGGACCATCTACAGAGTCGTCGTTCTTAGATTGAGCTCGAATTGTTGGCCTTTTGGGGTTTCTGAGTTTTGTTGAGGGTTTCAGTAGAAGAAATGGCGAGTGTTTGAGTGTAATGGTGGTGGATAAAAGATTGGTGATGGCCATTGTTGAGGATGGCCAAAGATATTTGTTTTGGGGGAGAAAGAATGAAAAAGGGGAAATTGGATTAGGTCAGTAGTCAATTGAAAATCCTGATTGAATTGCGGGTCGGGCTACATTCATACCCAAAAACCGAACGGATCAATAAATTGAATAAAAAAAATTTTATTGGATTATTGATATTGGACTATTGGGTTAACGGATTTTTAATAATTTGTAAAAAAAAATGTATAAATTATAGGAACCACATATTATAAGTACTAAATAACATCATATCCCTTCTAGTTTTCTATTTACCAAAAATCTCTTAAAAATGATGTTTGCGGGATATATAGAGTTGTGCACGGGATACATTAGGTTTGATACATTCCACATAGCGGGATACATAGCGTTGTGCACGGGATACATGCGGGATACATAGGTAAATAAGGGATTTTTGAAAATTTTGAAATAAGTAGGGATAAATGGATATTAAGGTAAACAAAGGAGTGTAGTTAAGTAATTTGTCCAAAAAAAATTATTGGGTTATCATTTTTTAGTATTGAGTTATTGGGTAAACCGATAACTCATTAAAACGATAGTAATTTACTACTATACCCTTCATAAATATTAACTAATAATAATTTAACATAACTAGACACTATAACAGCACTCTACGCTACGGTTTATATATTTCACACGTCACAATACTTCTACTTCACATTAGAAATTCAATATTATGTTTTGGTTATAACATGTAAGTGTAGCCTTCGTACTACATCTACTTTTATTGATGCAATTTCTCATTTTATTTCTTTTTCGTTATATCAAAGCATTTACAACTGATTTGAGCATAATATATTTAACTCGCATTATTTTTCTCCACTAATTTCAACGGACATGCGTTATACATCACATCAATAAGTGAATAATTGCACTTTTTTTAATTAGCGCACATGATTCATTTGAGGATAAAGAGATATGTATATTTCAACTACATCAAGAAAAAACTATACCTTTTAAAATTGTATCAATCCTACGATATTTTGTATGTTTATTTGAAGGATAAATACAGTAAATTTAATGCAACATAGAAATAAAAATATAACAAATAAAGAAGAAATATGGTATGCATTTTGCAACAAATACTACAAGAATGTGAACTTTTAAAAAAGTAGTACGTATTTGATTTTGAAGAAACAGATTTGTAAAGATTGAAAAAAAAAAATTGCCACTATTCTCCTTTAAACCCCCTTGACATGCAATGTTACGCATGTGCAATTTACATACAAAAAATAAATAGATTTTTAAAAGTTAAACATATAGGAGTTGAAATTGGATATATGAAATTATCTTTCAAAATGAAAATTACAAAGTAAACTATAAAAAAATCAGCTCACTCCGACCTTCATTTTGAAAATTCAAACCCTTAGATAGATCGTGATTTTTAATCTCTTGAGTAAAAAAGTTCATCACGTAAAATATTTGTGTTCTATATATATTATACTTTACATATCAGTATATTCCAAAATACTCAAGTTCACCAGGTTTCAATTAAAAAAAAATTGCCATAAATATTTTTTTCTAATTCCTGTGTATAAAGACACTCTAGAGTAACAATATTATAAATATTGAATTATTATGAAAGTCTTTAATTTCAATCTTGATACCCCTATCGAGACTATTAAATTTCATACTTGTATAAGTTCCTTCAATGATTATACAAAAATTATCAATTATTGCAAGACTAAAGAAGATATATATAAACACTTGATAAAGATTGTAGTTTTCTTTCTATGAAAAAATGCACTTACTTGACACCCGATTCAATATACATGTGTTGGAACGTGATACCTGATCCAATGTATGTGTCGAAACGTGACACCCGATCCAATATATATGTCAGAATGTGACACCCGGTTCAATATATATGTCGGAACGTGACACCCGATCCAGTCAGCACAACCACACCCATAATGAACAGTGCACATAGTCACACAGTCAAGTAACAAATTCATGACATGTAATTGTTCAGTACATAATCATTTCATTTGGTTCAATTCACGTTTCCCTATTCACATACATGTATGCATACAACAAAGCAATTAACAGGCATATAGCACACAACGAGAAGTTGAATCATCACCTACCTCGAAATCAAGCCTGAATACTCCTAAGACACTTGAGTCTTCCCTTTCCGGAGTCTTTCAACTTGTTCTTGATCTAAAACAGTTAATTAACGCAAGGATCAATAAGGCCTAATTTATCCGGATTATAACAAAATATCAACCCAAGGCCAAACTCATGATCCTAATGATCAACTAGGGCTTTTCCCACCATTATCTTCAGGTCAAAACCCTTCCCCAACGGTAATTACCCAAGATTCTAAGTTCTAAGAATCGAAATACGGATTTGGGGAGTAATTATCTTACCTTTAGTGCTAGAATTTGTGGAAATTTGACAAGAAACTACCATGTGTCGTCCCTTAGCTCTCAAGAATGAAGTTTTGCAGAAAATAACGTTTTTGGGATTTTTCCCCGATTTAAGTCGCGACTGTCCCGCCATGGCGGCCCTGCCCTGGCGGAACTAACCTCGCCCCAGAGGCTTGCACGGGAACAGAAACTCGAAATTTGAGTTCCAAGCTCCCATTTCGCAACACACCTTCAAACTTTGACGTTCTAAAACTATTCTTTCACACCAAGATCAGTTTCGGGAATTCTACTCACCTGAATTTGATTCTGTAAAGCTGTACATGCTCCTTAACATCTTGGCTATCCACTCACGTGATCAAACTCATAATTAAACCCCCCATCCATTACCGGATTGCCCTAAACCTCACCTGACTCAGATTTTGTCCAAGTCTGGCCTAGGCTAGAACTTTCCAAGTCACTACTCAGAAGTTTTCTGGCCCAAATTCCTTCCCCATTGGCTTTTCCATAACGACGGGAACAAGTTGTTACAATAGTTTGGAGGACTACTATTCACCTCTCTATAAATAGAGAATAGAAAGTTTTTTAGAGTGTGGTTGGAGACCCAATTCTCTATTTTACTTTCCAAATATAGAGAATGGAGAGTAATATAAAATAGGATCGGAGATGGTTTTAGAGAGAATACATATAAAGTCTTCATTTGATTTTGTTTTAAATAAATTTCAAGCTATTTTTGTCATAAACTTTTAGAGTTAAAAAATGTGTCACGAAAAACTATTTTTCTCCACTAATTTCAACGTGTATATCACATCAATAAGTGAATAATTGCATTTTTTAAATTAGCGTACATGATTCATTTGAGGATAAAGAGATGCATATATTTCAACTACGTCAAGAAAAAATAATACCTTTTAAAATTGTATCAATCCTAACATATTCTTTATGTTTATTTGAAGGACAAATATAGTAAACTTAAGCAACATAGAATTAAATATAACAAATAAAATATGGTGTGCATTTTGCAATAAATACTACAAGAACGTGGACTTCAGAAAAAGTAGTACGCATTTGATTTTGAAAATACACATTTGTAAGGATTTAAAATTTTTATTTGCTACTATGTATTCTCCTTTAAACCTCCTTGACGTGCAGTGTTACCCATGTGCAACTTATATATATATAAAACAAATAGACTTTAAAAATTAAACATATAGAAGTTGAAATTGGATATATGAAATTATTTTTCAAAAATAAAAATTACAAAGTAAAATATATAAAATTCAGCTCACTCCGACCTTCATTTTAAAAATTCAAACTCTTAAATAGATCGTGATTTTTAATCTCTTGAGTAAAGAAGTTTTTCACGTAAAATTATTTGTGTTCTATTATATATATATATATATTAACTTTACATATAAGTATATTTCAAAATACTCAAGTTCAATGACCAGGTAATAATTTAAAAAAATCATCATAAATATTTTTTTTCTAATTCTTGTATATAAAAACACTCTAGAGTAACAATATCATAAATATTGAATTATTATGAGAGCCTTTAATTTCAATCTTGATACTCCTACCGAGATTATTAAATTTCATACTTGCAAAAGCTCCTTCAATGATTATACCAAAGTTATCAATTATTGCAAGACTAGAGAAGACATAAACACTTGATAAAGATTGCAGTTGTTTTCTATGAAGAAAATGCATTAATTACTTGATAATCAACTTTACTTTGCGTTATTTCTCCAAACTAATTTACAAGTGGTTGTTGATTCGACAAACTGTTATTTTTGTGTTGGTAAGCTGCATAGGCGAGTCAGGGAGGAGATGAAAAGGCACTTGAAGCATATTTACTTAAAGGACTATTTGAAATTTCATTATTATGATTTTAAGTTATGTAACTTTGATCTTTGTTGAGAATTTTTTTATTTTTAGTTTAAGCATTTTACTTTGGTCAAATTCGATTCTTTTGTGAAAACTTGGATCAAGCTGGAATTTCTTCAATAAAAAATGAAATATAATTCAAGTACTTAGAATTTATTATAACACGACCACAATTTACAATACTATTATAGGTTTCTCTAGTAAAATATCTAAGATTGTTATATCATTCATGAGCCCACTTTAATTCACAACATCAATTTTGGATAGTTCTGATAAATAAGAATTCAAAATTTATTATATTTTTAGATTGATATTATGAAATAAAACAATAATGAATTTTTAACTTATCAGTAACAAATGACATTAAAGTTAAATTGTATAAAGATAATTGAAGTCTAAATTCAATCCATTCAATCTTATAAGCCAAAACAGTGAACACCTTGATAAAATGACACGTATTCATCACTCTTGTTTACAGAGTTGTATTTCTTCATGATGGACTTGCTTGCCTGGTAATTTGTAGGCTACAACATTTCTCATCATCAACTACTGCATTTGATTTTAGGACTGGTTGATCTCTCACATGTAGCCACCCTATATGATCTCAATTGCACATTTAACACAACATTTTAGCAACTTTGCACAAATTGCATTATAGATGGAGCATAACACTCATGTACAATTATTACAAGAAATAAAAGATAAGATAAATTAGTTATGAAAAAATATTTTTTTACTCAATATGACAAAAGCAAAAGATAATAATTACAAATTAAATGTTAAGATTCTGTATTTCAAGTCAGTCGGTTTAAAGAAATTAAATAACAAATTTTCAATTTTGCTTTATATTAATATGAGGGAATAAACATGATTTCAAAAATTAAAAAAATGAAATTACCTTTTTTATTGCTATAGACTACTTATTGTAATGTAGTATGCTTAAAATACATAAAAACTTTAACTTTCAATAAAAATATTATTATTTATAAAAATATGAATTAATTCTAGTTAATAAGATGTTACATATTTGTTTGCAATACATTACTTTGGATGTTGTAGTGTAAACTTTATTTATTAATATGAAAATTTGAGTTGTTTAATTTAAAGTTCTCAAATATTTCTGAAAAAAAATATGTTCTCCCTCTGTCCCAATTGATGTGGCCTTTTCGTTTTTCGAGAGTCAAACAGTGTAAGTTTGATCGGGAAATTGCGCATAGAATCTACAATTTTTTTGAAATGAAATTTAATTATTTATAAACTACATAAAAAGTACTATAAGTCACAATAATTGATAATTCAAAATGTTTAAAAGATCTATAAAAAATTTACGGCCAAAGATAGATGGGTTTGAATCTCGTAATCTGAAAAGTGCCACATAAAATGGGACTAAGGGAGTAACTTTTTTTAATATAAATTTTTGTATAATTTTTTATTTATTTATATAGACTTCAATTTTTTTTAGTGAAGAAATAAAATCATAAAATTCACTAGTATAACTTTTTGAGGTCTCAAAATTTTAGGGACTTAGTAGGCGTTTGGACATGTGATTTCATTTCGCGATACGAAATCATGAGATGCAATCGGCGTTTGGACATGTGAGTTCATGTCGATTTCATCTCATGATTTCAAATATTGAGATGAAATCTCAAATTCTCAACAAAAAAAAACATGATTTAGGAATTTCAAATCATGATTTAGAATTCTTCAGATACAAAAATTGACAACCCACAAATTTATATTTTGTAAAAACAATCTCACATTTATATCTATTAATCATTTGTTTCAAATATAAATAAAATTTATAATTCATATAATTACTTTTTAAAGTATGTATGTCACATGCAAGGATTATCCTCACCAATACAAAATTTATTATTACTTCAAATCAATTCTTATTTTACCATTTATATTCACCAAATTCATTATCTTTAATCAAATTTATTTACCAACAAATGACTCAAAGTAATAATGTTGGTTCGTCTTCCCAGTCATATGATCAAGAAATGCAAGTTCAATGTGAGAAGATTGTTCTTACTATGTGGAAGAATTATATTAAAGACTAGTACACTGTAACTTTCAATTTTTTATATTGAATTCAAGCCTGATCAATAAATATTGTATTTTCTTATAATAACGTTGTAATAGTGTATTATCGGTGGAGGTTAAGGATTTCATTGATTATTGTGATGCTTCACATTTGAATTTGTGTGCTATGTTGATGTAGGAGAAGAATGTCATAACTTATGCTTCCAGACAACTAAAGTTCTGTGAGAGGAACTATCCTACCAATAAATTGGAATTGGCGGTGATGGTGTTTGCTCTCAAGATCTAGCGACATTATTTATATGGAATTAAGTGTTAAGTGTGAAGCGATCACCGCAATCTTCAGCACATGTTCACTCAAAAATATATAAACTTGAGAAATAAAAGATGGATGAAATTGCTCAAGGATTACGATGTGACCATTCAGTATCATCCAGATAAGGCCAATAACGTGGCAGATTCATTGAGTCAGAAGACAGTTAGCATGGACAATTTGACTTGCTTAGGGATGCCCAAGCAATCCCTAGCTAGAGAAATTCAGACTTTGGAGTTGTTGTTGATGTAGTTAGATATCTCTAAGAGGGATATGGTACTAGCAGTATTGAGGTTAAACCCACTTTCATAAACGAAATCATCACTAAATAATTTGAGGATGAAGAACTGGCCAAGCTAAAATGTAAGGTGGAGTTTGGGAAACCCGAGATGTCACACTTGATTGATGGCAGTGTGTTCAAGTTTAGAAGGAGGACTTGTGTTCCTTGGGTTAATGACTTAATTTAGAGTGTATTGATAGAGACTCATGGTTCATGTTATTCTATTTATCCAGGTGTGATCAAGATGTATAAAGACATGAAACAACTTTATTGATGGCCGAGGATAAAGAAGGACATTGCAGAGTATATTTTCAGGTGCTCCAATTGCCAGCATGTAAAGTATGAGCATCAAAGGTCTAGAGGTTTGCTACAAAGGATGCTCATTCCTAAATGGAAGTGAGAAAGGATAGCCATGAATTTCGTGGTAGGACTACCCATTACCTTGGGAAAAATGATTCTAGTTAGATTATTGTTGATAGGTTGACTAAATCAACTCACTTTATTTCGTTCAGAGTGGATTACAACTCTCAACAGTTGGCTAAGGTTTATGTCAATGAGATAGTAAGTCTGCACAGGGTGCCCCTTTTTATCATTTTAGATTGTGATACTCAATTTACTTTTAAATTTTGAGGTAAGTTGCATGAGGCGTTGGACACTTAACTCACGCTCAGCACTTCGTTTCATCCACAAACTAACATTTAGTCAGAGAAGACTATCATGTATTGGAAGATATGTTGCAGGCGTGTGTGATTGATATTGGAGGCAATTCAAATCAATTTCTACTTTTATGTAAGTTCTCCTATAATAATAGTTATGATTCCAACATTAATATGACATCGCTTGAGGCTCTTTATGAAAAAGGATGCATGTCTCTCATAAGTTGGTTTAAGGCTGGAGATATGAAATAGTAAAGTGTTGATTTGGTTAGGGAGGCTCAGGAAAAGGTGAGGAGAATTCAAGCTAAGTTGTTGACCGTCCAAAGTAGGCAGAAAGAGTATTCAGACCACAAGGTGAGGATATGGTTTTTCAAGTTGGTGAACAAGTCTTATTGAAGGTGTCACCTATGAAAAGGGTCATGAGGTTTGGTAAAAAGGGTAAATTCAGCCTTCGTTACATTCATTTGAGGTTCTTAAGGGAGTGGAGTCAGTGACTTACATGTTAGCACTGCCACCTAACATGTTTGGGGTTCATCCAGTATTTCACGTGTCAATATTGAAGAAGTATCATAGGGATAAATCATACATCATTAAATGAGACTCAATTGTATTAGACAAGGACTTGTGATATTATGAAGAATTGGTTGCGATTCTTAATCGGGATGTCCAAAGCTGAGGACAAAAAAGATCAAATCAACAAAGGTTCAGTGGAAGCATCGTCTAGTGGAGAAGGCTACTTGGGAGACAAAAACGGATATGTGAGACACGTATCCTTGTTCAAAATTTTAGGTACTACCTTTTTCTCTAGTTTAGCATAATATGTCATGCTTTATCACTCGGGGATGAGTGATGGATAAATTGGTATCTATTGTAATGATCTGATCTGGTCATATGAATAAGTCCATGGGATAGGAATTTGAGCCATAAAACTTTTCAGATAGTAACTTAAAAATTCTTGGCTAGGCTAGTCTTAGATGAAATCTGGGCTAGGTGAGGTCTAGGGTCATTCGAAAAAGGTTAGGGTCTTAGTTTGAGATTTGATTGATGTATATTTGTAGTCCAGATACACCCTTTCTGAATTAAATTTGGATAAATAGAACTCCAAAAATTGAATTTGGCATAAAATGTATGAGTCAGGACGTCAAGGAAAAGTGATGTATTGTAAGAAGGGCCTATTTTCGGATGATGAGCCATTGAACTTGTATCGATATCGCTATAACATATGGCCTCTCGCTATAGCGATGCTCAGACCACTATAGCGAGGAAAGTTATCGCTATAGCAGTGTACTATTGCGAGACCGACGTCGTTATAACAAAGGAATCATAAATTTATGCAGAAAACTGTCTAAAACCATATTTTATGCAATTGTATTCTTTAAAATAGAGAAGGATGATTTTGGACAACCTACATCAGTTTTCTCACGAAATTCATTGATAAAGGTAAGAATTCGACTTCACAATCTTGTAAATTTTTTCTTAAATCTTAAAAACTAATGATTAACATTGGAGGAAATATTTTGGCATGATTTCATGATGGGAAAGAGCCCTAAGTTGGGGAAGATGATCCCAGTTGGGTTAGGTTTAGGATTTGTTACTAATCCATGTAAATTAATAGGTCCTTCGTAATTGATTATTGTTTGTATTGTTAATTTAAGACCAAGAATAAGCCAAGAAACTTTGCAAGGGGAAAACTCGGGATAATTAGAGTTTTTAAGAGGCTTGATTAGAGGTAGGTGATGGTTGTATATTTCCAATTTATGTATGTATGCATGTTTGTCGCATGTAGTATCACATTGTGCAATGCATGATATGAAGGTATATAAAATGACATGACATAGGTAATCTCATAAATGAAATTCTGGTTGTGACTATGGTATTTCAAGTGGTCTTGTTCATTGTACAATGTGATTATGCATACTTATTGTGCTATGTGATTATACATGCTTGATTTTGATTTTTTGTTGACTCGAGTACTACGTCGATACAAAATATTCTTGGTTGGCTCGGATACCACACCTAGTATGATACTACAATTTTAGTTTGGGTTCCGTGAGACTATGGAGGACTAAATATGTGTTTGAGGTCTCATGAACAAATTAGTATTTGCATTGTAATCATGTTGGACATATAGTTATGCATTGTTTAACCCAAGTGTTGTTGTTTCATGATATTGTGATTGAAGTCTATGTATTCGTGACTGTTATTGCATGCGGTTGACGTGTGGTTATGGTTATACATTGTTATTTCAAGTCATGTGATTGAGAGTCTGGATGTGACTGATAATTTTGCTATATGGTGTATTGTTTTGTTATACTATTTGATCGTGAACTGTTTATATATATAAATTGGACTGACCACGTAATCCTATTAGTACATGATTGTTTGAGTACTGATACTACACTTGTTCCTTTCTTGTTTGGTGTAGAAAATCTTCCAGTGGCTGATCCGAGACCTCATTTGATAAATATCTAATTTCGAGTTCAAGGGTAAACTTCGCCTTTCAGGCTTCCAAGGATTTTTCTATGTTCTTGTCCATCTGTTCGGACTTGGACTAGTGACTTAGTTATGTTTAGTTTCAGAGTTGCATCCCTAGTTGAATTTGTTTAGAGTTTTGGTATGGTGGTTTTCAGGTTTTAGGGGTTATTTTACACATTTAGATGTTTGACTATTGGGTCGAGTTTATGGGGACTCGATTCTTTAGCTAACTATCATTTTCTTTATTTATGATGAACTTGGTCTCTTTTGAATGGTGTTGTGTTGGTTTCGTGTTAGATTTTGATTCTCCCACCAAATTGTTTAGTGTGAGTGTCATTCACAACGGTCGGGATCGTGGCATGTATATATTTAAAGTAAAACAACAAAAAGTAATTGGGGAATAGAGGTCAGATGAGATTAGTAGTTTTTTTTTTTTTAAAAAAATATATGTAATTTTATTTGGGAATGAGTGAGTGATTTGTGGGGGGGGGGGGGGGGGGGGTATTAATTTAAAAATAAAAAATTGTTGGAGGAGGTGGTGGACTGTTGTTGTAAGAAAAATGTTTTAAATTTGATTTATTTTTTAAAAAATCAATTTTTTGGAATAGTGATACTTTAATTTTTAACTAATACTAATAATTTATTTATTTATTGTCAAGTTGAAATGATTTGACCATTTGGTTGTTTTACACATTACTGTGTGTATGCGCGCGCGTGTCCCAACTTGGGACAATGGAAAAAATCACTCATTTCGATAAGATAATCTATATCTATATCTATCTGTACTACCTTAAAAGCATGAATTCCTTAACTTGAATGTTAAATTACTACAATACCCCCAACTTAAACACTCAATTTAATATATACACTATATTTAATATTATATTTATTTACGCTATATTTTATTAAAAGCAGGTACATTTTCACATTGATGTGTTGACTTTTTCAAAGAGTTGTGACTTTTTTTATATATATAAAGTTGTGACTTATTCAATGAGTTATGACATTTTCGAAAAGTTGTAATTTTTCTAAAGGGTTGTGACTTATCTAAAAAGACACGATAAGCACCTTTTCATACTATCATTTGTTGTCTATAAATAGATGGGGTTTCTCACACTTTTAAACTACGAATTTTGTAAGTTTTCTATTCTTCTTCTTAAAATAAGGAAGATTGTGAGAGTTGTTCAATTATGCAATTACAATATTTTTTGTGGATAAATTAGATAGATCAACAAAAATTAATGCAACAAGGAGAATGAAATAAGTCAACTCTAAACGATAAGAGTATCTTGATAATTAATATGTACTCATTTTCATAGCAATAAAATGTACTTTTGCAACAATTTTTACTTGAGAAGAAGTTCAATAATTTTTCGTTGCACAAACTACAACTTGGTGTTCAGAATCTGAAAAGTCTCAAACTATTGGAGAAAAAGTATTTGATCAAAAACTTGTTTGAAGAGTCCAAACTACATTTAATAAGTACTCTTTTGTTTCCAATTTATTCATTGTACTTTTAATTTTATTCAATTTGATATACAATGTTCTTTTTTCTTGGGGGTGGGGACGCATCTTTAAGACCACAAAGTTAAAAGAAATTTTTATATATTCTACATATGATCCTTAAATTAAAAGTTTTCTTTATTTTTTAAACATATCAAATTAAAATTAGACCAATCTATATCTTTTTTTTTTGTAATCTATATATACTACCTTAAAAGAATGAACACTTAACTTAAATGTTAAATTATTATAATACCCCAAACTTAAAACACCAAATGTAGCATATCTTCTATATTTAATATTGTATTATATTTATTTGTGTGTATAATATTATATTATATTAAAGGCAGACACCTTTTCACATTGAAGGGTTGTAACATTTTCGAAGAGTTATAACTTTTCCGATGAATTGTGACCTTTTTGAAGGGTTGTGACTTTTTTTATAGGGTTGTGACTTTTCATAAGAGTTGTGACTTTTCCGATGAGTTATAACCTTTCTGAAGGCTTGTGACTTTTCTATAGGGTTGTGACTTCTTTTTTATAAGGCACAATAATCAGTTTTTCATATACTACCCTTTGTTGACTATAAAAAGAGGGGCTTCCACAAATTTTTAAACTACATTTTAAAAAAAATTATTCATTCTTCTTCTTCTTCTTAAAACGTCTTATTTAGTATATCTTCTGTATTTTTATGATAAGAAACAATATGCACATACTAATACTATACATTTTTAACTATAAATGGAGGGGTTTTCCCACATTTTTAAACTACACTGTTTTTTGTGTTTTCTATTTTTCTCTTCTTAAAACCTCAAGTTTGATTTACAGACTTTGACAGTCTCAAAGTTCAATGAAATTAGAACACTCCCTAACATGAATGTTAAATTAATCTAACACCCCAACTAAAAAATCCAATTTAGTATATCTTCTATATTTTATGTCAATGTTTATATTATATTATATTATTATATTAAAAGTAAGAACACCAACAATACAATAATAACAAGGTAACACACTATGGAAAAGGGAGGAGAAAGTATATTTAAGAGGTACAACTAAGAAATTTTAAGAGTGGCTAATATTTTATTTAATAATGTTCACATTATTTTTAAAAATAGAGTGGTACATGGTTTGATATTCACGTGCAATGCACGTGCATCAAAACTAGTATATTTTTAGAAGACCCATATATAAAATATATGATCCCATTAATATTATAAATTAATAATTCTTTAAAAGTACAAATATATCTAAGAAAACTTAGTAAAATATGATTTCTATTATGTTCTGTTTTTTTAAAAAAATTTAAATTTAGTTGAATCTCATCTCTAACCTTTCTTATTGCATCCAAAAGTTTCGGTGTTGTCTTTTCTAATTGCTCCATAAAATTGTGAAGAGTTCTAGATGCAAGTGTTTCCTTACGTGTAACTGGTTCCAAATGTATTGTATCATCTTCAACTTTATCATCAACATTGTTTTTCCAATGATATTCACAATTTGTTCTAAGCTTTGGACCTCTGAACATGTATCATTTTTCATCCATCCAATAAGTTATTAACGTCCATTTTATTGTGATAATCGAGATCATTAATCATGTCCTCAAGTTCATAAATGACGTTTTCACAAGTGGGTTCTTTCAGATTCTTTGAGATTTCATTCATGAATAATTTTTTCGGTGTCAAAACATTCTTTAAATTAATAAATATTACTTTATCGATTAAATAATCCCTCTATAAAATAATAATATCTCATGGTCCGTTTATATTAATTTAGAGAGGTTTTAGTGTATTTTTGTACAACTTTGTGCCAAACTTAATGATATTATTGAGGTGTTGTTTATTGAAGATGCATCACGTCCCAAACCAACACCTCAAATCTTAAAATCCCGCCAATATCAAACCAGAGCAAAGTTTCGATTTTCGAATCCTCGGCGGCGTTTCATGGTTTTCCATAAAATTATGATTTCAAATTCTCAACAGAAACTGTTTCTTTCAATTCTTTTGATTTCTTCATCATAAAAGATTTTGCGTTTTTCTATCACAAAAAATCTAGGGTTTGCTTTAGAAAAATGAATTTGGGCGATCTTAATAAGGTATGGGAAATCAAAGCTCTGAAGCGTAAACCCAAAAATGAAGAAGCTAACAAGATTCTTGAGAAAATCGCTAAACAGGTTCAGCCCATTATGCGTAAGCATAACTGGAGAGTTAAAGTTCTATCTGAATTTTGGTAATTATTTTCATTTTTTACTATTGTGTTTCTCGATTGAGAAAATGATTTAACTAAGTGGATTGTGAATGTTTGCAGTCCAAAAAGACCAGCACTTTTGGGATTGAATGTAGGAGCAGGAATACATGTAAAGCTGAGGCTTCGAAGACCGAACAATGATGAGGAATTTTATCCTTACAATGAAGTTCTGGATACTATGCTTCATGAACTTTGCCATAATGCTCATGGTCCGCACAATGCTAGTTTTTACAAACTATGGGATGAACTTAGAAAGGTAAATTGCATAATAAGTATGGTTGGGTCTGGAGTTTATTTAAGCACAACATTCAAAATTTTCGTCGAGTTCATGGCAAATAGAGTTGATGTTTTCGTTTCTATAGTTTAGAATGATGGCCTACTATTAGGAGTTAAATTAGTCACTTAGCCTTTGTTGTGAAGATTTTAGTTTAGTGGTAAGATTATGCTTGAGTTGTGGTTCATAATTGATAATTTTATGTTACTGAAGAACCTTGTGTATATTTTGTTGGCTTTTTTCGAAGTGGTTTGCCTTCATAATATTCATGTTTTGTGTAAATACTGTTAGTATGTTAGTTTAAGTTCCTGTGAATTATATTTGATAACTCTGACTTAGCTTTTTATGGACTGAATTTAGCCTGACAAGGCAGTGGAAACATGAACTTGCATTAGTTACACGAGATTGTAATCTACTTGTTGGAGTTATTGCAGTTGGAAACACCTAACAAATTTGTCTGATTTTTCTTTGTATAATTAAACCTATTTTTAATATCCAAGGCCTATGAAGAGAAGGCAAAGAAATTATGGTACGTCTAGAACTCCAAGTTTTTATGTCAAATCTACCCTTTTTTTGCCTAAGCAATTGCCAAGGCAGAACCAATTTGAATACATTCTGAAGTATGCTGACCCTTTTTTGTTAGCCTTCACGTAGGATAAAATCTTTGTCGATCTTGATAGCAATAACTGTCTCTTGATACATGTTACGAATTCTATGTGATACCTGCCACTTCCCACGAGCAATAGTAACCAGAGATTTGTTATCATTGTCAACCAGACTTTCAAATGTCACAGAAGCTAGAACTTATTATAACAGAAAAAGGTGGTTGTTAGGTTATGTTCATCCTTGTGCGTTTTCTCTTTCTCTATTTAGCATGGGTATATATGCAGATATAGTTTTGGAAATGCATATTACAGACTTACAATATATTTTTTACTCATATGGATACAATACGAATTGATGTTCTATAATATATTAAACTAACTTATTCTTTATTTAGTAATATCATTAAAAGAATATTGAACATTATAACTGCAAAAGAAATGAAAAACACATCGTTAAATTTGAGATGTCTAAATCTAGTTCAACATGGCATAATGTAGAAGAAGCATCAATGTCAGACATTTCTCCTGAACCCTGGAAATTGAAGCCATGATGATTGAAGCTTTCTGCCATTTATTAATCGGTACAGCTTCAAGGAGAAAAGACACGTGTTTTATGTTGAACTAATAGAGCATAAAACTTGTGCTGTTTTCTTTGTTCTTTTTGTGTACTTTTGGTTTTTGCTGCCATGAAAATTTATGGTCTTCTTTTTGGATAGGAATGTGAAGATTTAATTGCTAAAGGGATAAGTGGCACAGGAGAAGGGTTTGATCTCCATGGAAGGCAATTAGGAGGCCGTCACCCACAGCCATCCATGTCGTCTCTCCGCAAAACTGCTGCAGCTGCTGCTGAAAATCGAGCACGTCTTAAATCCTTGCTACCATCTGGGCCTAGACGCCTGGGTGGTGACCATTCTATTAAGTCTGCACTTACTCCAATTCAAGCTGCAGCAATGGCTGCAGAAAGGAGATTACAGGATAACATTTGGTGTGGTTCTGAATCGTGTGACTTATCAGACTTAGATGAAATTTCTGATTCATTACCTGAGCCTTTACCACTAGGGCATACTTCTGATAGATCCAAGATCTCTAATGGGTTTGATGCACTGTCTTCCAAAGTAACATCTCGAAAAAGAAGTCGAGAATCAAATTCTGTATCATCCTCAAAGTCCTTGCATGGCCATACTGTGACTAAGCCAGTATCTAAGCCTCTGTCTAACCATGATAAAGAAATTGCTCAGAGAGTTGGTCAGGCAGAAGGGAACTCTCATACTGTGCCATCAAGAGGTTATCCAGAGTCTTTTATTGATTTAACTGGCAATGCTTCAAGTTCTACATCAATGCATGGCCATGATGACTTACACAGTCCCAAGGAATCAATGATGTGGGAGTGTTTGATGTGCACGCTGTTGAACCCAGTATGCTTTTCCCTTCTTAGTGTAATCTGAGCAATTTTCTCTTAGTTTAGTTTCTCTCTCGATAAGCATTGGCTTGTTTGTGCTAGATGAATTTGCACTTCTTGAAATTGTGTAGACAAATTATGCTTTCACTGTAGCTTTCTTGCACAAGCTCCTAGCACAATAGTCATAGGTTTACAGTTAAGATCATATTTAAAAGCTACAGTACTTAAAATCAACGAAAGTGTGCGTTCTGGTATGTGAGGAGACTTCTACTCTCTGCGACTTTTATGCTGAATAGCTGGTAGAGACATTATGATTATATCACTGCTGATGTAATATTTTCGAAGTGTCAAACTAGTAAGTATTTCTATGTAGATGTCAGGTTGTGTTGGTGACCTGATTAATGTGTGCTTGGACCCATTTCCAGACCCTTTGATATTCATCTGACATCCTAATCAACGTGCATTAAAGTGGAAAAACTTGATGTGACTTCTTGTTCTTTTCAAATACTGTTGTTTGATGGTTCTAAGTTTGTGAAATTCTTGTAATGTCTTATTTCTACTGTTTATTAGCAGAATATAACTTATAATTGTGTTTTTTCCACTTCAGTTTTTACCTTTTCTGTTGGTTTCCATCAGTTTGTAAAATCTTCTTCCAATTCTTGGAGTTGACTTCCTCTTTTTTCTTCACCAACATTTTGTGCAGCCATTAGCTCCTGTGTGCAAAGTTTGCCAAACCCAAAAGCCCAAAGACGTGGATGACAGAAATAGTATATGGTCATGCAAATTTTGTACCCTGGATAACAGTCTAAAGTTGGATCAGTGCACAGCCTGTGGAGAATGGAGATATTCTCACGGCCCTCCTGTAGCAACATCAGCACCCAATCTTGGCACTTGAGGTGAACATGAATTGTGGGAACTCACTTTTTTTCTCGAAATTGTCACTCCTGATTATTGATGTCAATTTTGCGTTGCCCATCAGTTGATCAGTATTCAAGAATTCACCTGATTTGATAAACTGGAAAAGCTTTTTGTCTTTGCTAATTGTGCTAAGGTGGTAGTTTTACTTGTGAATCTCCAATAGAAGCTTGTTTATCCTCATACTTTCCTCTCAATTTTCTTCATGTCAATTTCTTTTTATCAAGAAATATGCTATTCACATTTGGAAAGAAAGAACCAATGTATCAGCAACATGTTTTTGTTATTTTTGGTAGAGTTGAGCTTGTCTTGAAAAGATGTAGATAGGGAAATACTCTTTGGAAGATGTTCACCTCCTCCCTGCAGCAGACTTCCATTATTCCCCTTGAGTCTCTTGAAAGACTGATTAGGTTGGGACAGGATTCGAATCTGCAATCTTCAGGTCATGAGTCTGATGAGTTGACCAATTCCTCTACCCCGCTTCTTCATTGCAGGTTCTTCTGTAGAGAAAGGACATTGCCATTTAGCACTCTGGCAGAGAAATGGATGTGCTGATTTTGTCTCAAATTTGGAAGTTGAAATCCTCGATGCGTCTTCTAAAGGAATGACATTTGAACAGAGCATGCCTCACTAATTCAGGTGGCTGTGTAGATAGACCCAGAGAGTGAACATCAAGTTTTTCCAGGGATGATGAACATGGAAGTTTTCATGGCTGATGATATAATTATTTCATGGCCAAATTATCAAACCCTTAAATCAAGTTCAACACGAACTTGAATTAATTGTTCATGGTGAGCAAATCCAAATTATTATTACTATTCGTCAAGTGTTCATGACAGTTAGTTCAGATTTAAGATCAAGCTCTAAAACTTTAAAATCAAATATTGTGGTCTGTTAATATTCTTCTTGTATTTGATTATCACATTAGAAATGTTACATGGTGGTGGTAGTCATATTCATTTTAAAAAATTTGGACTGCATAATTGAGAAATTTTGGAGAAAAAAAATAGAGCGACCCTTCACTCAAAGCAGAGACGAAGTCAGAATTTAAAGTTTGTGGACAGGACAACGACTTCAAATTAAATATATAACAACGGCCAAACTAATTATGAACAGGTACCAATACTTAGAAAGGTGATGAGCTACTTAAACACTACATAATTATAAACATTATAATTATAATTGCATTCGAAATGTCATCGTTTTCAACTTCTTTAAAAATCAATTTTGGGTTTTGGCATTTTGAGCGTATGTGAAGAAGCATACAATTGATATTTTGTTGTAGAGTAGACATTGCTTTTCTCTTTCTTTTTTCCAATCATTTGTAAGAGCTGTTTGACCATAAATATTATTCACTTTATTTCGAAATTCTTATTTAATTATAAAAATATCAAATATAATTTGAAATTTTGAGAAACACCTTATTATTTCACCCTTTATTATCATTTTATTTTAAATATTAACCCAACTTCTTACTATCACTTATTTTTAAATATATTACCCCAATAAAGTTATGGTTGACAGAACCATGGCTCCATATGGCTAGTTTTTCAATGTTCAATAGTTGTAAGATTAGTTAATTTGCTAGTTTTTATAATTACGATCTAAAATCATATTTATAAAAAATACATCCGAATTCTAAAATAAATATTCTAATATTATGATCGAACACAACTCCAATTTTAAAAATTTCAAATAAAGTAAAATAACTTTTTTAATATCCCAAATTCCTACTTAAAGACCAAAGTAGAAGCTTGATGTCCCACTATTCACAACTTCACATATGATGGATGATGTAGTACCTACGTATGAGTTTCCAGTATGAATGCGTCAAATGGTTTACTTTATTTTCTAATTTTATTTTTCCACACTTTTTAAAATATATTTTTAAAAAATATATTTGTTGTTTATTTTTAGTTTTGGATGGACACATGTTAGAACATGCATTTATAAGAAATTTCCACGCTTTAAATAATAAAATATAGTAAGATGTATCCTTAAACAAGAAATTTCCTCACATGATTAGACGTAAATGTTCCATATATCCTTTCCAATCAAAATTAAATTGAAATATTTAAGAAATTCTATACACTACTAACGAAATTCCTAATTTTATCATTATTTTTAGATGATAAATAGAGACGGAGCCAAAATTTGAAATTTGAGAATTCTAAATTTTAGGACGGTTTGAACCCACAACATTAGTGTGAAAAACATTTTCACCACTCCTTCCTTACCGCTAAATTGTTAATGAATTTTGTTATGAGGTTCACAAGTTACTATGCATATATATATATTTAATTTTCTTATATAAATATAGCATCTACAGAAAAACTAGTGAATTCAACTGAATCCACGAATCCGACTTAGCTCCGCCCCTGATGGTAAAAGAGGGAGGTGGTGGTTATATATACATATAATATAAAAATAACTCGTTTTCTTGTCGAGTATGTTTTAAAAGTCTAGCAAGTAACACTAGTGGTAACTTCATTATTTTATAATTGACTTAAAATTGAAGCTTAATTTTGAAAGATGACTTTATTATTTTATAGTTTGACTTAATATGATACCGTCTTTCATCTCATGGCACTTGGTATGGTAGTCGAGTAATCAAGATTTTATTTTTATTATTATTTTTTATGATTATAATGTTCAGATCAATTTTTGCGCATTCATTAATTTCATGAGATACATGCCACCTTTCACCTGCAGTGTTTAGTGAACACTTTAGGTTAACATATTTTTAAAATCATTTTTCTATGTTTATTTTCTCTAGAAATTGGCCAAGAAGGAATTAAGGGGATTCCACACATTTAAGCAATCAATCTATTTAAAACTTTGATAAATAAATAAAAACGAGTAATTAGTTTGTAAATTTCGTAGTAATCTTTTGGCTTATCTTTAAATATTGAGGGTGACATTCTATAACAACTAGGGGTGTGCATTCGGTTTTTTGGTTTGATTTTACACTATTCGGTTTGGATTTTCGATTTTTGGTTTTGTAAAAGTGTAACCCAATCCGATCCAAAATAAATTTGGTTTGGTTTGGTTTTCCTCTATTCGGTTTGGCTTTCTTTGGTTTGGTTATTCGGTTATGTCAATAATTAATAACATATATAACCAAAGTAATAATATTTAATCCCTTAAATATACTTTCTAATATAAATCATAAGTAAAACTTAAAACACAATACTTATAAGTATACCTATTATAGATGTAATTCAAACATAAAAGGGAGAAGACACAAGTACCCCCTAGATTATGACCGAAATCATAGAGACACACCTTAACTAAATTAAGGTCCTATTACCCCCTTGAACTCATTTTTTTTTGTAATTTTGTACACCTTTTGACTTATGTGACACACCACGCGACTCCACACAATATATATATATATATAAAATTCGGTTTTTTTCGGTTTTTATCTTTTAAAATCCAAAACCAAACCAAAAAACCAAACAAAGTAATTTATTAATCCAAAACCAATCCGAAAAACCAAAAAGCCAATCCAAATAAAAATTCGGTTTGATTTGATTTGGTTATTAGGTTTAATCCGAATAGTGCACACCCCTAATAACAACAGAAAACGATACAATCAATCTAAATGTTATATTCATTAAAACAAAATGCTACGACACAATACAATACAATACCACAAATAATAAAACAATCATCCAAACAGAGTGTTAAAGTCGAAATAAAAGTTTAAATTATAAAACCGCGTCATAATAGTACAAATTGCAATATAAACTAATTAGGATGAATCGAAGACCATAAGAGAAAGGTTTATTATGTCATTAATAAGGCAAAGTCCACCAGACAGTCTGTCCTTGCAAAGTGAATAATACACGCAAAGCTGAACATGCCCAAATCTTCATAGCCAATTTTCAGTTCCATTTATCTTATTTAGAAATGCTTTCTCCGTTTACTTTTACTTGTCTACTTTAAATTTTACACGTCTTTCAAGAAATAATGATAAATATGGATAGTTTTACCACAAAATCCATATTAATTGATGTATAATCTTAGATACAGAAAAAAAAAATCTTGATATTTTAAAAGTGACTATTTATATTTTGAAATACTAAACAAGTAAAGGTGAACAAAATAGAGCAAGCATTTCTTACACTCTCTCTCTCCAAAGTGTCTCAAAGGCAGAGTACCCTAAACTGTGCTTATATATATACTACTCATATGCCATTACTTGTCCATTGTGTCCACTTCTTTGAGAAACTAGCAACAACCAAAGTTTAGTTCTGTTTCTACTCTTGAGCAATGATGGTAAGACTCTACTACAACTATACAAGTTCATTTTTTCAACAGCTATGCAATTTTAGTTAAGCTGAGACAGTTTACATGCAATACTGCAGCAAAAAATTGTCATAAGAGTACATCATAACTGCAAGAAATGTCAATCAAAAGCCTTGATGATTGCTGCTATGTCAACTGGTACAGCAAATTTCATATAACATTAACTTTGTTTCTTTCCCACCTTCATTTTGCTCTTTGCTTTATGTAGGAGTCAACTCGGTGGCACTAGAAGGGGAGAAGAAAGATAAAGTGGTGATAATAGGAGAAGCAGTAGATGCAGCAGGCATTACCAGTTTATTGAGGAAGAAGGTAGGCCACGCCAGCCTGGAGCTTGTCGATGAAGTCAAGTGAAGAAGAAGTCGGAGAACTGAGCTGCATTCAGAATAGATGTGACGATGAATGTATTTAATTTAAAGCATATATTTGTTATTTAGAAGAAACAAATAAATACCTTCTTTAAATTTCATGATGATTCATCATTGTGTAATATTTTTAACTTCAAGATCAATACTATATATTCCCTTTTGCTTGAATCATTCAAACAAGTTTCAGAGAAGGGAAGAATCAAAAAATGCTTTTAAAAAGATAACTCTAACATTCAAGACAGAATGAGGAGTCAGATAAGAGCAGCAGGGTCCATAGTTAATTGCTCAGTATTCATATGTCTAAGAGATGCAGCCAAATAAGCATCTGAAGCACGAATTTGCGTCAGTCTTTCTTGCATATTCTGGAACGAAGGACTATATAACACATCTGATATTCTATCACCTAGTGATGGATCCTCTGAGAAATTGACCAGAGCTTCTGCAGCATTATCTCTCATTTCCTCCGACTCATCCTGTAACATATCTACTAATCGCGGAATAGCTCCAGAATTTGCAAGAGCAGCTCTATCTGCTTCATTGTAACTCAACTGGGTGATAGCTCCAGAAACCTTTTCCCTGACATCAATGTTTTGGTCTTCCAACAGCTGAACTAGAATAGGAATTGCACCTGAATTTCGCACAACTGATGGCAAATGCTTGTAACCTGCGAGATCCCACAATACATCAGCAGCCGCAGCTTTAGCTTCGGCACTATCTCCTCTTAGGATTCTAACCAAATGTTCAACAATTGCTACACCATTCTCTTCTACCACTGCTAGAATGCAAAAGACATCCTCTGCAATCTCCTTACCCATGGGATCAGTTCCTTGCAGAAGGTCAGCGTAAAGAGGAATCGCTCCAGCACTAGCAAGGGGTCTAATGTAATCAACATGAGATGAGATCACACCAAGTGCATTAGCAGCTACGACTTTAGTTGAAGTATCCCCAACCTGAAGTAGTTCTAGAAGCACTGAAAATGTGCCCGAGTCAACAAGCGTGCGCCTTGCTCTCTTGACCAATCCAAGCAACCCAATTGCCTGAGCAGCTCTACATCTAGATACCATGCTTCCACGTCTAGCAGCTTCAACAAGAAAACAAACACCCCTGGAAATCAAAATGGTCCTCCTAACTTCTCTCAGAAGAGCCAATGCACTGAGAATTTCTAGCAAGTATCGCTTTAGATCATCCGAGCAGGTATTCAACAAATTGAGAATGATTTCCAGCCCACCATGTCTAACTACAATCTCACGGTTATGAGCAGCAAACGTGACACTATTTCTAAGGCATTTCAATAAAACCCTTCGCAAACTCCCATCAGCATGCAATAATAAACTCAAAAGAGAAGGGATGGCACCTGATTCACCAATAAGTACAGCCAATCTTCCTTCCCCTCGACAAGCAACACATTTCAAGCAGTGAGCAGCAGCTTCCTGAATTGAAGGACTCAGATCAGTGGAAGGGATCCCTCTAAGAAGCTCTACAAGGACAGGGATCGTGCGTGCTAAGAGATCCTCAGGCGCGTGTTTCGACAGTTTGGCTAGCTTAGTTGTAGCTTGGACCCATAAAAGCTCATTGTCACATGCAATTGCATTTACATAAAGATCAAATGCTCGTTCCCAATTTATGCCAGGTTTTTCAGTTGTTCTACCAAACTGGGCCATTACAAACTAGGATCCCTTTTATGGTCACTCTGTACACTCTAAGCGCTGTAAACATCAGAGGAAGGAAAATTAACTTCCAAACATACATCGCCATTTGTTGAAAATTATGTTGTAAAAAAGGGCTCACAGAACGCTACATTTAATAGACATAATTGTTTTGCTGAACCTACTTTACCACATATTTAGCACCATAAAGCAGGTGAAGCAGTGTATAATCTATACAAGTTTGAGAACAGCTCGCAAAAATCATATTCAAACACTACTCTAGGTACATTAAAAGAAGGCCATAAGGTAAAAGTACTGCAAACAAACTTCACCATATAAAAGACTGCGACCTCAATCAGGTTATCAAGAACAGACTCATATGGAAGACTAATGAAGTGAGGTTCATTGAGGGCATAAAACCACTGTAGATATCCAAAAGTTACAAACACACATGTTGTCTCTCTTGTACAATATACTAGTGAATGGTATACTTTTTTAATATAACCATGGTGTCCGGGCCAGCTTGATATTTCACGAGATACATGTCACCTCCCACCCGCAACAGGTATCAGACAACTCTATCCACTAAGGCTAGGATAGATGGGAAGAAATCACATAGTATTTTTTGTCTTTGTCGGGATTTGGACCTAAGACCTCATGGTTCTCACCCACTTCATTGACCACCAGGTCACACCCTTAGTTGCCTAGTGAATGGTATACTAAAGCCTTGTCATGGCTATGAAAAATGTCAAAGTAAAAGTTTCCAAGCCTTATCATGGCTGTTTTATCATATCGTATACTATAACCTAATTAGATAGTTCGGGCCAAGGGGAGGTGCCAAGGTGTATGTTATTTGCAAATGACATAGTATTGATTCTAGACAAGTGGCGGAGTTAGCGATAGGCTGAAGGTTTGAAGACAGACCTTGGAGTATAAAGGGTTCAGGTTGAGCAGGACACAAAATACTTGAAGTGAAAGTTAAGTGATGTAACTCACTTGGTAGATGTGGAAGTGAAGATTGATGCACAAGTTTCAAGCATCTTGGGTCAATTGTCCAAGAAATAGGGAGATTGACGATGATGTTACTCATCATATTGCAGCAAGGTGGATGAAATGGAGGCTAACATACGATGTCTTGTGTGATAAGAATGTTCCACCAAGACTCAGCGGTAACTTTTTATATAAAGTAGTTGTTAGACCAACTATGTTGTACGGTGTGGAGCGTTGGCCGATCAAAAACTCGCATGTCCAGAAAATGAAAGTAGCAGAAATGAGAATGTTGAGATGGATATGTGGGTATACAGAGAGAAATATGATTAGGAACAAAGTAGCACCCACCCTCAATTTAGGGCAAAAAGAGTTCACACATTAGCAGGCAAATTCTTTCTATTTTCCTTATACTCAAATCATATTGGCAAAGGGGTTTTACAGGTAATTAACTTAAATTTTGCATAAGAAAGACAAAACTCAAAAAAGACAAGTGAATGAATATGCACATGCCAATAAGTACATGTAGAAGGTGATTAAAAATTAAAACAAACCCTCTTCACTAATTAATGAGTATTTTTTTCTAAAAAGGGTATCAATCAATTTCATTTTACAGCGATTAAGGTAAAAACTTTAGGTACAGTTACATTCATTCATAGAGGAATAATAAGCAAGGAAGCATCAAAATCATACACAATAAAAACAAAAATTCGAATAAAAAGCTTGCCTTTGGGATTTGTGTCAAAGCAATCATCCGTTGTGGAAAACTCACTTTGGAGTTTCAGGAATGTGCAAATGGGAAAAAGGAATATGATAAAGAAGAAGAAGGAAAATTAACAGAAATGATTTGATGGTCTGGTCGGTCTCTCTACTTTTTTGTAGTTTAGATCCAAAATTGATTAAAATGAAGAGCGGTCAAATTTGAAGTGAAAAAGTTGGTAAAATTTATATTTATATTATAATATTTGAATAAAAAAAATTTGAACTTAAAATAGATAGAGATCTGTTTTTTTTTTTTTTTGGCTTTTATGAAGTTCTGCAAAATGTTATATTAAAGAATAAATCATGATTTCAAAATTGATAAAAATTTAAGGATATTTTATTTAAATAAATTATATTAGTTACTTATAACTTAAAATAAGTACTTATAAACATTTTTTTTTTAATTCAAACACTACAAAGTTACTAAAATTTCAATTTCTACGAGGGTGAGTGTCACCCTAAGGAAGTATTATAGAATTTGAAATTCTTTGTATATAATTTTTGGATGCACAAAACAATTCAATAATGAAACAATATTATATTACTTTACTATTATGTAGAAGGGCTGTTAACAACTGTCCATCCATACACTTGCTTTTAATTGAGGATATTTTAGAAATTCAATTCTCTCTATTTAATTTTTTTTTAAGTTTGTTATGTATTTGAAAATTACATAAAAAGTATGATAAATTATATTAGTTACTTATAATTTAAAATATTTAAAAATCATATAAAATGTTTGATTGACTCTCGAAATTTCATTAGCGTCACATAAATTGAGACAACTTATGTATCTAATTTATACTATTGCCCTTTAACCATCGAAGTCTGCACATTCTGTCCATACACATCGAAAGTATGACAAAATGAGTATATTTGAAGTGAAAATACGTTTATTAAACTATTTCTGACAGTACAATAATATAGTTGACCCTTTTCATATATCATGACGTATTTAAATAAAATCGAGCCCTTGAGGATTTTCAACACTCGATGAAACATGGATAATCGAAATGCTTCAATTATCATTTGATTTGCCTTTAAGATAAAATCGAAAAAGTTGAATTTCTGTCATAAGAAATAGAGAGATTAATGAATATAATAACTTGAAAGACCAAAGGATAGAAGCTTTTTACTTAATTTCATTTTACAAGTTTTTGCACTCAGATTATGCACCAGATAAACCACAATTATTTATAAATGTAATAGAGAAGTAGACAATAAACAGACTCCAAAAAGTATTCTTTAACTGAGATTTTCTCACTAAACAAAAGTGTCTCCAAAGCTGCCTTTTAACCATTTGCAGCAAGGTACAAAACTGTAGTACAATGGCCATATATTACAACAGCCAGCAGATGATGTCAAAATTTTGTGCAGTATCTCACAATATACACTGTACCATTATATAATTACACTTACCATAAGTATTTTTAAAAAACGCATGCTTCACCTGAGGCTTGAGAATATATGGTTATGTTTGTGTGGTTTGACTTCAAAACCTCAAAGGTAGTGCAAAAGTCCCACTTCAACTGCTGAAACTGTATGTCTTAACTGTGTTTCCTGCCATGAATCATAAGGATTGAAAGTTATAGAAGATTATTCAGCATCAAGTTAAGAAAAGATAAAAACAGCTTCCGGAAAACATAAATAGAGATGCTTTGCTTACCTGCGTATGTGTATTGATCTTTGACTTTCAACTAAGGGCTATAAATCACAAAATTAGCCTTATAATAAGTATGCAGGGCAGAAGATTGGTGACCAGTGAACTCAAACATATTATCGTCTTTCATATTTTCTGGCAAGTTCCTTTAGAAGCAATCTCTGCCGAAAATCAAGATATTTGTCCACGCTAGTCCTTGCCCACTGCTGACAAAAAGATTCATCAGTTGGGACCAGTGAACTTAATGGAAATGGTCCCTTGGGAGCCCTCTTTAGAGAAACCAAAAACATATGGCGAGGCCTAATTCTCTGATCCAGCGACAAGCTTAGGTACATCGGATATTTAGTTAATGATCGCACTTCATTGCCAAGTTCATTAACCAAGTAGCTGTACTTAGGTTTTAGATTCCCCTCAAGTGATAGAGAGAAGACCTGCATGTAAAGACATTGTGAATATATGTCCATGAAAATATATCAATCTAAAAGAATGAGAAATCTTCAATAGCATTGAAGACTTCCATGCTAGCACAGCTATAATTCTCTGGAGCATAATACATAAACGTCCCCTTCAACTTGGCCTCATATGGTATCTATGCCCTCCAACTTTGGGTATACACTTAAACATGTGTAGAGTTGAACAAATAGACACACATGTCATACTTGACGCCTATGTAGCAATTCACATCCTATATGGCATCCTACATGTATTGTGCCACATAGGACACATGTGTCTACTTGTTCAACTTTATACAAGTTTAAGTATCTACTTGTGCATACCCAAAATTTGAGGACATAACCAAGTTAAAGGGTATATTTATGTATTATGATTTATGCCTTCTCCGTAATGTAATCATTATTTTTATCCGATAGTACTAATTTTAAGTAATAAGTCGGCTATACTCGGAAATCTATTATGAATGAGCAGTAGGTTATGCAAAATAGGAGATAAGATGTAAAACAGCCCATCTCTATGAGAAATTGGCCAGAGCACCATTTTCTAACTTGGTGAGACAACCAACCACGCTCACAAATGAAGATATAAACTGCAGAAGCAATAAAGCTGACCTGTGTAATGCTAGTTAGCACTTTCACTATCTCAGAATTGCGCATTCCGATGCTCCTAAAAAAGTTAATCCGGGGAAGCAATCCATCCTCTATGCTGTAGTGAAGTAATTGAGGATGCTTCCTAACCATTTTGACAATACTATCTCTGGGTGCATTCAATTCTCTGGTGAGAAAATTGAAGCGGGATGTCCATGAAGTGTTAATCCGCTGCACCAGAATTTGAGGGCTTAACTGCACAACTTTAGCCAGGTCATTCTTCTCAATACCAACCTCCTCGAGTAAGTAAGTCACTGTGGGTTTTAATGAATTTTCCACACTATAGGAAAAAAGAGACGGAGTTGCAGTAATTATCTGTCCTATTCTTGAGTCTGGGATACCCAAACTAGTTAAAAATGTGACATGGGATTTCAGATTGTTTTCCACAGTATACTCGAGAAGTTGAGGCTGCCTCAATATTATCTTCCTGATGTCTTTATGTTTGACACCGACACTCAACAAGAACTCCAACCTTTCCTGTGCAGAACTCTTATTTATTTGAAGGGAAGGCATGTGCCTTTCATACATCTGGATGAAGTGAGAGTCCTTAAATCCAAAGGTACTTAGGTAATCAAGAAGTGGATACCATCTCTCATCGAGATCCAGTTCCTCTGCAAGATGACTAAATCTGTCCTTAGCTAAGCTTCCTCTTGCCTCCTACAATGCCACAAGACATGATTTTGCAGCTAACGGATGAAGCAAACTATACAGCTTGACATGCTAACATTTAATACCTTTCTCTGTAATCTGCATGCAAGAAAGTTTAACTAGTCAGTTTACTTGAAGAATTAGCATACCCAATATTTTCTCTTGGGAACTTCCATTATTTATTTTTTTTGTTCTTGTGAACTTTCATCATTTTTATTGCTCGACTTGCCTTGGGTTATCTCAGGAGTTTGCCGCCGGTGTCCCAACTTTGCATTCGATCCTCCTTCTGAATGGTGATGACTGTCTGCATGACACACAATAGCATGTAATTTATGTTCCTTCCCAACCATTAAGATGAAAAAACTGGAAGTATACCTCGTCTGATGTTTGTTGCATTCTGAAACTTCAGGTGTTGCCGATCCTGGGCAGAAACTCTCACATCTAGTGATTCATCCTGGGTGATTAAAACATGGTAATAGAAAAGGAAAAAGAAGGAGCATCAAGTTTTCGTGATTCAAAGAAAAATGGATGGGGAGGAGGAGACTGTAGCATCAGTAACCAAGACTATATAAACCCCAAAAGAACTCAACCAAGATTGTCCAAAAAAGAGTGCTAGTGTAAGCAGAACAATATAAGACAAGCTTTCTCAGCTTGTACTCAAACATTTATCATTGTGAAATTGAAGATAAAACAAAGTGACTATATGCTGCAACAACATAAAAGTGTTATTTGATCTTTTGAAACAAGACGAACAAAAGTATGTGCTACCTGTGGTATCAACACTTGTTCTTTTCTATTAACAATAAAATTCTTTTCATCCTAAGTGATTAATAATTTATGCAACATCATTCAACAACAAGCTAGCTTTACATCATACTAACTAGTGGGGACACCTGACTAAACTTGCCAACGTTATAGGATTCCATATCAATAAATTAAACGCGTTGCAGTCAATTTAGTACAATGAACTAACATAGACAATAAAAATTGTTAACAGAGTATATTTATGTGGTAAGGTTAACATTCAACTGGTGTTCTACTTGTGAAGTTTTTTCAATATTTTCTTAAATGTATCCGCACTAATGAAATTGTACTAATAAAACCCAGGTAAAGTATTAACTTGCGAGGAAATTGAAACTCACATCAGAAGTTGAAATGTCGTCGTCTTCTTCATCTTCAAAACTATCATCATCATCTTCATCGGAGTCAGAGTCATAAGGAGATAACGGCTGGCCATACCTAGACCTTCGCTTAGGCTTGAGAATCTTCGGATTGGTATGAGAAGAAACAACGCAAATTCTACTAAACCTGAAGAAGCAGCTCTTCCGGCTACGGACAGAAGGGGGAAAACTGATATTGAAGAAAATGGAAGTGTGAGAATGGAGTGGGAAGTTGCAGATAATAGAAATAGCTGCTGCTGCCATATTAGTTAGTTAGTGAAAGAAGAAGCAAAAGAAGGAATATACTCTAAAACCCTAAATTTAGAGGATTTGGAAGTATATGGTATTTGTGAGGAAGATATGGTGTTGTGTTGTGGCCATCTTATCTTCACAAAAATGCTTAAGAGGAGAATGGTCCACAGAATGTCTTTACTCCTCGCAACAGTCGCAGTGATTTTTCCGCTTCACAGTTTCTACAGCATTCAGGAAATGTACAAAACTAAATTCAAGTCGCACACAAAGCCTATTTGAAGGTGGCGTTTTCAATAAAAAAAAATTCATACTTAAAATTTAAACACAATACATTTAATTAAGGGTAAAACAATCACACTACCTTAATCCAAGTTGGTAAGGACAATTGTCACCATTTCGAATCATTTCCACATGTGTTTTGTTTTAAATCTCAAATTCTTCTCCATAAAATATAATTTTATATTTTGTAAATAAAAAACACAAAAATCAAGTTGGGCATGAACACATTATTTGTAATATGTGAAAAGATTATATTAAAAAATTATGGTCAAAGTGAATAGATTAACTATTGAAGTGTAAAGAATTATTTTGTGTCATGTGGCATATAGTTAATTCATATTTGAGGAGGTAATTAAGACTTTTCATAATTTAGGTGTACATTTATTAAAGTGTACCAAATTTAAGAGTTCTTTAACAAGTATATTTAAATTTCTTCATCTACGACTGAAAAGCAAAAAAGCAAAATGAAGAGTCAAAGTAAAAAAAATTCAAATACAAATACTAGCAGAAAATATTTTTTAGTATTTGATAACAAGTAAAAAATTATTATATTAAAATTATTTATATATAACCTAACAAAATACTATAAGATGAAAAGTGGGGGCTCATGGGCTGAGTCTGCTGAGATGATCAAAGATGTGTTCAGTGAGTAGAGAGGAGATACTGAATTTGAAATGTCATTTATGAAATCTGTTTCTCACCTTCGTATTGAAAAAATCATTTTTCTCCTTTTTAAGAAACTTATATTTCTAGAGAAAACATTTTTCAAACACATTTTGATTAACACAACTTGAAAAGCATTTTCTAATATCTTTTTTTTTTTAAATTTCTCAACCCCAAAAAAAGAACCAGGAGAGAGCAAGGAACGCAACGTGGAGAGATTAGGGCAAGAATACAAATTTGTGGTTGTTAAACATTTACACCAATTTTACCCCTATAACCAAAAGAAGAATTGTGTGCTCCTTACTCCCTCTCCAATGGCCACTCCATTGGCGCCTCTTCATGGATTCAATTCACCAGCAATTCCATTAAACAAGCAACCTCAGTTTCCTCTTCTTATGAAACGAAACAGGCAATTTAGCAACTCAATCAACGCGGCCTCCACAGATATTATTACTGCAGACCCAACTCAGGTGGAAATCACTTGGCAAATTGTTGCTGGCTCTTTGGGTACTATTTTACCTTCTCAATTTACATGTCTTTCAGTTGTTAATTTTTAGGAAAAATAAATATTTTATGTCTGAATTGACAATCAAAATTAAAAAGGTTTAATTCTCAAAATTTGAAATGTGTCATAGAGCATATGAAGGTCGCAAACAAGGATAGCGGGTTGTCTTGTTACTACTGGTCTATTCTTAGCATTAAACATCGAGTCAGTCATAGTATCAACCTATTCATGTAATTTTTTATTTTTGGTATATGACATTATCTGTGTGATTTATTGTGTTTAGATTACTGCACATTGTTGTTGTTTCAGTTTCTTGTATATATTCTCCGCACTGTTTTGCTATTAGATAGTATTATGTTTATCTTCATTGTCATTTTTTTTACACCATTTTTCTTTTAAGGAAAAAAAGGTAAATATACATTCGAACTATCGTAAATGATTTGCAGATACCCTCAGTCATACTTTTGGGACATTTGTGCCCCTACCGTCCAAAAACGATAGCATATATACCCTTTATACTGACGTACATACACGTGTCATAATCTTATCCACCGATCCGACATTTATTAAATATCGAATCGACGGATAAGATTGTGCCACGTGTCCCTATATAGTCTTCCGTTAGAGTGAAGAACATATATGCTCTAGTTTTTGGACGGTAGGAGCACCAATGTTACAAAAGTATGACGGAGGGTATCTGCATACCATTTAAGATAGTTCAGGGGTATATTTGTCTTTTTTCCCTTTTTTTAATTAGCTTGAATTGAGGGTTTTTCAAAAACAATATCCTAATAAGACATGCGTATATTCTAACCTCTCAAAGCTCCTATGAGATTTCACTGAATATGTTATTGCTATTGTTATTTTTTTTTGGGGGGGATTAGCAAACTAATGAGAACCATTTATGCAGCGGGTGTGACACCATTTGTGGTAGCAGGAGTGGAGTTTAGCAAGAGAATTGTTAAGTACCATTAATGCTAAATTCTATTTAATTTCTTGCATCCCATACTCAAAAATCTGATAAAACTTGTTGGTTTTGCCAGGTAAAACAGAGGAAATGTGAAGTTTGTGGGGGTTCAGGACTTGTTCTTAAGAACAAATTTTACAAGAGATGTCCTAATTGTGGTACTAAGCTATCCTACTCTACTTTATGATATTCAATTTTTCTTCCTTTTTACTCATGACTACAAATTGAATATTTCAAACTAGTAATAGGTCTTAGAACAAATCGCAGCTTTTATAGCAACCAAAATTATAGCTATGAAGTGGAATTATCGAAAATATAGTTATAGAGCATTATTATGTATATTATGTTTGTTGTTTCTAATTTTTTTTAAATGTAAAACAGGGGGATTTCTTCCTTGGCAGTCTTGGAGAAGATTCTTCACTGGTTAATATACAGTACTGTAGTACATTTGTGGAAGCTTCATACCAAGTTTGATGATTCACTCTGTACATCCAATATACATATGTATACTACTTGTAAAATATAAGATTTCGATATAAGTCGTCATGTATACCATGCATATTCTTTTGACTTTGGACTTACTTTTCCATTTAATGGATATGACACATTTTTATATCATAAGTTTAAAAAAAATAAACAAATTGAGGTATATATACACTTTCCCATTAGGAGAGAGGAGTATATTTAGAGGAAAGACATAATACAGTATAAATATATCTTTTAACTTGGTCTTATTTCATATTTATGTCATTCAACTTTGAGTGTGGATAAGTAGGCATTTGAACTTGTATAAAGTTGAACAAGCAGACACATGAGTCATATGTGACATAATACATATAGGACACATAAAATAAAAAATGTCATGTAGGATGTATGTGTCTATTTGTTTATATTTATAAAAGTTTAAGTGTTTACTTGTGCAAAATCAAAGTTAGAGGGCATAAATGTAAATTGAGGCCAACTTAAAGGGCATACTTATGTATGGCATAATACATAAACATGACTCTCAACTTGACTTCAGCTGACAATTATGACATTTAACTTTGAATGTGCACAAATATGCACTTAAACTTGTATAAAATTGAACAAATAAACACATTCGTCCTACATGGTGTCCTACATGTATTATGTCACGTAGAACACGTGTATCTACTTGTTTAATCTTATACAAGTTTAAGTACATGTTTGTGCACATTCAAAGTTAAATGTCATAGTTGTCAGCTGAAGTCAAGTTGAGAGTTATGTTTATGTATTATGCCTAGAGGAAAATATAAATAGTTGAGTGATATTGTGGTCCTAAAATAAAAAAAAAAGGATATATTATGGGACAAATTTCCAAACATAAGTGACTATCTAAGGAATTTACTCCATTTTTAACACATTAAGTAACAACAGAGACATTTTGGATCAAACAACTGATGGTGGAGATATTTCTACATCAAGTTATTAAGAAAAATATATTTTTACTCAATTTCACATAATTTAAGAAAAATCAACTCCACACAAGAATATATTCAGTCTAAAACAATGATGAAGCAAGGGAGTACAGCACTTGAGTCCTTTACAATCAAGTATTGTGACCATGAATGGAGTCCACTTGCAATTGAAATTGAATCATACTCTTCATCAAGTTTTACATCATCCTTTCTTACTACTCTACCAGCAATTGTCCTGCAAACTATCACAGCTCTCTTCACATTCTTTCCCTTAGAGACGCGATTCGCGTGCTCACACGGGACATCACTGTTTGTGTTTAATTGAATTCCATTTTTCGAGTTGTACAAAGTTTTGAAGCTGGATTGAATTAGCCTGCAAACACAACAACTTGGATCTTTGCAGAGTTCATCAGGATTGATTTTCATATGTTTATAACAACAATTCATTGTCGTGACATGAAATTGCAACAATTCATTTCCATCAACTGTGCTTCTTGGATGGTTTTTGTACTGTCCAAATGACCTTTTCTTCACAGTTTCTCTGTATTTTTCAAATTTTTCCAACATATCAATGGTGTTGTTCACCCTTAGAACTTTCTTTATTGTTCGACGTTGCTTTGATGGATTTGTTGTGGATGCTAGAAAAATCTTCTCGATAATATTCCTAGATGGATGTCCAATTTCCAGTTCTGTTGAACCACAAAATCATGTTGTGTTAGAGGGGGAAAAAAAAACAACTCCAAGCTTAACTATGTTGTGTTATATATGGGACATCACTACAGTAAGTAATCAGTGGCGGAGCCAGAATTTTCGATAAGAGGGTTCAAAATCTGAAAAAATAGATACATGAAGTAGCCGAAGGGGGTTCGACATATGCTATATATACCTAAAAAACTATTTTAACCATGTAAATATAATATAATTTACCGCAGAAAGGGATTCGGACGAACCCCTAATTAAAAGGTGGCTCCGCCACTAACAGTAATCAGTGGCGGAGTTAGTATTTATTGAGGGGGTTCAAAAATATCAAGACGTCAAGGGAATTCAATATATATCTATCAAAAATATATTTTACAACTACCGAAAAATAATTTTTTATTTTTTCAAATTTGGTCAAACACTTTAAACTCACTTTTAACTTTCAAGAAACATAGCCAAACAACTACAAATCTTGATGGACAGAGTCACCTGTAATGGTAATAAAAATACTAGAAGGAGAGAGTGAACTAAGAATTGAAAGATAGAAACTTTACCACAAAACCATCTCCATAGAGGTTCCTTGTGTTGAGAAATGGTGCTGAATTCTGGTTTTTCAATGGGAGCATTAGTCTTATGATAACAATGTGTCCTCTCTCTCTGTGGTAAAACATCTGTACTCAGCTTACTACCACATTTGATAGTTTCTGTCACTAACATCCACATAGCATGCATTGAGTGATGTCAGAAAATTGTACTGTATATATAAGTAAAATATTAATTTCTTGAGCATTCTTAACAAAATTTTTGACTTCACTACTGAACTAAAACTTAGAAACATGAACCAAGTAGTGTATGGAGAAGTTGAATATTGTTATTATTATCCAAATAAAGGTAGTGGGAAATATATGTGGAAGATTGCCAAAAGGAGAAAAGAGACAATGATTGAATTTAAGGATTTTGTATTTTTGTATTAAAAGCTCACAAGTAGGTACAATTTAAAAACTCATGCAGGACAACGCAGATTTTGTTGGGGGTATATGACAACTTGAATCACTTCATACATTATCTGATTTCTTTGAAACGAGTGGTCAGGGGCTGATTTAGGAGGTCGAGAGGGTGTTCATCTGAACTCCGTTTAATAAAAATGTACGTATAGATTTTAAATTTCCTAAACACAAGATAAGATGTTGGTATAGTGATTTAATTAGAGATTCAAGATTTATCTCCAAGTTCAACGTTCAAATTTAAGGCACTATATTCTCCTTAAATTAGAACTTGTGGTAGTTATTGCCGAAATTTTATAGAGTAGAGTGAATATGGTCCAAATCTTGAAAAAAGTTTTTCTCGATCACTTCAATGCCTATAATTTGAAAGAAAAAGCATTTGTTCATGCTAGTAGTTATAGTAAGTTGTTTTTTTAAAAAGATTTGAAACATGAAATCATCGACGACATCTATGGAGAAAGATGATGGAACCATTAAAACTAGTAAAATAAAACATGACACCTACTAAAATATGTTAAATTACACTAGTGTAAAAAGGATCTTACAGAGTCAAGATATAGGGTGTGTTTGGTATGAAGGAAAACATTTTCCGGAAAATGTTTTCCAATTTTCTCATGTTTGGTTGGGTTAAATGTTTTAGAAAATGTTTTCCAAATCAACTCATTTTCCTCAGATTTAAGGAAAATGACTTCCCTTCAAAACTTAAGGAAAACATTTTCCAAAACTCTCTTCCAACTTCCAATTAAAAAAAATTGTTGAAAAAATCAATTTATTTTGTTCCTACCCTCAAATCAGCCCCCCAACCAACCCCCCAAAAAAATAATAATTTAAAGCTTGTTTTTAAATTAAATTTTTTTTACCCACCCTCACGCACCTCCTACCCAGCCCCCCACCCACCCCACCCCTACCACCCACCCCCCAAAAAAAAAAAATTAAGTTTGTTTTTAAAAAATATTTTCAACTTCAAAATTTTATTTTTTCACCCAACCCTCGACCTCCCCACCCACCCCCTACCAGCCCCCCACCCCACCCACCCCCTACCATCCCCCATCCCCCCCAAAAAAATTAAGTTTGTTTTTAAAAAATATTTTCAACTTCAAAAATTCAATTTTTCACCCCTACCCTCAACCCACCCCTACCACCCCCCACCCCACCCCCAAAAAAATTTAAGTTTGTTTTTAAAAAATATTTTCAATTTCAAAAATTATTTTCTACCCTAGTAAAAATAAAAGATATTTCTCAAAAAAAAAAAAAATCATTCATAAATCAAACACAAAATCTTTTCTGGAAAATATTTTCTACTCACCAACCAAACATGAGAAAATAAGTCAAAAATCAACTTGTTTTCCAGAAAAACATTTTCTAGGAAAACATTTTCCTTCATACCAAACACACCCATAAACTAAATACATGTAAATTTAGCAGAAGGGTTTATGCGGAGTAATTACGTAGGAAAAGGATACAAGAGCATCAAATTGGAAAAATACAAAAATGCATTTTCATCAGATCCAGATCTTTTCTTTACCTCAGTAAAGAAGGCAGCATGTGTACTAAAGCTCCCGCTATGATAGCACCGAATCCAGGAAGGGATCGAACAAGGGTATATTCTACACAACCTATAGTGGGAAAATACATTTCACACAGGTCTACTACCATATTACAGAAAATACAACATATTCAAGTATCCTATAATTTCCAAAAGGAGCTGATACCTCCAAGTTCTTCACAGCTAGGGCCGAGCAAATTGTGTCTACTGTAAAGCAAATATATTGACGTTCACATCTACTCAGAACATCCATAGTTGTTACATTTTGTAGCATACTGTCGGTATAAAGCAACAGTGATATTAAAGCTAATTACATAATGAACATTTGGTGAACCTGTATCATACAACATATTGGGTTCTCAATTCTGAAGCAAAGTGTATATGCCAACAAGAGATGTAGCCAGCCCTCTGTAATCCCACCAAGAAGCTGAAAAAGAAAACAGATGGAGGCATCTTATTTTTAAGTTTTTGCCTGAAGGAAGAAACATTCACGGCCCCAATAGTATCCTTCCATAGTTTTGAGGACATTGAGCAGATGATTGCAAGGGCAGAGTCTCAAAGCCAGTGCCCTGAACACGATCTTCTATAGTTCCAAACCGGCTCATGCCACCATTTACAATGTTGTAGCATGCCGCAACTGTAGCTGGCTGTACTACCATTATACTAGAACTTGAAACCTGAACTTGGCTATGTACAGTTTCTGCAGGCAGTGTGTGCAGCTGTCCATTGCGCCTATTCTCCATACCATAACCTATACCAACACCTAGATTCAAGCTAACTGACCCATTCTCTTCCGTCCTGACCCTTGAACCCCCAGTTACAGATGCTGATCCTGCCATTTCATGGTTATTAGTCCTGGCTGCTGGTACATCGTGATTGTGTTTCCCCTCATATGTAGTAATTACAGCTTTGGGATCATGGGATGCCCTCTCCACATGTTTCCTGACAGGGCATCCAGCATTGGTGCACTTGTAATAACTCCTACATCACATTCACATGAGCACCATAAAAACATAAGAAACTCATGCCAAGACCAGGTTCATTGTATTTTGGATGTAGACTTTACAGTTTTAGAGGTAAATTGACTATTTTCTATACCTAAAATGATAGCTAAATAATCGCCCTCCTTCCAAAGACTACAAAATTGAAAGAGAGGTCAACAAATCTATGTTCTTTCACCTTCCTGTTTAAAGTACGCCAAATTAATGAAAACATCACCAGGTCCTCCATGCAAAGATATTCAGAAGTTTATCAAAGATTTGATGAATTGTTAGATGCATGATCTCTCTGCCTGCTCGGTCTTCAGTTTAGCGATTTCTACCCATGAAAGCTAATTAAGGGTATTTTGAGTTTCAGAAAGAAAATTTAGGAGATCAGATATACATATTGTGAAAATAGAAAATTTTCAATTGACTTAATACATAATATAGTAGTTATCAATTCCTATGCTAATAAAAAAAGTAAATATTCTATAATTAAATAGAATATCCTGAGGTATCCTATAGAATATATTCTATATGATTTTCTTCATTTAATACAATAGATCTAGGCGTGTATGAATCTAGTCACAAACTACCTTGATATTTTAACACAAAAAAGGTTATATTCACTTGTCCTATATTCCTAATTAAACATTTACCTGAAGATAATCGATCAAGCATGAAAACCATTCACCCTCTACTACTTAGATGTCTCACTAGAAGTTCATTCAGCTCATTCTGAAATGTTTGTTTGATAAGCTGCATATAGAACTCTATGGTCTGCTGCTGAAACAAGGGCATTACAATCACGCCTTTGGCAAATAAATGAAATACTGAGTGGTGCAATTTTCTATATTTTAGAGGCACAAGGTTCAGACGCAGTCATGCAGGTGCATGTTAACCCTTGCTTTACTTCAGCACTTCAAGGGTATGAGAGTTGAACCTAGAACCTCCAAATACTTTAGGCCATTATGGTATTAAGGAGCTCTCCAGAGTACCAACAATTAAATGAGCAGCGAAAAACACAGATTGGATATAAATGGTTACTAAATGACTGTTTCTCTAATGGCAGCTTCACATGCTCTAACTTAACCTACAGGGCATCGAGTGGTAATTAACCTCTCAATCAAATTTTAGCCCAAAAAGTTGTCAAAGTAATACATTCAAGAATGGCACTGCTGCCATTAATCTATCATTAACACTGCCAATTTTCATACGTATTATTAATACTAGGATATGTCTCTCTAACTCCAAGATAGGGGTAAGGTCCGCGTACACTCTGTCCGCCCCAGACCTCACTTTGTTGGCTGGGTATGTTGTTTTGTACTATTAATACTGCGACAAAATAAAAATGGGACTGGATTCAGAACCAAAAAAAATCTAATGGACCAAAATTGAGTGTAAATAATATAACATAAAACATCAAACAAAAAATTAGGTGGAAAAGGGGGTCAGAAGAGACTGCTAGATAGGAAGAGGGAGGGTTGGAGAGCTAAATATGTTCATTCTACATAATAAACTTTATTTGATTTATGAACATGGCTACCAAGCAATGAGAATTGACATATAAATGATTTCAAATCATTTCCCAACAGTTGGTACAGACTCATCTAAGACCTCATTTAGAGAGTCTAATTAGTTGAAAGTGTTAACATTCTAGGCTGATTATGTTACAGACCCAAAACTTTCTGCTATAACACATGACTTCCCAGTTTTTCCAGTTATGGTTGTATGGGATTGTAAATAAGTTTCAGTTCACAGCTTAATAAGACATCACCACTACATCTCATGATTATTCTCATCTCACCCAAAACAATAGTTGGCTATCTATTTCTTTACTTTGCTAAGTAACACTGTTATTGAGAGGGGAACCTATCGAGTCGACTAGAAAGATGGCTTAGAACATTATGGGGAACTCCCCCTAAAAGTATTGATTTACTTTGGACCATAAAATAACTTCTTAACCAGTAACTACCATGAACTTCAGACACTTAGCATTAGATGACACACAATGCTTAAAATACCTGGGATTAGGATTACCACGGACCACCTTTTGACCGTATTTCCGCCACCTGTATCCATCATCCAATATATCAACTTCACTCACAGTTTGAACAACAACGCGTGGTTCACGGATAGGCTTAACAATTGGTGTAATATCCATGCCACCATCCATTTTCCTGCTTAAAGACTCAATTGTAAAACCGGACTACTACACAGGAATAAATTTAGGGCCCTCAGTTTTTACCTTCTTTTTGCAAATGGATCATCCTCGTCCACCTGATCATTAGCACTATGCAACTGAGACACTGTACCTTCAAGACCATCACCACCAGCTTGTCGAGGTGATAGTGGAGTACCGCTGGGCTCAGTGTTACTAGTCTGAGCATTAGTGTTGAATTTGTCTTCAAGAAAAGATAAAACAGAGAGAGGAATAACTCCATATGAGATCAAAGAAGCTTCAATAAAGACTACCATGTCATGCATTGGTTGAGTAGGAAACAACCCGTAAAGAGCAATTCAATTTACCTTCTTGACCAGTTAGGCATGCATCTCTCTCACCTCTGTCTTCTTGGATGGAAGTAAGCGCACCAGGAGTAAACCTACGGCTGGGCTGGGGTTTAGGATGATCATGGGAACCTTTATACACAATCTCTGTTATTTGTCCATCAGGAGAGCGCTCAAATATCTTTTTAACTTCACAGTTTGGGTATGTACATTTGTAGTAGCTCCTTGGGAATTCACTTCCTTTAACAAGTTTCTGGCCATACTTTCTCCAGTTATACCCATCTTCTGATGATCTCTCAGCTGTTACCGATGATACATCTTTATTATCAGCATGTGACCCTTGCGAGCTTGGATTTGATTGACCCCTCTGATTTATTTCCTCATTATCAGTTGCAGCAGCAGAAGTACTAATTGACGAGGCTTCTAAACTAACAGGTGCAGGTAGACTCAGCTCTTTTGAATCAGGCATCTCGCTGTCAACAAGAGCTGAAGGTGCTAATGATTGAGAAAGAGATCGATCTTGAACTTGAATCAGAGGTTCACTTTGCTGTTGGTTGAAACCTGCAGATATCTTCATTACAACAGTGTATTAGGAATTAACTCAATTCAACTCAGCTAAAATAATAATGAAGCTCACATGTTGCTTCTTTAGGTACTAAAAGAAAATAAAAAACTAAATCTGCACGGCCTTCTTATTGTTGTTGGATCCTCTGTCATTAAATCCATAAAATGTAGAAAGAAAGGAAATGCTTCCAAACCCCAAAGCATCAGTCAAGTGAGATGAGCAATTCATCAGAACCACACATCCACTCAAATGTAGAAGAAAACAAATAAAACCAAGAGGAAAAAATTAGCGACATATATGGAAACCAAATACACGATGCAAACAAATCATCATTTTCCTGGCAATGAGTTAACACCTTTTGACTATACTTTTAACAGCTACACTCCATTCTTTTCATTTTATAAAGTCAATCTTCAAATTAATTCATTTAAGGGTCTTGAACTATCAACAAAAGAGATGTAATCACCTTGTTACAAAAACTGAAAACAAACAAACAAAACAAAAGGTGCAATCATTATACCATTTTATTTTTCTGTTAAAGAAAGAATTGACCAAAAACCTACCCTGTTCCCACAACTTTGGTCACAAAGAAGTTATCTCTCACTTGCAGATGCCTTTTGTATGTTTGACAAAAAGATCAACAGAATTACTTTGACTGACATTTCATGTTATAATTACAAGCATACAACAGGCATCAAGTGCAAAGAATTGTGTTATAGTCCTTTTTTTATTGGTAATAGTTGTGTCTCCATCCTTTCACGAATGAGATGCGGTAAGTGAGTGAGTGGGTGTGGGTGTGTGTGTGTGTGAGAGAGAGAGAGAGAGAATTTCAAGAACACCACAGTCAGATTTTTAAGCAAATTTCTGAATCAAGCACAGTTCAATTTAAGGAATGGATTGGCCCATTGAGAAGTTTTAAAGGGGGAAGAGAAAATAACTAATATTCAATAGTGCTCTTGTTGTATTTCCTTGTTTCTAATCTAATTCAAGTATATAGGCTTTGAATAAAACCTAGGTAATTTATTTCCAATATGCCAAGGATAACAGTCAAGGGCATTACCACCGCAGCTTCCTTCGCCAGTGATCCTGATGTAGAACTAGATGCAATAGCAAATTTAAACTCAAATTCGCCGGTCGTTTCACCATATGCATTTCCACTGGAACAGCTTCTCATAAATGAAAAAGCAGCACTCCCACTAGAGCCTTGCATTAGTTGAAATTTGGAGAAGGAACCTGTGGTCGGAGACGGCTCAGCCTGCAGGTTATAAGAAACACTACTCAGTGATCACAATCTCCTTTCCAAAATAGAAGTAGCATCTGAACATAGGATAACCAAAGTGATACAAATTTTCCTCTTTTTCCTCAGCTTCCTCCTCCTTTATAGGGGAAGAAACCTTTTTTTTTTCTTTTCGCTATCTTTCTTTATCAATTATCATTCCATCTCAGTGGCGGGTGAAGATGCTTTCAAGAAAAATAGATGCTACTTATAGTAGTTTCATAGGTGATTCATCACCAGCCACTGAAGTTAGAACCTTTCAATATAAGACTTAAGTGACACATGAGGCACACATGCTTATAATAATCATGCTGGTTAGAATAACAAAAGAATAAATAACTTTCTAATGCCATTATTATGTTCACATTCATATCACCAGTATCTTTTTTCTCTATGGAACCACTTAGTGGTAAGTTGAGCATCTTGCCAAAAGGAAGATTCAACATGTGAAGAAGCACACTGACGGCTATATATGCAGGGGACGGCAGAATATAATTCTACGAAAATCTAGAAGAATAATCATATATCAGCATCCCTAATGTTAGCATCAAAACCTACGGTTGCAAATTTCACAGAAATCCATATATATACACGTATTCCCCAAAATAGCACTCAGGTGGGGAAAAGGAATCAAACAACAAATTGCAATAAAATGAAAACAACCAAACATATAATTAATAGTTCAAAATGTACTTTAAGAAAGCAGCAATCACATCAATAATTCCTCCGGTCCTCCACTCGAGAGTATCAAATAAGGAAAACAATTTGAAGACAGCACAACTATATTACTTTCAAATTAGCAATCAAAATACTAGTTAAGATATCCAATTTCATTTTCTTAACAAACGAAAAGACATCTAGTTAGGTTATCGGATCCCAAATCTGAAAGTGAAATTTCTCAAGTGTAAATTTCATGTGTTGAGATGTAGAACTAACTTTGATGTTAGAAAGAAGAACGGGAGATTCGAGAAAGGATGAAGGACTGAGACCAGGAGGGATGGTGATACATGCGGTGGAGCGAGAGATCGGGAGCTTAGCAGGTGACATGAGCTTGTATTTAGCACCGGTGTTGGATCCAACGGTGGGGGAGAAGGCAGCATCGGAGCTTGCAAATTTGACTTGCTCAGAAGATTCATTGATGGAAGGGAGTGGACATGAGTGGTTGTATTGGTGAGGGTGAGAGTGGGAGTGAGACTGAGAATCTTCCATTGACGGATTCAGAAGAGTTTTTTTTGGAGGTAGGAGGAGACACAGTCAAAAGGGGAGAAATAGGATGGGGATGTGGGGTAGGGTGGGGTAGGGTGGGGTGGGTGGGGATGTGGGGGCATGGAAGGGACAGGGGTTGAGATAAGGCTAAGCTAGGCTAGGGATGACAATGAGACCAGACGACATGGGTGCGTGACCGATTGAGATTAACTCATAATTTTTTTTAAATCGTCTTACATGATAATTTATTACAATTTTTTTCATTTTAAAATCGTCTTGCTCTGTTACATATGTACCTAACTTGCATAAATTTATAGTTTTTTGTTAATTGAGTTTAATATGAAACATAAAATTCATAAAAAAAAAAAAAAAAATCATTTTTCGCCAATTAACATCTCAACAACTAATTAATGGTTTCTAGTTAGCATTTCAACAATTGTTTCTAAATCGCTAATTAATATTTCAACACTAAAAATTTACTGGCTAGATATAGTTTAATTTTTTAAAAAAAAATTAAAGTCAAAGTTTAATATAAAAGGTTTGTATTTTTTATTTTTATTAATTACAAAAATTTAATTTTCTTTGGGTTCTTATTTGGTTATCTTAAACTCGCCCGTCCATATTATCTGTTAAAAATAACTACTTTAACCTGTTCCCTGCTCATCTCATCCCGCATAATATTAAGTCTATCCCACCTTATATAGCTCTAAATTCTTTCCATAACCGCTTTGTCCCGCCCTATTGGCATTCCTACCAACAAGGGTTGAGTGTAGATGAGTAGGAAAAAAACAAATAATTTAAGTAAAAATTGCTACATAATTCTCCTTTAATGTTTTTGAGCTAAAATAAAAAAGAGGGGGTGGGAAAGGATAAATAGGAATAGATTATAAGGCACAAAATTGAACTTCCACTAATAAAGGTGAAAGTTTAGATAGACAACTAAGTTATTAAAAAAAAAAGAAATTAACTATTGAAAAAAAAACTGAAAATCGTAAACACATGGTGCTTTTAATTCTCTTGAATTTTTTTATCAAAAATATTTTGTTGGTCATATAATCTATGACAAGTCATAACTTTGCTAAAATTGATTATGAATTGTGTCTATTATTTTCTTTTTTGAGCATCAAAAATATTTATTAGATTCATTCTATAGTTTTTCTCAAGTATGAAAAGAAGAATTCGCAATTTGGCATGGGTTTTATTTGAAAAGAACACTTTTTTTTTAATAAATAGGATTTTACTTGGTTTGATATGCTAGCTTGATCGAAAAAAAGAAAATATCCAAAATTGGAAAATAAGAGCAATTTGTAAAGAAAGTTTTTTTCAAAATAAACATTACTCGAATTTAAAAGATACTAATAAAAATCCATATTAATTAGTATATTAAGTAATTAAATACATCTTATGTATAAAAATCGAGTGAAAGATAGTAATACTTTTTTGAAGGCGATATTAATAATTGAGCAATTTGACTTATAGTATGATTTTTTTAGAATGATAGAGACAATAAGGTGCGGAGTTAGTTTGTGGTTTTACGCTTGCTAATTATGAAAAGAAAATTAAAAGCACTTGAAAGAGCTCACGAGATTTGAAAGTTATTATCTTAGCTTGTCCCTTTTATACTGTTTTATTAAATTGTGTTTTTTTGCAACATTATAATTTTATTACATATCATTCACATAAAGTTATCAAAACATATTGATCCAGTATACCTGATCAATCCTTATTTTGAACCATGAGCTAAGTTGTATTAGATTAAAAGGCCATAATTTAAAATGAAATAGTAAAAAGAAAAATTGTATAGCAAAACAATTTTTAAGACTCAATTACATGAATAATAATACTTTTTCAATTTTACAAAAACAATTTGTGTTTTTACATAGATTGTAGTTTCATAAGAGACCATTAGCATCTCTATTTTAATGCAATAACAAATTATCAATTTACCTTGAATTAACAAATTCTTTTTTATCCTTAATAAAAACACCGTAAAAGGAATATCAAATATTTCTCTCTTTTACATATATTTAAAATATCTCAATTAATATTTTATCTCTATCAAATATTTTAGAAAAAATATCAGAAAAGTAAAATTTTCTAACTTATATTGAAAAAATATATAGTCCAATTTACTTTACAAATCGTTAGTCCAAAACTCAATGGTACACAACAATATACATTCGGTATATAATAACATACACAATTTTCATACTTTATTTTTGCAAAAATATTTACTAACTTGATATATAATATTATATGATATTATACAAAATTATAAAAAGATATTTATACACTCATATACAATAATATACGGTCTTATACATTATTATATAAAAAAAATTGACCTCGTTTTTTTTCTTGAATCTAAACATTGAAATCATACAAAATTATAAGAGGTATTTATACACTCATATTCTCGAATTATGTTATACTTTTCAAAATCAAAAACTAAAAATTCAAACCAAATAATACAAAGTCAAATAGAAAAGCCAAATGCACACCCCTACTTCTAGTTGATATTTATGGTTAGTGTAGATAAAGGGTAATATTGGATCAACTCTCTTCATTGCTTCATATCAGGATCGATCGATAATGCTACTGAGCACACATATTTTATTTTACTCACATGTTTTACACACGGTTTGTGTGCACTTTCAGCACTAGGAGCTAGTGACAATTGAGTCATCGTAGTAATAGAGTGCAGAGGTAGACCCACCCTATAGGATAGGGATGCACGTGCACCCGTTAACTTTTAAGATTTTTCATTTATTTTTACTTGCTTTTGATTTGAAATTTGATTTTCTATGATATTAATATTTTTACGAAATTATTTATAACCCAATAATTAAATACCAAGAGGAAGTACATAACCACATACCAATCAAGTAAATATTATTTGAGGCAACTAATGTCGTTCGTAGAGACAAAAGTTGGTAGAACAAAGCTTTTTTTTTTTCGCCTCGTATTAATATGCAAATAGTGTACGAATAAAAATATTAGTTTCAATGCGCGAGAATTTCGGATTTTAGTTAGCAAAAATATGTGTTACTTGTACTCTTCCTCTTTCTTGATGACGAGTTTATTTGCATTAGTAGTAATTTTAACAATTCATTTCTATTATTATAAAATACTCCATCCGTTTTAATTTCTTTGTTTTATCTATTTTTAAAAGAAAAGCTTATATAATTCCACTAGTTTATGAGGTAATTACTTAAATATATTTTAATTTACAATATTATGTATCTTATTAGATTTTGATGCATCCATATACATGTATTTTGGATACATGGGGTGAAAATTAGGTGTAATTTATTGTAGATACATTGTATCCAAGTGGCTTCGCATGTATATGTGATACATTACAAATATTGCTCACCTCTCGGCTTTCTCTCATCTCGCTCGACACTTTCCTATGTATCTGATATTCAAAATAAATGTGTATCACACCTGATACATATAGTGTGTATATAGTATGATTCACATGTATTTGGGATAAATAACAGATCTCGCTCGCCTCCCTCCCCATCTCGCTCGCCTCCCTCCCCATCTCGCTCGCCTCTCTCCCTATTTTAGTATATCTGGTAGTCAAAATACATGTATCTTCGATAAAAAAAAACTCTTAAGTAGTGATAACTGGTAAGACATGTAATATTTTGAAAGTATAAGTAACAATAGTATATATGATAGTGAAGTGTATATATATATATGTATATAGTTTTTCCTTTAAAAAAGCCCTCTTTTAACTTTTCACATATTTGTTTAAGATGACAAAATTAAGAACAATTTAATACATTCTACATATGCTTAAGAGACATTTGATCATGAATTTTCTTCACTTCTTTTAAGAGTTGTACTTCGAAAAACACGTTTGACTATAAAAATTCGCAATTCAAGTTAAAGTGGAAATTTCAGAATTTTCAAGAATTTGAAAAACTACATAAACGTGTTTTTACTTCTTTTTTTCCCACTCCTAATTACCCTAAAAAAGTCAGAAAAACAACTCCAATTTTCACTTTGAAAATAAAAATTACTTTTATCAAAATTTCACAATGAAACATGAGCAACCATCCATTTAATTCAAGACCACACCAATATATAGGGTGAAATCCCATAAACAAGGTCTAGGGAAGGTAAAACGTAGTAGATCTAACCACTATCTCGTGAAAGTAGAAAAACTATTTTCAAAAAACACTCGACTCAAGTGCAATAAAATCATATACAAAGAATAAGAAGACAATGAAAATTTAATTTAATACAATTTACTTTCTCAAACACCGTATTAAATCAAAATCAGACAAAAAAATTAAAACAGAACTAGAGTACTAAGAAAAAATGAAATAGATATGATAGTACAATGTATTGTAGGCCTTTGGTTTAACCAAAAGGTAGTAGTGGTCGTGTACCATGTTGTGCACTCCAAATATTCTTGTATATAATAATTTTTTCTAACCCAAATTATTTGTTCGACATTGTCATTTCCATTTCCATATTATAAAAACTATATAGTAAAAAAACAGAAAAAAAAAATGGCTTTGGAATAACCAAAGATCAATGAAAAGAAATGAGGATGATAACCACATCCTCTGTTTTCATTTTCTTATAGATCTCTGGTTTGTACCAATTTCCCTTTAATCTTTTTCATTATTCGCAAATGTTGCATTTTCATTTCATCTTTATATGCTTCATTCATACGCTTCTTTTTATTTTTATTTTTATAGTTTTTATGAGTTTCTGATCTGAATTGTGGATTTTCAGAGATTGTGGATTGAGTTTTGATTGATGGTATAAAGATCTGATGTTGTTAGATTGAATCCAAAACTTTCATTTTGCTGTTTAATCAGTATTTTGAAAACTGGGGTCTGCCTGATTTTCTTCATAAAAAGGTTTGTTGATTAGTTTTTTATTATCCAAATCTGGATCTGTATGATTAGTATTGATGATGGGTTTTTGCTATTTATAGTGATTTTTGTATTTGTTGTGATCTGGATAGCAGAAATGATGGAGACAGATCTCGGTAAGCTATTTATAGGTGGAATATCTTGGGACACAGATGAAGAACGTCTTAAAGAATATTTCACTTCGTATGGAGAAGTGGTTGAAGCTGTGATCATGAGAGATCGCAATACTGGTCGTGCTCGTGGTTTTGGTTTTGTTGTCTTTGCTAATCCCGCTGTTGCTGAAAGAGTTGTTAATGAGAAGCACATCATCGATGGGAGGACGGTCAGTTATTTTCTTCTTTTTTTTTCAGTATTTCGTGTTTGATTAGAATACAGCAGCAACAATTACGTGTTTAGTTTGGTCGGTTATATGAATTCTCACTATCGATTTCACTAATATTCAATAATTCGGAGTTCTCTAATGCTAGAGGTTTATAATGTATCATTATGAAACTCAACTAGTTGGTATATTGCCTATGTGAATCTTTTGCTTCAATTCAGCAAGTTTTCTGTTCATAATTTACTACACCTAACTGATGGGTAAATGACGGAAATGTTTTTGACAAGTTTCCGTTGAAGATTAATCCGTGCTGGATTGTGCTGATTAGGATAGATGAATAATCATTTTTGTATGTCCAAGTTCTTCATTGGCATCCAATTTTCAGGTTGAGGCAAAGAAGGCTGTTCCGAGGGATGACCAACAAATAATAAATAGAAACAATAGCAGCATTCAAGGATCTCCAGGTCCTGGACGCACAAAAAAGATATTTGTAGGAGGTTTAGCATCTACTGTTACTGAGAGTGACTTCAAGACATACTTTGATCAGTTTGGTACAATTACAGATGTTGTAGTGATGTATGACCACAACACTCAGAGGCCAAGAGGCTTTGGATTTATAACTTATGATTCAGAGGATGCAGTGGATAGGGCATTGTATAAGACGTTTCATGATCTAAATGGTAAAATGATTGAGGTGAAGTGCGCTGTTCCTAAAGAGCTGTCTCCGGGGCCCAACAGGAGCCCTTTCACTGGATTCAACTATGGACTTGGTAGAGTAAATAACTTTCTCAACAACTATGCTCAAGGGTATAGTTTAGGTTCGGTTGGAGGATATGGGGTCAGGGTGGATGGTAGATTTAGTCCAGTTTCCAGCGGACGTACAAGTTTCTCTCAGTTTTCTTCTCCTGCTTATGGAATGGGTGTCAATTTGGACCCAGCTTTGAGCCCCACCTTTGCAGGAGCTTCCAATTTTAGCAACAATCTTGGTTATGGGCGGGTTCTGAACCCATATTTCACTGGCAACTCAAGCAGATACACTACGCCCATTGGATATAACACAGGCAGCAATAGAGGTGATTCTTTGCTTAGCTCACCAACCAGGAATGTATGGGGAAATGGTGGTCTTAACAGTTCTCCAGGTCCTGGTAGCTCCGGTTCATTTTTGGGATCCGGAACTGGTGGTTATGGGGTCTTTGGGAATAATGGTGCCAATTGGGGCTCGTCGGCTATTTCTGCTCCAGTTGGTAGTGCTTCTGGATATGGTGGTCGGAATGTTGGGTTCAGGAGTGGGGGAAACGGTTATGGGCTGGGATCTGGAGGACTTGCAAGAAGCAATGCAGCAGGTGGTGTCCCAACTTCATTTGCTGCATCAGGTGGTGCTTATGAGGGGTCTTATGGAGATGTATATCGCAGTGGCTCCATGTATGGTGATCCAACATGGCAAGCTGTGTCTTCTGATATGGAGGGCTCTAATACATTTGGATATGGACTTGAAAATCCAGCAGATGATTCAGCTAAAGACTCTGAGAATTATATTGGAAATTATAGTATTGCAAATAGACAATCAAATAGAGGTATGAATACTCTTCCAATTGCATATGCTGTATAATTTGGATATTTTTCTTCTGTTACTTCAAAACTGGACTTCATATTGTGCATTTCTTGGTATTCTACTTTTCCTTTTGATGAAGTTTTCTTGATTCTTGACACATATCTGTCATATTACCAATATTGGTCAAGTAGATAATAACCGGCTTTTCCCCTTTTGGATTTAGAATGCTTCTTTTTATAGGAACTTGGTTTTTCATTTGCAAGAGGATACCTTACTTTTGTGATTAGTAGACTCTTAACTTGAAAGATCATTAAAAGATATTTGCAAAATGGCGCTTGAAGATTTGATCTCAATTTAGGTAGTATTTGCTCCAAGTTTAAATTTAAGTTGACATTCTATAAATTATTGTAACTTCTTTTTCCGAAATAACAGAAGTGGTTGAAACACCCTTATTATGCCTCATATGAAACTTGAAAACCTTAATAGAAAAAAACTTGAGGATACCTTTACTGGCCTTTTTCTCCTAGGCAAAATAGGACACACTGTTCAAGCAATTGTAGTTGAAATATTTGTAGAACTGTGGGCATGCAGCTTTTCCTAAAGTCCTTGGGAAATCTTGCATTTGATTTTTCTTTTCCGAAGTCTGCAATATGTGCCTAAAAGTGAAACTTCCTTCTCTCTCTTAACAAAAGACAAAAACAAATAGGCTTTACCAGTTAAGTTCTTGGAATATGTTCTTAAATTTAAGATTGTAAAGGTGAAGCTTGTAGCCATACCTTTTACTTAAAAAGTTTCTTTGAGTTACATAAGCATTAGTTAATCACTTCAGTAAACCAGATATGGTTTTTATGAGTTTTCATAAGATAGTAAAGCCTTGCTGTTACAGGAATGAGGGTGAAGGAATTAGGGATTTGTGTACGGCCGCCCCTAATGGTGTGGGAGTAGGGGCTTTGAATGGGGTGAAATATTTTTCCTCCTGATAGTTAATGCATGTGCTAATCATGTACCTTATAAGGTTTGACAACTTCCAAAAGAGCTGTCCTATTGTTTTAATGTCATACAATGTTGGATGTTAAATTTTCAAATTAAGGTTCCTTGATTTAGCACGAGATAGTACCGAGGGGAATAAGAATGGTGGTTAGATGGGAGATGAATTAGGGTCTTCCTCCCTTTGTCCATTCACTGCCATAGCTGCTTGAGCCGTACTATGGCCTTATGATTGTGACTTTCTTAGCTAAATTTTGTGTCTTTTGTAATTGAAATCATTTCCATGCTAAAAAGTAAAGGGAAAATAAATATTAGTGGCTTCGATGAGCTAGAGTGCCTAAAGAGAGGCTGAATGTGTGGGACTTCTCTCCTCCTCATCTCCTGCTTCCCCCGAAAAAATAGTTCAAAATTTTTATTTCCTACATTCCCTAGGGTCCTGCAGATCTACAGGAGGTCAATATTCAGGGGCTGAAGGAGGATTATCGCTTGCTGAGCTCTGGTTTTTCGGCCTGATGAATGATGAATTTGTAGTGGCCATATAAAAGGACCTTGGTATACCCCAATAGTTTCTAGTTCAATCTGTCTGAAAATCTTTTGGACCATTACTTTGTGTTTGCTTTAAAAGAATAACAATCACACCTTTTGGACCCAGGAGAAAGAACTCTAATGATTTAAGTTGTAGCCTGTAACAGTTTAATACCAAAGGATGCCCTTATTCAAATGTGTGGTGTAGAAAGACCTGGTTAATTAGATGCAGGTGTTCCTAGTATACGATGAGCTCCTTCACTAAAAAATTGTCATGTATAAATGATGTTATTTTACTTTCGTCAAACTTGCTATTGAGTAAATGCAGAATGTTGCCTTTTGTTTATTATCTTTCTCCGAGTTTTACCTGGTTTCTTGAATCAATGTTATATATTACTCTGGAAAGTTGTCCAGATACTGAGATTGCTCAATCTTCTGTTCATGAATTTTCCAGGAATCGCAGCATAGGAGATCTGAAGATTCTTCGAAGTGCCTTAAGAAAATTAAGTGGGCTGTGAATGTTAATCCATATTCCACTTAATATGCATTTCAGCTATAGCTGATCATATTGAGCTAACGAGGGGCCTGTCTGGAAAAAGTATACATATTGAGAAGAGACAAAGCAGTTTTTAAAGGGGTTTTGTGTTATAAATTGAGGTTTCAATTTTTCGAATTTAGGCTCGTGTATCAGCATTTAATCAAGATGTATATCCGATTATACTTGACACCGTCCACTACAGTTGATGTGTGTTGTTCATCCTCAACAAAGCGGAGTATCAATTGGACTATGTCAAGAGGTAGAGTTTTTTTTGAACTTTTTTGTCCAGTTTAGTAACTGGCAAAGCTGCTGTTGTTTGTTCTTGTAGTTCTTTTATCAGGTATTTGTTTTTTTTTCTGAGACTGTATTCGACATCTTTTTTATATACCAGTGTGTAACAACAGGGATACCAACCAAAAAATAAGTACTGAATTTTCTGATTTATTCTCCTTGCAGATTTGTATAAGCTCTAAGTTTTAATCTTTATATTGTGTAAGCAACTATGTTGCAGTTGAAATAGATTTTTCATTTTCTATCTTTATTATGGTTTTATAGCTCATCCATTTTGCTTTAGCTTACTTTTAATTTTATAAATATAATATTTGAGAATTATATTAAAATTGTTTTAGATTGTCCAATAATTTAGATTTTATTGTTTATTGTTTGTAAAGAATAATAGTTCTCTAATTTATGAAGTTATGTCTTTTTTTCTTCTTCTTTGGTATGCATGAAGGTTAGGTTAGTTTATTTTTCTTTCTTTATTGTTTTAGTTAATTGTTGGTTTAGTTTTATGGTCTTTCAAAATTAATGTATTGTTTTGTTATCAACTAATTATAAGAGTAAACATAATAATTTGAAGTCTGATATTTAGAAAGTTAAATTTTGGTATGTGTAAGCATGCGACTTATCACTTCTATAGTACTCCCTCCGTCTAACTATTGGTCTAACAATAGTTGTCCATTATATTATTTTGGAATGTCCAACAATATTTGTCAATTTTATGAAATTAATGGATAATTTTACACTTAGTTCCTAATTTACTCTTATCATTAACTATAACTATTTTTCTATTACATTTTTCAAGACATTGTATTTATTATATTCGAATGGTGATACAGTAAAATTATCTTTTTGTTTATAGTTTCTTAAAAAATGTGCAAAGTCAATAGTGAACAAATATTATTGGACAGAGGAAGTACAAATAATGTTGTTTAATTTATCTAATTTACTATTTAAAAAAACGTGATTTTTCAACGAATTCACCCATTGATGTTTGGGACTTTTGATGAAAAGTTTGTTGAAAATGTATTTGACGGGCCAGTTTTTGATGAAATTCATGATATATATGGAATTATATTTATTTTTAGAAATAATGACACCTTTAATATAACATTTTTCAGGGGTATTACGGGAAAAGTATAGTAATTTCTAATTCTACCGTCAATTACCATTGTAAGGTTTAATATTTATTTGATCATACTCGAAGAAAATCCTATGTCCGTCACTAATTGCCATGAATGATTTCAATATTCTTATTTGGTAGGATCATGAGTGTAATTTTTATTTCTTATATACTAGTTAGATAATAACCTTTTCAATACAAATATATGCATGTGAGTATTACTGAAAGAGAAGGTTGAGTTAAATTCTAGGAATTAAATAATTGGAATAACTACAATGTGAAATCTCGAGCAACAATTATTGTGAAGAACAATAATAAGCATGAGAGACACCAGAGATTCCACATTACTAGCAAGAATAGTGTCACAATATCCTCGGGCAGTGGCACAACTAGAAATTTCACGAAGAGTGTCCAAGTGTTATACAAATAAACTTTATTTTGGACAAATGGGTGAACCATATTTTTTAAAAATTAAATAATATATTATTGTAATTGACTTTTCTAATAATTGGATTCGTCAAAATTATAAAATCAAAATGCATAATATTTAGCTCTAATGAATTCATATCTAATTTAGTATGAAGTGAACATATGGAATAAAAGAAGAAGAATGATAGCGAGAAGAGAGTTTTGCCTAGAAAGAAATCATTTTTAGGCTTTAACATTTCATCGACTCCTAGCAACAACAATGATAACAATGAGACATGAAGAAAGGAGAGCAACATCAGAAGATGATTTTTTGCAAAACAATCCTTGTCAATATTTTTGCTTTCCATTTTAGGTATAAATTTTAAGTTTTATTTAAATATTTAATGTATGTAAAGAAAATCCAAAAGATAAATCAGGTGAGAATTCAATTGGCTATTGATACTTTATTCCTTTTAGAGATTATTAAGAGAAATTAAATCTCTTTGCGACTTTCTAATTGAATTAAAAATAAGACATTTTAAAATAAAAAAACAGTTTAAAAGTAACAAAAACAAGTAAAATAGTTATAGCGATCAAGAATTGATCTTGTGCACATGGATAACTTAACTCTAATTTTAGGCATTGGACCACTGAACTAAGTCACCAGCTTATTTTTAGGGTGTCCAAAATTATATTTATCCACATATTAAGTAGCATTTTGCCTACATACACAATATAATTTTCATCGAAAAATGTCCAATTGGACACCCTCGACACACTGTAGCTCCACCCCTATCCTCGAAAATATGAACTATATATTTGACTTTGATAGGACGAAGAAGGAGAGACATGAAGAAGAAAAGAGATTTTAAGGGTAGAAAGGCTTCAAAAGCTATTTTTTTTTCAAGTTGGTGTTAATTTATCATATTTTTAGTAACTAAAAACATCATTAACCAATCTAATTATATGAAAGTTGTCATAATGCAAGTTGTTACGCAACCCCACTTAACTTGTCTTCAATTACCTCGCGGCTTCACATGAATTTGTTAGGCTTACTTGTGACTAGTTACTATATATAATCAGTACTTCATCTGTTTGATGAGTTACCTGCTTTGAATTTGCACAAAGTTTTTAAAAAAAATAGATTTTTGAATTTTGTAGTATAAAATTAAAGATTTGCCAAATGTACCAAAATAATTTTTAATCTTGTGGTTTTTTAGATTCTGTTTGACATAACTGCTAAAAATTGTTTGATTCTAGAAGTGTTTTACAAAAAATAATAATAATGTTTTTGACAAATTCATTTGAAAAGTGCTTTTGATAAGCAATTTGTGTTTGACTATCTTTTAAAAAAAAGTGTTTTTGAGAGTCAAATTACGAAAAATGGCAAGTATCAATGTACCTTTAAGATTATTTTGTAGAGATAAACTATTTTAAATATCTAATACATAACTTTAATTAAGAATTTAATTAAATTAAAATGTACATATTCATTAATCAATATTATACATAGATAAATAAATAAATAAAATATTAATATAATGTTAACATGATGAGTTAAATATAATTAAAAATATCAAACAAAACAAATTTAAATACTATTATTACCTATTTCTAATAATACGTAAAATAATATATAAAATATAAATAATAATATATAAACATAAATAAAATAAAAAGTTTATCATATAAAAATAAAAAATAAAATTCTTGCATGAAACTTAACAAAACTTATATTGGTAAAATGTAAATAATAAGAGATATATTGGTAAAATGTAAATATGTAAGGGATATTTTAATCTTCAAAAAAATAATTTTGCTTCTTTAAAAAAACAATTTTTTTTAGTTTCTTCCCAATAGTAGAAAAACTTATTCTGAAGCACCGTTTATGTATTTGAATATTTAATCTTCAAAAGCTTTCAAAACATCGTTATAATTCTTGTATTTTCTGTATAAACTTTTGTTAACTCGAATTATCAAATTTGCACATTCTTGCCAACTTAAATATAGACCTTATTTTTTATCTTTAAAAATAATATAGACGTACTTGTCCATGAAATGAAAATTATGAATGAAGATTGTGGAATTTTGGAAGGGTGGTTTGAGTTCTGCTGAAGGAGGAAAATTGATTCCAATTCGAAAATTCATCCACCACCCTTATTTTTTGACCTAATCAAAACTTAAATAGGAAATAATTATACAATGAGCTCAAATTGTGGGTTTGAGACTATAACCCAAAATTGTTGGTTAAATAAAATATATGTGTACATAATTATTATTTGTATTTAACTGTAATTCTAAACTATGCTAAAACACCAAAGTGGATTAATAAAAGTAATAAATAACATAAATATTAAAAAATGTAATGAACGTATTCAATGACGTGTACTAAAAAATTACTTTAATTTTTCGTAAATATTTAATGAACAAACATATCACATCACTATTTTTATGGTATCAGAGCATGATTAAAATTACTTTAATTTTGCTCTGATACCATAATGAAACGACCCCAAAAATGTCCGAAAATGTGCTTCGAAAACACCAATAATTGTAATTTCCATATATCTCAAAATTTGTGCATGATTTCGGAATTTTGACTTCATATTCTAATTCATGGGGTCAAATTGAGTGAGAAATGGGTCTAACACGAATTTTAGAGCAACCGTATCAAAATTCAAAAATCGCAAAAAATACGATTTGGAGGGTCAACTTCAAAGGGGCATATCTCTTAGCACACAAGGAACTGGAAGGGCCACAACCTATTAAATTAAATCTCTTTGAGTTAGCTTTCCAACGCACTTGGTTTCACCTCATTCCGAGTTAGGATGAGGGAGTTATGACTATTTTCGTAAAACTTGTCTGTGCAGATTTGCAATTTCCAGTGAGCTATTTTTTCTTTTTTGAGGCTAAGTGTTGGGGACGTTTTTTATAAAAAGGGGATATGTCCCATACTTAGTAATTTTTAACATCAAAAACACTCTCTAAGCCCTCTCCAAAATTTCACCAAGATCCTCAACCAAATTCAAACATCTCAAGCTCTAATTCCGAATTCAAGACTCAATCTCAAGCTTCAATTCTCCATTCCAATCTTCATCAAGGATTCTCCAAAGTTGAGGTATGTGGGTTTGATTGTGGAAACCTTCCTTTCCACAAGTCCAACCATTTATCCTCTATTTCTACTTCAAGTTTATAGGTTCTTATGGTTATTTATGAACTCTTGAAGTATGTAATTACTACTACACATCCTATTATGGTCTATTTTGCATATTATCATGAAATGAAATTATTATGTGATGTTTATGGTTTTCATGCTTCCACGATCAAATTATGAATGTTGATATATATATATATGTATGTTGTTGGTGGGCTGATTTATATGGATTTTGGAATTGGTTGGACTTAGTACTCTTGAAATACATGATTTTATTTACATGAACAGTAGCCCACCATGTGTTTGATAAAATGCTCATTTATAGAATTCTTAGGAAATGGAAGGTCCAATGTACGTCCTATGAGTCGGATGGTTATATAATTACTGAAATGATGATGAAATGGACACATGTATATGGTTTTCTCTATATAAGTGTTGTGAGTCGACCAAGCCTAGCTCGGGGGGTTGTAGGCCCGGGTAACCGTATCAAGGGGTTAGTACCTTGGTTGCCTAGTACGGGGGTAGTAGGCCCGTATAACCATATCAAGGGGTTTGTACCTTGGTCCCTAGCTCAGGGGGTGGTATGCTCGGGTAACCACATTAAGGGGTTTGTACCTCTTTCGCCTCTCCAAGGGGGTGGTAGCGTTGGAAATATTATATTTATGGTCACTCGCCACACATGTACTACGCCTCACTAAATATGATTTTTTTATGTAAGCATAATTATACATATCATCTCATTAATATGCTACCTATCGGGTATGATTATGCATTTTGCCTATGATGTCCATCTATTGTTACATTGCATTGAATCCCATATACTTAGTACATTCAAACGTACTAATGCATACTCTATGCCTATATGATGTCACCATGTAGGGACCGGAGCACCGCTTGACCATCCTCCTCCGCGTGGCTAATACGATTTTCTATCGAGGTTATTGGTGAATCCTCCATTCTTGAGACGTTGCTTATGATCTCTTGCTATGTATAATACTTTTCGTTTTTAGTTATGTGTTGACTATGAGGGTGAGCCCGGTAGTTTGTTTTGGCCCCCGCTAAGTAACCATGTTTAGAGGTGGTGTTAGACAAGTTGTGCATTATGTTTGAGCTTGACTCATCTATGGTATTTATGTATCATTCTCTTTTTCTCTTGCTCCTTTAGTCCCGACTTCCCCTTGATTATGTTTATCGCTTATGGTCATTTTAATTGCTTCCACGACCAAGAATGTGTAATGATATGCTATGAGGCTTGTTTGGGGTTCCTTCGGGTTCCCTATTCGCCGGTCACGTCTAGCCCCTAGCCTTGGGTCGTGACACATAAATAAAGTGATGTGACATGCTTGTCTATTTATAACGTTTTAAATAGAATGATTGTTTGACTTTTTACTATTTACGCTGCAACAACATTCGTTTATAATCACTAAACATTTATTTTTTATACTCTTAAATAGGATTGGTAGGGGGATCGGGTCGGCCCACCCCGCCCCGCGATCGATTTGAGAATCGCCTCGCCGGACTCGGTCCTATTTATTCTCGCGGGTTGGGGGGATTACGGGTTAGGGGCCGGTTCAACCTTTGGTCCCAGTCGACCCGGCCCGTCTGATCCATCCAGTTTTCGCAAGATTTCCTTTATTTTTATTTTTTTTAATTATTTGAATTATATCCGTTGGGGACCGTTGGGGCAACGACTAGTGCCCCCCCTCCCCCACCCCAAACAAATTTATTTCACTTTTTCACTTCCCCAACACCCCCTACTATTAGTTTTTTAATTTAAACTCTCAAGTTATCATAAATAAACTTTAATTCATTTTTAATAGGGAAAAAGGATGGATTTACCCCCGAACTTTAATAAATAGTACGTATATGCCTTCCGTTATACTTTGCGTCCACATATGCCCCTACCGTCCAATTATAGGTGCACATATACCCGTCTCACTATGGGACCCCTAATTTCTTACACGAATGATTAAAGTAAGTTAGTCACATTAGGATTAAAATAGGTACGTTAGTTAATTAAGTCACATTGAGTTAAGAAAGTCAATTAATAAGCATAAATAAGTAAGTTAAGTAAATCACATTAGGATTAAAGTAATTAGTCACATTAGGATTAAAGTAGGTAAGTTAGTTAATTAAGACACATTGACTAAGTTAAGAAAATCATATTAGTTAAGTAAGTCACATTTGGATTAGTAAGCACATTAGGATTAAGTAAGTCAATTAGTTAAGTAAGTCACATTTAGATTAAGTAAGTTAGTCACATAAAGTTAGTTAGTCACCTTAGGATTAAAGTAGGTAAGTTAGTTAATTAAGTCAAATTGAGTTAAGAATTTCAATTAGTAACATTGAGTATTATCTCTTATTAACTCAAAGTGGTTCACAATAAACAATTAAAGAAGCATTATCTCTTATTAACTCAAAGTGGTCCACAACATAAAGGCATGAATACAAACAAAAAATTTCTACAAAAAATAAAGTAGTGGAATAAAGTAGACTAAGTAATGGAATAAAATAGACCAGGTCAAGGGGTATATGTGTACGTATAATTGGACGTTAGGGGCATATGTGGATACAAAGTATAACGGAGGGCATATACGTACCATTTATTAAAGTTCGAGGGTAAATCCGTCCCTTTTTCCTTTTTAATATTATAAATACTCCTCTATCCCTTATTATTTCTTACAAATCATATATTCTCTCATCTATTTCTATATCCTCTCAATCTTAAGTCTTAATTTTTTATTCCATTTAAGTCTCATATTATTATAATACATATATTTTAATTCTAAATTTTCATATTATATCATAATAAATATAATTCTCATATTTGCTATCAAATATTGGAGTTCCAAATTACAAGTTATAACAAACTACAAGCTTCAAGAATCGGTTATAACGTCTGTTATTAACTTAAATATATACCTTGTTTTTTTATCCTTAAAACAACATAGTCATCGTACTTGCTTATTAAATTAAATTATGAGATGTTTAAAAGAAAGAAGAATTGAGAAGACAAAAAATTTGGAACAAATATAATGATCTCTATATAGTATTTGAGTTGATATAAAACTTTTTGAAAAGTGTGATTTGAACTAAAAAAATTAGCCAGTATACTAAGTTGAAAAAGATTATAGGTTTAAGGTTATTCAAAGTGATTTAAATTGTAAAAGAAAAAATAATTTCAATGAAAAGATAGTGATTTCACGTTAGAGAATATTTTTGGTAAAAAAAAGAAATGAAGTTACACTAACATTATTCACAGCCACCTGTAATTACGATCTTACACAAAAAAAGTAAGGTCATGTAATTCGTGTCAAAAATTCATCGTGCCAAATATATTTTTTAGTAAAGATTTAATGAAAAACATGTCACATCACTTTTTTTGTGGTATCAGAGCATGATTAAAATTGCTTTAATTTTGCTCTGATACCATAAATAGAATAATGTGACATGTTTGTCCATTTATAATTCGTTTTAAATAAAATGATCTTTTTTCTTTTTAGTAATTTTTTTCACATAGTATTTTTTTCAATTTATTGATTGTAGAAAATGCACTATTAGTGATAGCCTGTGATGAATTTTTTAAATTATTTCTTGATTCAATCTACGATGCATATATTATAACAATGAAAATTATCTTGCCAATGTCATTATTTGGTGTGATGTGCAACTTATTAAAAATGAAATGTATATCTATTTTAATGACCTCAAGCTTGACAATGTCTTGACATTGATATTTACTACAAAAATAATAAAAGGAAATACTTAGTGAATATAGTTTTAACGCAAGGATGATTCTCTATATATTTCAATTTCAATAATTTCGCGTCTTTCAACTATAAGTTCAATATATAACTTATGTAACATATTTGGTAGTGTTTTTCATGAACATATCATGTTGTGCATGCATGACTGTAGGTGCAAGATTTTGGAATCAATGTCCAAGAGTGACATTTTTGCTTTGCCAAAATATTTCATTGACCATTCGTATGTTTTATTATTGTAACGACCCTAAAAACGAACTAGTGAAACTAGAGCCTCACATGTGAGTTTGGAGTTGAGAACTTGATGAAATGATGAGAAATGACCGTGACGTCCGGAAACTAGTCATTTGAACTAGTGAGTTGTAAGGATCAACTTTAAATGGTCATATCTTTTAGCTAAAAATGAATTAGGTGGACCTTTACCTATCCAATTAAAGGTCTCTGAGTCCTCTTTCCAACGCCACCGAGTTTGCCCAATTCCGACCTTGGAGTAAAAAGTTATGCCCGAAATAGTGAAACACTGTCCAAAAAGACTAGTTTAGACGGGTTTAGTGAACACTTTTAAGTTTAACTTTGTGGGTCCTTAATTCTTTTCCTAAGTTGAGTTCCTATTATTCTTTGCTTTTCCTAGCAATTATAAAGCCTCTTTTCGACCAAAATTCATTCATTTAAGTCACTCCAATTAGAATAAAGAAAGAAATCCACCTCCTCTCAAATATCTTTTTCTACAATCCTTCATTAAAGAAGGTCAAGAACTAGGAGCTAGGGTTTGACGATTTTAAGGTGGTTCTTTCTCAAATTGCTTGGGGATTCTTAGTTAAGGTATGGAGACTCTTTATCTTTGATTCCTTTTTCAATCAAAGAGCTAATTTAAAGTATTTTCAAAGTTCTTCAAAAATCCTAAATTCCTAATTTCGATTCTAGCATGGGTTCTTGCATAAAAAAAGGTTTTAAATGATGATTTATATTGTTATTAATGATTATTAATGGTTTTTAGAAAGAAATTCCCATGAACCCATGTTTTTCTCAAATTCTCTAAATTTCACCATAAAGTGGGTGTATTGATTTTGATTAGATGATTATAGAATTGTGTTTAGTATGGTATGTGTTGTTCATATATGGTATTATATATGTCGAATTGTGAAGAATTGATGTTGAATTGAAGGATATGAGATTTGAGCCTTGAATGGGTAAATAGTGAATCGATCAACATGTTGATTATTTGATTATGTTTAGCTTGTATTGTATAGCTAAATTCTACTATTATCTATGTTATTCGATTGTGATATTATGGAGAATTAAGGATGTTGATTGTCGCTTTATAAGGATGGTATATTGACCTATTTTATGATTAAAATTACTTTAATTTTGCTCTGATACCATAATGAAACGACCTCAAAAATATCCGAAAATGTGTTTCGGAAACACTTATAATTGTAATTACCATATATTTCAAAATCTGTGCATGATTTCGGAAATTTGACTTCATATTCTTATTCATGGGATCAAATTGAGTGGGGAATGGGTCTAACCCGAATTTTAGAGCAACCGTATCAAAATTCAAAAATCGCAAAAAATACGATTTGGAGGGTCAACTTCAAAGGGGCATATCTCTTAGTACACAAGGAACTGGAAGGGCCACAACCTATTAAATTAAATCTCTTTGAGTTAGCTTTCCAACGCACTTGGTTTCACCTCATTCCGAGTTAGGATGAGGGAGTTATGACTATTTTCGTAAAACTTGTCTGTGCAGATTTGCAATTTCCAGTGAGCTATTTTTTCTTTTTTGAGGCTAAGTGTTGGGGACGTTTTTTATAAAAAGGGGATATGTCCCATACTTAGTAATTTTTAACATCAAAAACACTCTCTAAGCCCTCTCCAAAATTTCACCAAGATCCTCAACCAAATTCAAACATCTCAAGCTCTAATTCCGAATTCAAGACTCAATCTCAAGCTTCAATTCTCCATTCCAATCTTCATCAAGGATTCTCCAAAGTTGAGGTATGTGGGTTTGATTGTGGAAACCTTCCTTTCCACAAGTCCAACCATTTATCCTCTATTTCTACTTCAAGTTTATAGGTTCTTATGGTTATTTATGAACTCTTGAAGTATGTAATTACTACTACACATCCTATTATGGTCTATTTTGCATATTATCATGAAATGAAATTATTATGTGATGTTTATGGTTTTCATGCTTCCACGATCAAATTATGAATGTTGATATATATATATATGTATGTTGTTGGTGGGCTGATTTATATGGATTTTGGAATTGGTTGGACTTAGTACTCTTGAAATACATGATTTTATTTACATGAACAGTAGCCCACCATGTGTTTGATAAAATGCTCATTTATAGAATTCTTAGGAAATGGAAGGTCTAATGTACGTCCTATGAGTCGGATAGTTATATAATTACTGAAATGATGATGAAATGGACACATGTATATGATTTTCTCTATATTAGTGTTGTGAGTCGACCAAGCCTAGCTCGGGGGGGTTGTAGGCCCGGGTAACCGTATCGAGGGGTTGGTACCTTGGTTGCCTAGTACGGGAGTAGTAGGTCCGTATAACCATATCGAGGGGTTTGTACCTTGGTCCCTAGTTCGGGGGGTGGTATGCCCGGGTAACCACATTGAGGGGTTTGTACCTCTTTCGCCTCTCCAAGGGGGTGGTAGGCCTTGGAAAAACTATATTGATGGTCACTCGCTACACATGTACTACGCCCCACTATTTTTTTTTATTTTTTATGTAAGCATAATTATACATATCATCTCATTAATATGCTATCTATCGGGTATGATTATGCATTTTGCCTATGATGTCCATCTATTGTTACATTGCATTGCATCCCATATACTTAGTACATTCAAACGTACTAATGCATACTCTATGCCTACATGATGTCACCATGTAGGGACCGGAGCACCGCTTGACCATCCTCCTCTGCGTGGCTAATATGATTTTCTATCGAGGTTATTGGTGAGTCCTCCATTCCGGGGACGTTGCTTATGATCTCTTGCTATGTATAAGACTTTTCGTTTTTAGTTATGTGTTGACTATGAGGGTGAGCCCGATAGTTTGTCTTGGCCCCCGCTAAGTAACCATGTTTAGAGGTGGTGTTAGACAAGTTGTGTATTATGTTTGAGCTTGACTCATCTATGGTATTTATGTATCATTCTCTTTTTCTCTTGCTCCTTTAGTCCCGACTTCCCCTTGATTATGCTTATCGCTTATGGTCATTTTAATTGCTTCCGCGACCAAGGATGTGTAATGATATGCTATGAGGCTTGTTTAGGGTTCCTTCGGGTTCCCTAATCGCTGGTCACGTCTAGGCCTTAGGCTTGGGTCATGACACATAAATAAAGTGATGTGACATGTTTGTTTATTTATAACGGTTTAAATAGAATGATTGTTTGACCTTTTACTATTTACGTTGCAACAACATTCGTTTATAATCACTAAACATTTATTTTTTATTCTCTTAAATAGGATTGGTAGGGGAATCGGGTCGGCCCGCCCCGCGATTGAATCGAGAATCGCCTCGCCGGACTCAGTCCTATCTATTCTCACGGGTTGGGGGGATTACGCGTTAGGGGCCGGTTCAACCTTTGGTCCTGGTCGACCCGGCTCGTCTGAACCGGCCAGTTTTCGCAAGATTCCCTTTATTTTTATTTTTTTTAATTATTTGAATTGTATCAATTGGGGACCGTTGGGGCAACGACTAGTGCCCTCCCCCCCTCCCCCCCCCCCCCTCCAAAAAAAAAACAAATTTATTCCACTTTTTCACTTCCCCAACATTCCCTACTTTGAGTTTTTTAATTTAAACTCTCAAGTTATCATAAATAAACTTTAATTCATTTTTAATAGGGAAAAATGATGGATTTACCCCCGAACTTTAATAAATGGTACGTATATGCCCTCCGTTATACTTTGCGTCTACATATGCCCCTAGCGTCCAATTATAGGTACACATATACCCCTCTTACTAAGGGACCCCTAATTTCTTACACGAATGATTAAAGTAAGTTAGTCACATAAGGATTAAAGTAGGTAAGTTAGTTAATTAAGTCACATTGAGTTAAGAAAGTCAATTAGTAAGCATAAATAAGTAAGTTAAGTAAGTCACATTAGGATTAAAGTAAGTTAGTCACATTAGGATTAAAGTAGGTAAGTTAGTTAATTAAGTCACATTGAGTAAGTTAAGAAAATCATATTAGTTAAGTAAGTCACATTAGGATTAAGTAAGTCAATTAGTTAAGTAAGTCACATTTGGATTAAGTAAGTTAGTGGCATAAAGTAAGTTAGTCACATTAGGATTAAAGTAGGTAAGTTAGTTAATTAAGTCACATTGAGTTAAGAATTTCAATTAGTAACATTGAGTTTTATCTCTTATTAACTCAAAGTGGTTCACAATTAACAATTAAAGAAACATTATCTCTTATTAACTCAAAGTGGTCCACAACATAAAGACATGAATACAAACAAAAAATTCCAACAAAAAATAAAGTAGTGGAATAAAGTAGACAAAGTAATGGAATAAAAAAAACCAAGTCAAGGGGTATATGTGTACGTATAATTGGACGGTAGGGGCATATGTGGATGCAAAGTATAACGGAGGGCATATACGTATCATTTATTAAAGTTCGAGGGTAAATCCGTCCCTTTTCCCTTTTTAATATTATAAATACTCCTCTATCCCTTATTATTTCTTACAAAATCATCTATTCTCTCATCTATTTTTATATCCTCTCAATCTTAAGTCTTAATTTTTTATTCCATTTAAATCTCATATTATTATAATACATATATTTTAATTCTAAATTTTCATATTATATCATAATAAATATAATTCTCATATTTGCTATCAAATATTGGAGTTCCAAATTACAAGTTATAACAAACTACAAGCTTCAAGAATCGGTTATAACGTCTGTTATTAACTTGAATATATACCTTGTTTTTTTATCCTTAAAACAACATAGTCATCGTACTTGCCCATTAAATTAAATTATGAGATGTTCAAAAGAAAGAAGAATTGAGAAGACAAAAAATTTGGAACAAATATAATGATCTCCATAGAGTATTTTAGTTGATATAACTTTTTGAAAAGTGTTATTTGAACTAAAAAAATTGGCCAGTATACTAAGTTGAAAAAGATTATAGGTTTAAGGTTATTCAAAGTGATTTAAATTATAAAAGAAAAAATAATTTCAATGAAAAGATAGTGATTTCACGTTAGAGAATATTTTTGGTAAAAAAAAGAAATGAATTTACACTAACATCCTTTACAGCCACCTGTAATTACGATCTTACACCAAAAAAGTAAGGTCATGTAATTCGTGTCAAAAATTCATCGTGCCATATATATTTAATGAAAAACATGTCACATCACTTTTTTGTGGTATTAGAGCATGATTAAAATTGCTTTAATTTTTCTCTAATACCATAAATAGAATGATGTGACATGTTTGTCCATTTATAATTCGTTTTAAATAAAATGATCTTTTTTCTTTTTAGTAATTTTTTTCACATAGTATTTTTTTTAATTTATTGATTGTAGAAAATGCACTATTAGTGATAGCCTGTGATGAATTTTTTAAATTATTTCTTGATTCAATCTACGATGCATATATTATAACAATGAAAATTATCTTGCCAATGTCATTATTTGGTGTGATGTGCAACTTATTAAAAATGAAATGTATATCTATTTTAACGACCTCAAGCTTGACAATGTCTTGACATTGATATTTACTACAAAAATAATAAAAGGAAATACTTAGTGAATATAGTTTTAACGCAAGGATGATTCTCTATATATTTCAATTTCAATAATTTCGCGTCTTTCAACTATAAGTTCAATATATAACTTATGTAACATATTTGGTAGTGTTTTTCATGAACATATCATGTTGTGCATGCATGACTGTAGGTGTAAGATTTTGGAATCAATGTCCAAGAGTGACATTTTTGCTTTGCCAAAATATTTCATTGACCATTCGTATGTTTTATTATTGTAACGACCCTAAAAACGAACTAGTGAAACTAGAGCCTCACATGTGAGTTTGGAGTTGAGAACTTGATGAAATGATGAAATGATGAGAAATGACTGTGACGTCCGGAAACTAGTCATTTGAACTAGTGAGTTGTAAGGATCAACTTTAAATGGTCATATCTTTTAGCTAAAAATGAATTAGGTGGACCTTTACCTATCCAATTAAAGGTCTCTGAGTCCTCTTTCCAACGCCACCGAGTTTGCCCAATTCCGACCTTGGAGTAAAAAGTTATGCCCGAAATAGTGAAGCACTGTCCAAAAAGACTAGTTTAGACGAGTTTAGTGAACACTTTTAAGTTTAACTTTGTGGGTCCTTAATTCTTTTCCTAAGTTGAGTTCCTATTATTCTTTGCCTTTCCTAGCAATTATAAATCCCCTTTTCGACCAAAATTCTTTCATTTAAGTCACTCCAATTAGAATAAAGAAAGAAATCCACCTCCTCTCAAATATCTTTCTCTACAATCCTCCATTGAAGAAGGTCAAGAACTAGGAGCTAGGGTTTGACGATTTTAAGGTGGTTCTTTCTCAAATTGCTTGGGGATTCTTAGTTAAGGTATGGAGACTCTTTATCTTTGATTCCTTTTTCAATCAAAGAGCTAATTCAAAGTATTTTCAAAGTTCTTCAAAAATCCTAAATTCCTAATTTCGATTCTAGCATGGGTTCTTGCATAAAAAAAGGTTTTAAATGATGATTTATATTGTTATTAATGATTATTAATGGTTTTTAGAAAGAAATTCCCATGAACCCATGTTTTTCTCAAATTCTCTAAATTTCACCATAAAGTGGGTGTATTGATTTTGATTAGATGATTATAGAATTGTGTTTAGTATGGTATGTGTTGTTCATATATGGTATTATATATGTCGAATTGTGAAGAATTGATGTTGAATTGAAGGATATGAGATTTGAGCCTTGAATGGGCAAATAGTGAATCGGTCCATATGTTGATTATTTGATTATGTTTAGCTTGTATTGTATAGCTAAATTCTACTATTATCTATGTTATTCTATTGTGATATTATGGAGAATTAATGATGTTGATTGTGGCTTGGAAAGAATGGTAAGTTGACCTATTTTATGAATAATGTTGAATTACTAGGGAAATGAGTAATGTTGGTTATGGCTTTGGAGAATGGTAAGATGGTTTGATCTCTTAATATTGCTATAATTGTTATTAGTTGGTTTGATCCACCTTTGGTGGAGGTGGTTATTTGTTGATCTCTTATATGAATGTTATTATATTGTTGTATTATTATACACATATGAGGCTATGTGTAAAGTCCTATATGAAGCTATATGTAAAGTTTTATGTGAAGCTATATGTGAAGGTATGATGTGAATGAGTTTATATGATCTTCTGATGATCCTATGTAAAGTGTATAGCATTGTGATTTAAAGTATGATTTCTCATGATGTATATATGAAATGATGTTGGATTATGAAGTATCCTTAGATGATAATGTTGTGACTTGGCTGGTAGACTAAAGTGTCTCTCCTTGCTACTTAAAGTCTTGAATGCATGAATGTGTGAAGTGGGCTAGAACTAAGAAATGGTGCCCTTTCTATAAATGCTAAAAGAGGAATTCTAGGCAAAGACTTGAATCGGCAGAACTAAGAAATGGTGCCCTTTCATAAGTCTAGCTTTCCTAAGTAAATGTATAACCTTGAAGGATGGGCCTTAGGGCGAAGTTCCCTTCTTGAGTGAGATGATAGACTTAGAGATGGATGGAGCCGGAACGGCATGATAATCCTTATCTAAGAAAGTCAAATGAGCTATCCTTATGAACCTTGATTGACCATAACTAAGAAATGGGGCCTTTCTTGGGAAGAGATACTATGAGTTGGTTGAACTAGAAAAGGAACCCTCTCTAGTACATATGTGAATGAAAATACTCTATGGGAAACAAGGCTAGCACCGAGTGGATGTGGTTAGGATGGTGGCCCTACTTGAGTATGAGACTAGGGCACAATGAACTTTCTTGGACATCCCCTAAACCATGTGCCTACATGGGTTGCTTACTAGTTCTACCTTTGGCAAGTAGAACAACCTCCACGGAGTAGGATAGACTCCGGATTCCATACCTAACTAGTATGGTCTATGTCGGTTATGCCTATTCCCATCATGTGGGATGTGCACTATAGTTATTGGATAGGTTCTACAACGTGTAGGTAGTAGTATGAGATGCTATCTACACATTGCACGAGTAGGCTTTGAAGACACTATTCCCTAAGTCTAACGACTAGTATGTGAAAGTCCCCTTATGTGCTTGAATGTCTCCAAAATGATTTCTTAAAGAATGTTGGTCTATTGATGTTATGTTGTAAATGAAATGTCCTTATCTGAGGTAATCTTGGGGAACACTTAAGTGTGCTTGAAGAGGTTGTATGGGAGGTCACTTCTTGTCTCACTCTCAAGTGTGTCTTAAGGTTATATTAGGTAGAGGTCCTATGGTAATGAGATGACATGTGTTCTTTTAAAGTTAAGCATGGGTTGTATATGGACATATGTTGAGTATATGTATGGTTGGCTATGGTCTTATATGTTAATGTTGACTTGTATTATGTCTCTTATACTTGTAAATGAAAGGTTTTATCAAATGATATGAAAGCATTTACTTCCTTGAAAATGTACTTTTTGACATGTTTTTGCATTGTCTCCATACTTAGTACTTAATTGTGCTAACCCCTTTCTTTCTCTTTTTGGACTAAAGTGTAGGGATTTGGAGATGATGACATGTCATGGCTATTTGATAGGTTTCTAAGTGTTGAAGATGAATATGAAGACTTGGTGAGTCCTCATAGATTCGAGGACAATACCCAGTATGTTCTTTTATGTCTTTTTAGTATTGTTTAAGTTGTGTATGGGATTAGTCCCGAATTTTGTACTCTAAAGTATTAGCTGGTTTTGAGACATCATGTATAAAGTCTAGAAAGTCTTCCGCTTGATATTTTTTTTTTTTAATGAAATGTTTTCTTGGTAAAGAAAGTTTTTAATTCCTTATGGTTTTAGTGTCTATGCGATGAATGAGTGCTAAGAGGCTTGTATTAGACCTCTTCGAGGTCGAGTACGCCGGTTACGACTAGGGAGTGCTCCCGGGTTGTGACAATTATACTCATGTTGTTCCTTTTTAGTTGTTATGATAAAGTTTGACACAATTCTTAAAAGATAAAATTAATAAGGAGTGTTGTTTGACCAATATATTTCTTATTAATTCTTTAATCTTTATCTATATATTCTCAATGACTCTTAATTCTAAAATAATTAATGTTAAAAACAAAGTTGAATTTTTTTTAATTAATTCACTCTTAATTATTTAAACTGACAATTATTTTGAAACATGTATTTTTAATATATATAAATGACAATTAAAAAATAGTGGGTGAAGTATAACATAAACCATTAAATGTAGAGGGTTTGACTCATTTTATTCATACTGTAATGTTGGATTTCTGTCTCTTTTTTTCTGAAATGACATGCTGGCTATATTTTCATTTGGGCACGAGAATTTTTTAACCTTTATCGAGAATTTTTTTTAACTTTATTAAAAAACGATTGATCATGAAATTTCAAATTTAGAAATAAGAACAATTCAATTTTATTTTATTTTTTCACTTTTAATATATATTTTTTTAAAAATTATCCTAAATTTTTATTCTGTAAAATAGCTTAATTTAAATTTTAGTAGTTCATGTTTAAATCACATTTCATGATTATTTTTTTAGGAAAAGTATACTCAAATAATTAAATATTATTTGTAAAAATTATATCAAACACAATTAAAATTTAAAATACTTGCAATAGTATGTAATTGCTTTATGCTCCAATTTTTTGGGCACCCATTTTTCAGAAATAGGTGGTCGGCCACCTAAAATTGACACCAACTTTCACTTAAACATCTTAATTGAACTTTGTTCATTTTAAACTCCCCGAGTTGAGGCTCGCTATGTCATTTTGAAACTTTTTTCACAATCATCAAAAGTATTAAAACACTCTCACTTCATGTGTCAAGTAACGCGTGAATTAAATTAAGACATGCCCAATCTGATGGAATTTTTTTACTTGATTAATATTGTACATGTTTCTTTTGTAACTATTTGAATATTATCGTTTAATTTGTAGATTTATCACAAGTGTGAATTTACATAGTTATGCTGCTAGTATTTAATAAAATATTTTATTCTTCACATTATTTTTATGTTTTAATCAAAGACAACCAGTAATGTATGATGTCTAATAACATAACTGAAGTTTTTCTGAATTCTAACCTAAAAATTTGTTGGAATAGAGTATAAAATTCTTATTGTCCAGGATGTGGCAAACCAAGTTAAATCTCCGAATTATGGTTGAACATACATGTACTTATACTCAGTTATGATGATAAGTTTTCACTTATAAAATTATGTTGTACTGCTTTTATTGATCCTTTGTTTTGCAAATCCTTTTTGCAACATGACAACTTCTTCACCTAGCATAATCTTAGTATGAGAAGTTATATTATGTCATTATCCAGAAATGTTTTCATTAACTAAATTTCATCACCTGAGGTGACTTTCCTCACAAGTATTGTGGCACGATTCAATCCACGATTTACCAAACTTATTTTCCAATTTCTCGGATAGGATGATGTTGAGCCTTCATCTTGTCAGACCATACAAAAATCCACTTCCACAATTATCAGTAGTGGATTTCACTTCTAACCATCTATGGGCCCTTTAGTTGAAATAAGTTATACTTCGAATCAAACATATGGTTCTTTATTGAGCAATCTCACATTTATTAAAACGTTTGTCTCTAAAATTCTTGTTCCCAAATCACTATCCAGGAATGTTCTCATCAACTATATTTCATCACCTGAGGTGACTTTCCTCACAAGTATTGTGGCACAATTCAATCCACGAGTTACCAAACTTGTTTTTTGGTTTCTTAGATAGGATGATATTGAGCCTTCAACAAATCAAACATATGGTTCTTTATTGAACAACCTCACGTTTATCAAAACGTTTGCCTATGGAATTCTTGTTCCCAAATCATATATCTTGCTCGTGGACAACTCCCACTACTTACAACCATATACGTCGCTTGTCTTAGAAGCTCATAAAGAAGGTCTTGAGATTTTTGCATCAGAGTTTGCAAATGATGTACGTTTTGCTTACAATTATAGCTATGATCCCACAAACAGAGTATTTATCCTTCGTTGACAATGAGGTCTTTTCTGTGGATGGAGTACTATCTGACCTAACTGCATCAGTGATAATAGGTAACCATGCATGCTACAATCAGGGGCGAATTTATGTATAAAAATTGAGTCACCGGAACCCGTGGTCATCCGACTAAACTCGATATATTACTTCTATAATTATTAAAGAATATATTAAATTAAAACTTGTGGAACCCGTTCTCAAGATGGCTGGATGGTTCATTGGTATGACTGCGAGATTTCAACACGAAGGTCACAGGTTCAATTTCAGCCAGCCCCAATTCGCTTCAATTTGTTTTTATTAACTAAAAACACATTTTTCATTAAAAAAAAATAACTAAATTCTGAAAGTTCTTAAGTCAAAGTCTTCAAAAGTTTCCTTCCCACCCACTTTCCAAGTTTCAACAATATTTTTCTTCTCTCTTCAAATTTATTTTTTATTTTCGGGAAGTGCTAAATGGCCAGAAAATTTGGCTAGAATTTGGCCTGAAAATTAAAAAAAAACTATAATATTTTTTAATTTTAAAATAAACTGATCTTTTTTCAATTTTTTAGTTAAAATGTATTAAAGTTAAAATGGTAAAAATATTTAAAAAGTTTAAATAACATAGATAAAATATAATTCTGGCCAAATTTTCTGGCCAAAAAGATTTTTTCTTTATTTTTCACACAAAGAAGAAGCTTCAAGTCTCTAACTTCAAGTCGAGAATATAGAGAAATCATCATTGTCAAAGTTTAAGGTAATTTTAGTTTATGATTTCTCTTTTTAATAAACAAACTAACAAATATATATATATCACTTTAATTTTAGGGTTTACATATAAAAAAATCTTGTCATTACTTATAATAGGAAATCATCAATAGCTAAAGAATCGAGTACAATTGTAAACTGATGATATTTTTTGTGGTAATGTAATTTTTATGTATTGCCCGCTTAGTTATTGTTATTATAAATTTTTTGATCTTATCTTTAAAGTAATGTGCACCCGTTTTCTTGAAATCCTGGATTCGCCTCTGGCTACAATTGATGAATAAAAGAAGCTCCGTGTTCGCTCTTACTGTTGTTTTCATAAGTAATTTAGTTGTTCATTCTGATAAATTACTCGACTGTGATAATGATTACGATCTTTCCTCCAAAAAGTAATTACGATTTTACCACCAAAAAGTAAGGTCGTGCCATTTGTGCCAAAAATCCATCGTGTCAAATATATTTTCCGTAAATATTTAATGAACAAACATGTCACATCACTCTTTTTGTGGTATCAGGGCATGGTTAAAATTGCTTTAATTTTGCTCTGATACCATAAATAGAGTAATGTGGCATGTTTGTTCATGTATAATTCGTTTTAAATAGAAGGATCATTTTCCTTTTTATTAATTTTTAAATTCAACTTCAACATAACATGTTTAACACCACAAGGTTAAATATAATTTTGATACATTTGCAAATCTTTAATTTTATACTACAAGTCTCAAAAGTCTATTTTACTTTTTTTTTAACTTTGTGCAAAATCAAAATAGATAACTCATCCAACAAATGGAGTATTTAGTATAGTTACTAGTCACAAGTGCATTATAAATTCATGTGAAACTTGTGGGGCTGCGTATAACAACTTGCATTACTCTAAAAATATGATAAAACAAGTGGAATCTTTAAATCTATCTTCGTAACAACTTGAAAAAAATAGCTTTTGAAGTCTCTCTACCCTTAAAATCCATCTTCTTCTTCCTTCGTATTCTTCCTCATCCTGTCGAATTCAAATATATAGTTCATATTCCTGAGGAAATTGTGACACTATTCTCGCCGGCAATGTGGAATTTTCGGTGTCTCTCATGCTTAGTATTGCTCTTTGTAATAGACGTTGTTGGTCAAAAATCTAAAACTAAATGACTAACACTAAGTGGTAACACAATTCCTTTCATTTACTCACTTTTTAATCATTAACAACATACATATCAGTGTAGTCCCACGGGTGAAGTCTGGAGATAGGAGACAGTGGCGGACCCAGGATTTTCACGAAGTGGGTTCAAGATATAAAAAATAAAATTAAAATGTGGCACCAGGGATTCGAACTTGGGCTGGCTGGGAAAATTGAACCTTTTTCACCACTCTGCCAAGGGTCACACTTGTGTTAGTGGGTTCAAAAGTTAATATAAACATATAAAATTTTAAAAACTGATCAAATATATATAAATATACAGTGTTATTTTTCAACGAAGTGGGTTCATATGAACCCACTTGACCCTTTGTAGGTCCGCCCCTGATAGGAGATGCACCCTTAGTGATAGCGCATGGTGGATTTTCTGGATTATTTCTTGATTCAAGCTACGAGGCATATATTATGGCAATATTGGAAACTAGCTTGCCCAATGTCATTATTTGGTGTGATGTGCAACTCACTAAAAATGAAGTTGATATGTGTTTTCCTGACCTCAAGCTTGACAATACCTCTGACGATGCTTACTGTAAAAATAACAAGAGTAAATACTTAATGAATATAGTTTTAACACAAGGATGGTTCTCTATAGATTTTGATTTTAATGATCTCATGCATGTCACCTCTAAGTTCAATATAAAACCTATTTGGTAGTGTTCTTCACGAATATCATGTTTTGCATGCATGACTGTTGGTGCAAGATTTTAGAATCAATGTCCAAGCATGACAATTTTGCTTTGTCAAAATATCCCTTCGTTGGTTTATCACACTCCCTCTGTTCCTTTTTAATTGTTATGATAAAGTTTGACACAATTCTTAAAAGATAAAATTAATAAGAAGTGTTATTTGATCAATATATTCCTTATTAATTCTTTTACTATATTTTTGTAACTATTTGAGTGTCCTCGTTTGTAAGTTTAACACAAGTGTGAATTGACATAGTTATGCTGCTATTATATAATAAAATATTTTATTCTTTTATGTTTTAATCAAAGACAACCAGTAATATATGATGTTTGATAACGTAACTGAAGTATTTCCGGACAATGAGGCAAGGAGTTTATTTTCGAATCGAAAAATTTGATGGAACAGAATATTCTTACTGTCTAGGATGTAGCAAACCAAGTTAAACATCCGGGATTATGGTTGAACATACATATACTTATATTCAGTTATGATGATAAGTTTCCAATTACAAAGTTATGTTGTCATGCTTTTATTGATCCTTTGTTTCGTAAATCCTTTTTGCAGCACGTCAACTTCTTCACCCAGCATAATCTTAGTATGAGAAATTATATTATATTCATATCTAGGAATGTTCTCATCAACTATATTTCATCACCTGAGGTAACTTTCCTCACAAATATTGTGGCACGATTCAATCCACGAGTTACAAAACTTGTTTTCCTATTTCTCGGACAGGATGATGCTGAGTCTTCAATAAATCAAACATATGGTTCTTTATTGAACGTCACATTTATCAAAACGTCTCTGGAATACTTTTTCCCAAATCTTGTATCTGGCCGGTGGACAACTCCCACTACTTACAACCATATACGTCTCTTGTCTTAGATGCTCATAAAGAATGTCTTGAGATTTTTGCATCGGAGTTTGCAAATGATGTACATTTTGCTTAGAATTACAGCTATGATCCCACATCTGAGTATTTGTCCTTAATTGACAATGACGTCTTTTCTGTGGATGGAGTATTATATGACTTTCCAGTAACTGCATCAGCGACAATAGGTAACCATGCATGCTATAATTGATGAATAACAGAAGCTCCGTGCTCGCTCTAACTGTTGTTTTCATAAGTAATTTAGTCGTTCATTCTGGTAAATTACTTGACTTTGATAGTGATGACTTGTTGAAGGTATCTTCAATGCATTTCAACAATTATATATATTCTGTTTACAAGGCCTGAGTAGTTACAAGGTAACTCCAAAGTTTCTGGAGACTGAAATTGTGCCGGTTTACGACGCTCGGCTACTTACTAACCTTCTATCCTAATCCTCGACCTCAATATACTGACCCCAGTATGTTGAACCTATGCCATGTCCTATCCAATCAATTCCCCCTAGTTCTTTTTCAGCCGTGAGTGGCCATTACTATAAAGTCCAATAACTGGTTTTGAGGTGATCGATAAGCTTCTCCAATCCTTAATTTGAGTATAAAAACAGACATGAAAGGAAAAACAAGTAGTTTTATTTAAGATAAATTGATCAGTGATAGTGATATCAAAGGATAGACCTTGGACACACTAGATTTGTTTTATGTCTGTCATATCAAATCTTATGTTTCCAAGAATGAATCATGTAATCGTTGTCTCTCCTTGCCTTGATAACGGTGGACCACAGTCAAACATAATCGGTAATTCTATGCTAGTTCTACCTTCCCACTAGCAAGGGTTGTAACGGTAATGTGTAAATACATGGTGCATCCACTACAAAAAATTCGCCTTTTAGCCACGCGTGAAACCGTGGCTAAATGGTAGCCAAACCGTGGCTATCACATATTGGCCACGGCCATTTAGCCACGGTCGGCTGCGTGCCAACAGGTTGATAGGCATTCACAGTGATCACATAATTATCACTTGATACAATAAAAAGATTTCCAAATGATTTACGGAACCAGTATACACACAAAACTAGCTATTATAATAATGATCAAAGTTCCAACATTGTTCTACATATAGTCGCAAAAGATAAGAGCAAACCTTGAATATTCATACAAAATACCACAAATACTAGAGTAATGGAAATACTAAAAGTTAAAAGAAACACCATATATATAGTTTGTCTTAAAATATACTAAAGGCTAAGAAGATTAGTTGAAAGTAGGCAAGTCACTACCAAACTTAGCTTATAAAATCCTATGAAGAGTTGCCAACTGATTCTCATTTTGCACAAGCCGATTCTTAGTTTCCTCGAGCATTTATTTGGTCGCCTCAAGTTGTTTTTTGGTCTCTTTATATCCCTTTTCTTTCAAGGTTTCTACATGTTTCTCTAGGTCTCTAACACGTTGATGAGACATATTACTAGAGCTACCAAGATTCACATGACTAATTGAATGCGAGGCATTCCAAAAGCATTTGAAGGGCAAACATTACCATCTAAACCACACACACGATCAGAATGTTCAACTCCATACACTTTTCCAACGACATCCTGAGCTAGTATCTTCATAGGAACACCTGAACTGGCAGCAAGTTCCTGATCTTTAGGTAGATGCTCCGATATCTTATCCTACAAGAAAGGATATTTTCACAATACTAAAAGCAAATAGAACACACCCCAAAGCACTACTACTAACATAAGTTAACATAATTTGTACAAAAAAAATATTAACAAAAGTATTACTACAAGACATCAACTATTTTGACTAAAACTTAAAAAAAAACCACTTTCTAATGTGTAATGAGAGAACCCAAAACAAATTATCACAATTTCAAAGTTATTTGACAAGGAAAGATGAAGAGCATCCTAGGCAGACACATTTGTAGCACAAAGGCAGCTGCTAGAACAAAAAGCTCACTTCTCACCTACATTAGTTATTTTTTATTTTTATTCTTTTATAGCTAGTTGAGTCTTATGCTAGGCTATGGACCAAAGAAAAAAGACAAGAATAAATCAACACCATAATTGAAATTTGAAAATGGACAGGCATATAAATCTTACAACTAAAATCTCATTCACATAATTACCATCCTTCTTCAGTAAAGTTGACAAAATAACCTCACTCCGACACACAAGTCTTTTCAATTTTTGCTCCTGTCATTAATCAAGTATATATAAATAAAAAATAAACATGAAACACATTTCACTTGATACAATAAAATGATTTCCAAATAGAATTCAAGGTTAAGAAACATACCATTTGACGACCTCTCCTTGCATTGCTTTTGCTACCACCGGCATGCGAGACTTTAAGTTTCTTTCTATTTTTTACATTTTGTGCACTTTATTTCTGTAATTATCAAACATAAATTTAATTACATGTAATAGAAGGGCACAATTTCACAAGATGTAGGACACAAGTTCTTAAAGCTATATAAATTGCTTTAACACAGCCAACACCAACAATATTACTTAATGAAAGCAAACAAAAATCAATCTTAAATTTTCAGACTCACAATGGTCTTTATAACATGTTCATTTAGATTGCTCAACATTCATACAACTATATCCTATTTCATAATTGTTGACATCTTAAAAGGAATATCTACTTCCACACAAAGGATGCAATATAAAATTTAAAAGGAAGATATTGGAGCGAGAAAAGAGTTTAAGCTCTAATGATGTTGAAGGGAGAGAGAAAAATCAGACATTGCAAAGCCGAAACAAGAACTTACCAACATATTTGTAGCATTCATTGACATCACATAGGTTTCTTATAAGTAACTAGTAATTTTCAGCCCTTTTTGTCTCTACAAATTTAGCATATAAGTTATAACTTCTAATTCTTATTGTATTTATAGTTGAAGGCATATTTAAATGTACAAAATGAGTTATATTGTGTATGTACAGAACTTAGGAGTTAGAAAGTTTCATATTTCTTCCTTTCCATACTTTTCTGAAGTAAAGTTGTTATGTTGCAGGAGTCCAATGGAGTAGTAGGGTGAATTGCGATGGGCTGAAAACTAATGCAAAGGAAATGTTTCATGGGATGCTATTTACAGAATGACACTTACAAGGATAATTTAACACTTGTGGCAGATGTCTAACTGAGGATATTCCAAAGCCAAGAAGAATAGATGAAGTCCTGATCAAAATGATCCTTCAAAAAGTATATTTGAGAGCCAATTTGAGACCTTAGTCGGCTAGAAAACTAGGAGAACTGAATGTATACCCAACATAAATTGTGTTGAAATTGTTTTTTTTCTAAGAGTCTACATATGCAAGCCTAGAGATTTCGAATGAATATCGAACCTAGTTCTTCTGTTTTTTATTTTTACCTTGAGTTGTAAAGTCCATTTTGGTTATTAATAAAAATTATTTACCCAAAAAGTAAGAGAAAGAAAGAATCAAATTATGAACAACAATTACCTTCATCTTATCCTCATTACAGTGATGCACAAAGGCAATCCAATCAATAGAATCCACATTTTCAGGAGGCTTGGCAAGTAGCTCTTCTTTACTTTTGTTGGGGTAGAAGTTATTACATCGTAAAGATTGCATCACCCATTTCAATCCAATCTCATAATCAAACTCAAAATTCTCCTTCAAATATGTTTGTATTCATAAATCAGTACCTATTGAAAAAGATAACATTATTTGAATGGCAATAAAGTTAGCTAGTTACCTCAATAAGTTGCCATTGTCGTTTTGTTTTTTCATGTGGCATCCTATCCCATCACTCAACTAATATGGGACAAAATACAAACATTTGAGAAAGTTTGCCAAGAAATCTGATCACAAGCAAATTTGAACCATTGTCACTTCCTTTTCCATCACCATTTAGTTCCACCATGATTTTTTAATTTTTTTCAAAAGTTTCAAACTCGATTTGATTGCATCTTTTGAGTAGTAACTTCTGCGGTTGAAGTATCTATCATTTTAACAAGCCATTAACACAAATGAAAAGTAATGATAACAACAAACTAATAATAAAGAATAAAAAGCAACAATCAACTCTAATATGAAATTACTTCTAACCTCTAATGTGGACAAGTAACGACTCATTTTTCACTTGTGAGCTGGCTCCAACAAAACTTGAAGAAGAAATTAAATTTCCATTACCGAGAGTAGGAGTTGTGATATTCTCATTCACAATTTGGTCATCTAGTTGATCAAAATTTAGGGAAATTGTGCTATTGTTGTCAGCATGTCGTCCTCGTAGGCTTTCTAACAATGATTGTGCTCTTACAACTAGAAAACCCAATAAAACTTAAAACAATTAGTAACGTATTTGATCCCAGATAGGCACTGCTCTTTAATTTTTCAAATGTTGGACTTAAATTCCTGTTCCTTATACAGAAACAAACGATAACTAGAACATGGTTTGAAATGCACAGAACAAAAAAAAAAGAGATCTAAACCTGCAAAATTTCACACCTCTCAAGATTTATATATAAGTTTATAGGTTATCGATTTATGGTAATAATTCCTCCAATGTATAATCTTATCTACAAAATTCGTGGTGAAAATATATCCATCAATCTTTCCAGAGGTGTGAGCATGATTTTTCCAACATAAATAAAGTAGGATGTATAACCTACCACTAAAATTTCTATTCTTTACAACATGAAAACCCAATAAAAACACATCAAATTGCAGATTTCAAAAGCTCATAACTTCAATAAACAAAAACTTTATTCAAAACCCTACATTCAATTTTGAGTTTAAATACACTAGATTCCAAAGATTTGTTACTTGAACGAAGAAAACTTACCACATTACACAACTATTTGAAGCGGCTTTTGACAGAAATCGATTTTGAAGAAGAGAGTTGAATTTTGGGCAGAAATCGATTTAGATTTTGGGGGTTGATTTTGGGTGAAGTGAGAGAAAAGAGAGTGAGTAGAGGGAAATAATAGAAAAGGAGGCAAATGAAAAAATAAAGGGAGGGAATGAAATTTTACCCGGCTATTTTAGCCACAGATGTTTAGCCACAGTTCATACAATGTAGAGAATTTTTTATTTTTTAGCTAATTTTGCCACAATTTTTGCGACCGTGGCTAATAAACCGTGGCTAAAAGGCGATTTTTTGATAGTGATCAGGTCTAAAGAACCCGTCGTTAATTAGCTACAAGATCCATCAAGGTCACTCTTACTGAATTTCCTGTTGACCTACAGAAAAGTTTCTGATTATCACATCTGAAGGAGCAAGTGGAGACTACCCGGGTAATTCATGAATGTTTTTCTTTTGAAGTATGATAGTAACATTGACCCTAGAGGTAAAATAAAATGAAGAGTCTCATATCATTATATACATATTTTATTTACATAATTCTTACCACTCAAAGTAAATAAAAATAAATGCCAAAATTCATTAATAATGCTTTCCATTTTTGTGTCATTTATCATATTCGTACTATGTGACAAATGATAATTGGTTTAACGAGATGAATGATAATAGTATATGGATTGTTACGTGAGAATCATATAGATTCGTAATTTTAGGACCTTTTTTGTATTTGTGCGGGAAATAAAGTGAGATTTAAACCCTTTATATCAGGGTGAAGATGTGGACAACTCTCCAATAATTAAGCTACGTACACCTCACATGTCTTTTAAACAATTTAAGTAATGTTATCTCCAACTTAAATTCCAGTCTGTAACAAAGCAAACTTACCAGAATAATCCATTTGATATCATAATCAAATTAAAGCTGATAGAGCTATTTTCGTACCTCATTTCTTTAAGTGGGAAGTATAAGCAAAAGCAAACTACAAACGCAAATAATGCGTATGATATTTATTTAGGGACAATGATTCCTCAATTATTTATAAATTTTAATTTGGATCCTTGTGAAATCTTAAAGAGCACATCTAATCATCAATTAACTGAAATTTTTGTGTGTTTAGACTTGAACTCTTCTTTGAACTATATTATCGTTAATTATGGAACAGTGTTTTCAATAACGTTTTTTGGGGCGAGTCTCGGGGCGGGGCGCACCAAAAACGCACCGGGGCGCAAATGTAAGGCGTAGATCCATAGGGCGTAAGCTCCAAGCGTAAAACGTAAGCCCGGCCCTGGGCGTAAAAATGTATGCTCCGGGCTTTTTTGTTTTTTGTTTTTACTTTTGAACCTTTTTTTGCTTTAAATCATATTCTTATTATTGGTGTAATGATATTTTTCAAATAGTAATTGTAATACTTTTTTTCTTCATTATTGGTGATTAATACCTTTCTCAAATAAAAATCATAATATATATTATATATATATATATATATATATAGGTTATTTAATAAAATTTATTTGTAAATTAATTGAATGTAATAAAATTATAAAATTGAATATACATGAGACTACGCCCCGTAGATTCATAAGACTTACGCCTTGTGTCTCGGAGCTTACTCTCGTCCCGTGACGCATAAAATGTCTCGCCTCATGCCCCCTCCTTTTAAAACACTGATATGGAATAACAACACAAGTTTAACAAAACACATGAGTAACTAAGTGATAAAATGATTAATAATTATATATGTTAAATTTGTGAATATTTACCAGCAAAGGCATCAAATATGCACATACCAATTAACTGGAAAATATTGACAAATAAGAGTACACTTACATGGCCTCATGAGTTGGAGTGGGTTCTCTGCAGTTGACCGGTGATCAAACAAAGAATATATATCTATATCCAGAACAAGCAGCTTTTTACCTTCACAGCATCTGAATAATCACCAATATATCTCACAACAGCTTTTGAACCTAAGCCTACCTCTCTATCCTTAAAATTTGTCTTAGCTTCTTCTTCCTCCATCTTCTTCCTTGGCTGCAAGTGGCAATGTGGAATCTTTGGTGTCTCTCATGCTTGGTATTGCTCTTTGCAATAGATGTTGTTGGTCAAAGATTTCAAACAAAATGGCTAACACTAAGTGGTAACACAATTCTTTTCATTTGCTCACTTTTTTAATTGTTAGTGTAGTACGTCTGGGGATCTTGATAAGTAAGTAACTGAACACAACCTTAGCTTTACAACATTTCGTAGTCGTTATAGTGTTTTTAATTCATTGATTGTAGGAGATGCACCATTAGTGATAGCGCGTGGTGGAGTTTCTGGATTATTTCCTGATTCAAGCTACGAGGCATATACTATGGCAATGGAAACTAGCTTGCCCAATGTCATTAGTTGGTGTGATGTGCAACTCACTAAAGATGGAGTTGGTATCTGTTTTCCAGACCTCAAGCTTGACAATGCCTCTGACATTGATGTTCACTACAAAAATAACAAGAGTGAATACTTAGTGAATAGAGTGTTAATACAAGGATGGTTCTCTGTAGATTTTAATTTCAATGATCTCGCACCTGTCACCTGTAAGGTCAATATAAAACCTATTTGGTAGTTTTCTTCACAAACATATCATGTTGTGCATGCATGACTGTAGGTGTAAAATTTTGGAATCAATGTCCAAGAATGTCATTTTTGCTTTGTCAAAATATCCCTTTGATCCTTTCTATGGTTTATTATACTCCCTCCGTTCCTTTTTAGTTGTTATGATAAAGTTTGACATAATTCTTAAAAGATAAAACTAATAAAGAGTGTTGTTTGACCAATATATTCCTTATTAATTCTTTTACTATATTATTGTAACTATTTGAGTGTCCTCGTTTGTAGGTTTATCACAAGTGTGAATTGATATAGTTATGCTACTAATATTTAATAAAATGTTTTATTCTTCACATGATTTTTATGTTTTAATCAAAGATAACCAGTAATATATGATGTCTAGTAACGTAACTGATGCTTTACCGGACAGTGAGGCAAGGAGTTTATATTCGAACCGAAAAATTTGATGGAACAAAGTATAGAATTCTTACTGTCCAGGATGTGGCAAACCAAGTTAAACCTCCGGGATTATGGTTGAACATACAGGTACTTATATTTAGTTATGATGATAAGTTTTCACTTATAAAGTTGTGTTGTACTGCTTTTACTGATCTTTTGTTTTGCAAATCCTTTTTACAGCATGACAATTTCTTCACCCAACATAATCTTAGTATGAGAAGTTATATTATATCTCTATCCAAGAATGTTCTCATTAACTATATTTCATCACCTGAGGTGACTTTCCTCACAAGTATTGTGGCACGATTCAATCCACGAGTTACAAAACTTGTTTTCCGGTTTCTCGGACAGGATGATGTTGAGCCTTCAATAAATCAAACATATGGTTTCTTATTGAACAACCTCACATTTATCAAAACGTTTGCCTCTGGAATTCTTGTTCCCAAATCTTATATCTGGCCGGTGGACAACTCCCACTACTTGCAACCATATACGTCGCTTGTGTTAGATGCTCATAAAGAAGGTCTTGAGATTTTTGCATCGGAGTTTGCAAATGATGTACATTTTCCTTACAATTTCAGCTATGATCCCACATTTGAGTATTTGTCCTTCATTGACAATGGCGTCTTTTCTGTGGATGGAGTATTGTCTGACTTCCCAGTAACTGCATCAGCGACAATAGGTAACCATGCATGCTACAATTGATGAAATAGATAAGAGAAGCTCCGTGCTCGCTCTTACTGTTGTTTTCATAAGTATTTAGTTGACTGTGATCAATAAGCTTCTCCTATCCTTAATTTGAGTATAAAAACAAACATGAAAGGAAGGAAAAACAAGTAGTTTTATTTAAGATAAATTGATCACTAATAGTGATATCAAAGGGTAGACTTGGACACACTAGATTTGTAAATGTGGTGGATAGTCATAGATGATGGTGATCTCAGGTGCCTCTATAATATCTATCCATTTTATATTCTTCATGTTTTGTGCTATTTTGCTTTAATTTCTATCGGGGTACTCATCATTAATATTCCTATACTTGCTGTAATATTGCAGATTGCTTCGCTCATTTGAACAAGAATGATAAACCTCGAGGTAAGCAACTTGTTTTTGTGACATTGGTGAATGTTGTTTTGCTCAGTATTTTATTCCTGAAATATGAAAATGCAAACCATTATATATCATGCCAAGATTGAAATTTGAATAATACTGTAACACTTAACTACAACCGTGTTATAATTAATGGGTATAAGTCAGAAAACATGTTAAGATAATGATAAAAAATATCTCCTTACAGTTTGTACAAGACATTATATCTCCTCACTCTTTCTGAATTTCCACAGAAAAGTTTCTGATTATCACATCTGAAGGAGCAAGTGGAGATTACCCGGGTTGTACTGATATGGCATATACAAAAGCTGTTTCGGATGGTGCAGATGTCCTCGACTGTCCTGTTCAAATGACAAAGGATGGAATACCCTTCTGCCTGGGTTCTATTAATTTGGTGGATAAGACAACAATTCTTCAATCGCCATTCAGCAATATTACTAATACTGACCCAGTACTCAACATAATTACTGGAATATTCACTTTTAACCTTAATTGGGATGAGATTAAGAGCCTGAAACGTAAGTTGAACCGACTAATTTCTTATGTTTAAACATCTACCTAGCTCCTTAAAGTTATGGATGTCATGAGTTTTCTGGAGGGTAATGTTGTACTTAACATGCTCGCTCTCACTTCTTGTAGCTGCAATATCTAGCCCATGGTCAGGGTTTGGATTGTACCGAAATCCAAAAGCCATAAATGATGGGAGCTTTGTGTCGTTGGTGGATTTCTTGATATATGCAAAAAGTGCCACAACTCTATCTGGTGTCATGATCAGAATAGAGGTGAGTTTATTCATGCAGGTTCTGTACGTTGACATTGTTAATTCCAACAAAAGACATTATGTATCAGCAAACGTAAAGCAACAGTTTTTAGAATTCCCTTTTCTTTGTTAGTCTGTCCCAAGACGACAAAATGTTACATTGAAATAACTTAACTTTAAAATTCTCCTTTTACAATGTCGTCTAAGGTACTTGGTACAGCGGGTGTAAAATATTTAAATAATATGTTGTCGAAATAAATGAGGACATACATCTTTATCTGTGGCACTTGTGCAGAAGGCAGATTACCTGGCAAATCAGGGATTTGGTGTAATTGCTGCTGTTGTTGAAGCCTTGAGGAATACTGGTTACAATAATCAGACATCAAAGAAAGTTATGATCCAATCTAAAGACAGTTCAGTTCTGAAAGAATTTAAGAAAAGAAGCTATGAACTTGTTTATATGATAGATGATAATATCAGGGATATTGAGAGCGCAACTATATCCGAGATCAAGAGCTTTGCTAGTTCAGTAATTTTAACCAAGAATTCTGTTTTCCGGAGTGAGGATGATTTTCTCGTTGGGAAAACAGATGTGGTGCAGAAGCTGCAATCATCAAATCTATCAGTATACGTTCAACGCTTTAACAATGAGTTTGTGTCTCAAGCATGGGATTTTTTCTCAGATTCATCTGTAGAGATAAACAATTATATTGTTGGAGCTGGCATTGATGGTGTTATAACAGATTTCCCTCGCACAGCTGCTACATACAGAAGTAAGTAATTCCTGAATTGAGAAACTGATAAGGACAAGTAGAGATTATATTTTGAAATAACACTGATTTTTTATTTTTTTTTGGCACTTTTATTGAGCTTATATTTGTGTGTTGGGTTATAGGGAACCGTTGTTTGGGTTACAAACACCGATCACTGTATTTTAGCCCCGTTGAAACTGGAGGTCTCCTACAATTCATGTCTCGTCAGTCATTGCCACCAGCGGAACCTCCCAGCCCTATACTTACGGAAAGTGATGTGGTTGAGCCACCTCTACCTCCTGTTGCAAAGATAACCCCTGCAAGCAATGCTGATGCATCTCCAATCGCTCAATCCTCAGTTGTGGCTGGCGTTTTGACATGCTGCCTCACCATTCTGCTTGCTGATCTCAGTTAGACTTGTTAGAGGCGTCATAGAGATGAAGCTATGTAGAGAAATGAGATTATTATCTTGAATTATTGTATTTACTATCCAACTGATCTCTGGTGTACATGATGCCTTGCTCTAATTCAGTTTCAATTGAACAATTCTAGAGACAATTTCTTCTTTTCATATTTCCAGGATACTAGTGCATCTCCAAACTATATTAAGTAGCTAGCCTGTGATTGATCTTCTGGTTTGTAGACATGTTCCCTAGTCTTAATCACAAAATGCAATCAAGTGATTATTGCCCTTTGTTGCTACGAACAACCTAAGGCCTCTTTCACTACTTCCAAGAACTGACTTAAAACTTGGCATCTATAACGTTTCATTGAGTCAGGTTGTCACGACCCAATTTAGCTTCCAACGAATTTTTCTACTCAATTCATGGTCTTTTAGAATTGGGTGTTTCTTCCTAAACTCTTATTGATTATCAAACCCAACACAATTCATAGAAATCCTCATACAAACCTCCTCAAAACATGACTCTTACCCAAGATCCACAATACAAAAGGATTCACAACCTCCATTATTCATGAATTGATCAAAAATCAAGAAACTATGATTTCATGGATAAACTCAGATGTATGGCGTGAGGACGACAAGTCCATCACTGTGAGAAGCCTTACATACTTGGAAAGAACAATGTTCTTAGCGAAATCCACAAATCAGCTGCTTGAACTTAGCCCTTAATCTCCTCTTGAAACGTTGCTCTAAATCCATAAGTGTTTAGGAGCGTGAAAAAGTGGTTTAATCAGATTAGACCCTTATTTGGTTAAAAAACGTGTTAGGCCTAGTGGGAAAAGAAAAGACCAAAATACCCTTTCCTAAAATGAATGAAATGCCTTAAATAGAGAGGCTTCACTCAAACGGACATAAATTTTTACTCCGAGCTCGAAATTTATCAAACTTGGCGTCGTTGGAAAGAGGACTGAAGAGACCTTCAATTTAATAGTTCATGATCCACCTAAATATTTATGTGCTAAAAGATATGATCATTTAAAATTGAACCAAAACTAAAAACTAATGGATGACTTGCATGAATTTCTATTTAGCTCTTTTAAAGTTCGATGTGTTACAACTTCTACTAGAAAATTTGGTGCCATTGCTTGTGTCTACACGTCTTTTATTATTTTGCATGTCTTTTTCTTTTCTTTTTTTTTTGCTTTTTTCCCTTGTTTTGACAGTCATAATTGGCCTTTTGATTTAGTAAAATATGGGATCATTGGTCTCATTTTCAAATGTTGGGAATTCATTAACATATTTTGACCCTCTCGTCTTTTCAACACACCATCAAATTTTACCAAACACACCTTAAGCACATTTGTATGAGTTTAGTGACATCCATATACTTATAATCAATGTTTATAAAGGTTATAAATCTAAAATTCTTCACACGTGAATTAATAAATATGATTTAAGAAGTTAACTTGTAATGTATATAAAAGAGACTTGTATTTATGTTGATAAGATAATATTATAAATTTGAATAAACGATCAAAATAAAAGCCCAATATTTTATAAATATTATTTCTCTCCAAAATCAAACCAAATATGAATAAGAAACTACATAACCTCATGCAATAATTATAGACTTCTACTTAATATATATTATATTTTAAGAGATCTTATTGGAGTGCTACTAATTTTACGCATGTCATCACATACACATTTTCCATCTATACAAGATGTTGGATGCCCCTGACAATAATCCCCACAATCGCTCGAAGTGGTGCATGGTGGACGGCGGCGGCCTGCTATAGCTTCCTCACTCTGCATTCCTATAAAACAAAATTAAACTCAAATTTAGTAACAGAGTTTATACAAAGTTTTAATTTTAATAACATGAGAATAACTTAATATTGGATAGAAAAAATTGTGTTAACAACTAGGTGGTCAAACTAATTGGTATAGATTGAAAAATAAAATTGGTTGGTATTTTGTGTATAAATTTGTTGCTTTCATTACCACAAAATGATGGAAAGATCTCGTCACTTTTAATCAAATGTCTCGTATTTGAGGCCTAATGAATTTATTTTGGTAGGGAAAGATTTCCCTAGGCCTTACACAATGCAAATATAGATTAGTTGAAAAACAACTTCTGAATATTAAATAATTGTTATAAAAACAGGATCTAAGCATAAAAGGGAATCTCAAAATTGATAATTCTTTGAAAAGGCATTAACCCAACCATTTATCTTTCAAAATTCCAAATGTTAATTTAATTCGAATACATTTTTTGTTAAAATTTCAAATAAGACATTAGGCATGTTTGCAACTAAGATATCTATGTTAAAAGAGAGAGTGATAGTGAAGAGATATACCTGTTGCGATGAGAATGAAACAAATAAAGGAAATCATAGCGAAGGAAACTTTCATCATTGCTAATTATGTAAATAGATCTATAACAAGTGTAGCTCTTGTACAAATATATGTTCCATTTGTTGAGATATATATAGTTTTGAGGATCATTTTATATTTATAATTTAAGGTAATGCAATCTGATTTCAATTTGAAAATATTAGTAAGTGATTTATTCCTGATGGTTTGATTAAAAGTAAACAAGTTTGACTTTCATTATTCTAGAAAAATACTTTCCTAGTAGTGATGTAATGGAATCAAATTACATGTAATTAATAGATATGCTTGACTTGTCCCAAAAAGTTAATTTATTTGAGTGCATCTGACTTATTTGTTCCTTTGACTATTCTATTATTCTTTTAAAGTACATTTGACTATTCTATTATTTATAATTCTGAATCTCCAACTTTACTATACAATTCTACCTTCAATCATTATTATTTTAAAGCATGAAAGTGGTCATGTCCTTGAACCATGAGGACTTACCAAGTCTTGAATAAGCTGGTCAGAATCCATGCTAACCGCAAGCAGGATGTGGAGCGTCGGACCCTATATTATAAAACAATATAGGCACAAGAAATGTACGCAGTCAATACACAGAATGCACTAAGTATAAGGAAAGATAGTGTGTAAGTGTTACACCCCAAAAATTTCTAAATTAACATCCAAACTATTCTTTATTTACGTATAAGGTCTTGTCGGATGATTCTTAAATTATGCTTAGGAGTTATGGTCAATTTTTTTAGTGTGCAAATGATTTTGGATATCAATTAAGGTCACTAAGATCTCCTAGCACAAAGTTGAGTTGGAAGTTTTCTTACCGATTAAGTTTCAATGTAAGACTATACTTACATCAACTTCAAATGATCATATCTCTCAAATTAAAGGTCTATGGATCCTCGTTCCAACTCCACAAGTTTGTCTCAATCCAATTTTTGAGTAAAAAGTTACAACTGATTTACTAAAGACGCTCTAACCTGGCAGCAGCTCCGCGATGGCTCGGTGTTACGGAATGAATATGGACTTCACTGTCCGCTGGAATAAAATCCCGACTTTCAGCTCATTTTATTTATTTTTAAAGGATATTTTTGTCCTAAAAACCTTTATGAAGTCATCTATATTACCCTAAACGTGTAGAAAATTAAGCGACGGACAAAACCAAACTGTCCGTCGCTTTTCTGGATTTAAAAAAAAATTAAAACCCAGAAAAGTGACGGACTAAACCACGTTGTCCGTCGCTTTTTCTGCAATATTTTTGACAGTAGCAGCTCTCAGCTTCTGCTGTCCACCTGCAAATGCAATTCAATTCAATTCTACACTATTCAGCCCAATCAAACACACACAATTATAAACAATCTAAACAAACATAAAACAACAAACTTAAAATAACATTCAAAAGTATCTAAATCATAAATTAAAGACTTATAAAGTCTTTTAAATTTTCAAAAAGTTCATAAATGTCCAGAGATCTAAACTAGGGAGTGAGATCTACATAATCATCCTCATCACTCTCGTCGTCGGTGTCATCGGGAGCCGAAGTAGTAGGTCGACGAGCGAGGTTCATCACTTGTTCTTTGATTTGCTGAACGGTCTCACTCATGCTTTGCTGTTCAGCTACTCTTTTCCGCTCTGACTCTGCTAGTGCCGCTGTAAATTTAGCTATTTGATCCGACATAGCAACAACCTGAACACCGTCAAGTGCCTCAGCTTGACGTGACGATCCAATACCTTCTAAGCCTGACTGAAGGCGTCTAACATCGTTGTGAGAGCCTGGACCATAGCATCTACCCTTGTGTGTCTCCCCTACCACTTTTTCTTTCCAAATCTGAGTGGACAGTTCAGGTGTCAATTGAACCGAACTATCTAGATTCTCAGCGACGTATTTATGAAAGTTATTTTGCATATTAAATATAAATATTGACATCAATATGTGTACATATCATAAATATATTCACGATTGATATATATTATTCATATTAGATAATTTACAAAAGTTCGTTCGGCCCTTTCCTCCACCCAAACATCCGGATCCGACTCATTTTCTTTCTTCCTGACATGAGTCTTTTTGAAAACCTCTGGTTCAATGGGAGTGCGTCCCAATTCTTTTAACTATAAATAAAAAACTGAAATTAAGCACTTACATGCACTACAAGGATACCTAACCAATCCATTAATCTTAAAAATGTCAAGTATCATTGTATGTTCAATAAAATTTCTAACACCGTCAATAAACTCAGGTTTCAAACCAGCACCAGTTTCATAATGCATATTATACATCCACAAACGATGATCCATTACAAAAATATAGATATTCAATTATATTATAAATAAAATTTAATAATAATTTTACTAGTAGTAGTCCTAACACTAGTTTAGTATTGACAAAACCACATTATTTAATTTAACTTATTTAAACAACTTAACAACTTTTTAACTTGAATTAGTTTAGTTTCGACTTAATTCCAACAACTAAATCCATCAACAAAACCACATTATTTAATTTAACTTATTTAAACAACTTAACAACTTTATAACTTGAACTAGTTTAGTTTTGACTTAATTCCAACAACTAAATCCATCAACAAAACCACATTATTTAATATAACTTATTTAAACAATTTAACAACTTTATAACTTGAACTAGTTTAGTTTTGACTTAATTCTAACAACTAAATCCATCAACAAAACCACATTATTTTGATCTAACTTATTTAAACAACTTAACAACTTTAACTAGTTTAGTTTTGACTTAATACAACACTAAATCCACCAACTAAACCACATTAATTAATTTAACTTATTTAAACAACTTAACAACTTTATAACTTGAACTAGTCTAGTTTCGACTTAATTCCAACAACTAAATCCATCAACAAAACTACATTATTTAATTTAACTTATTTAAACAACTTAACAACTTTAACTAGTTTAGTTTTGACTTAATACAATACTAAATCCACCAACTAAGCTACATTAATTAATTTAACTTATTTAAATAACTTAACAACTTTATAACTTGACTAGTTTAGTTTTGACTTAATTCAAACAACTAAATCCATCAACAAAACCACATTATTTAATTTAACTTATTTAAAGAACTTAACAACTTGAACTAGTTTAGTTTTGACTTAATTCCAACAACTAAATCCATCAACAAAACCACATTATTTAATTTAACTTATTTAAACAACTTAACAACTTTATAACTTGAACTAGTTTAGTTTTGATTTAATTCCAACAACTAAATCCAT